>NC_140173.1:140351134-140438634 GCF_963971535.1 Notolepis coatsorum
GCCTGACTATACCCTCTGACAGGAAAAATGCAATTTAGCCAGTAACCGGTTATCGCCGTGTTATTTCCCGGGAACCCCCTGTGAGCGGTTGCTCTCTCTGCATGCATTTGATATCCATGGAAAAAGGTGAACTCTTTATCTTGGCATAATATGAGCTCGTGTAAATCTCAGTGGGGCGATGAGCACAGAGGTCAGAGGACGGCTCTCCGAGTTCACCCTGCCCCAGTTACTTTGCTGATAATATACACAGAGGTCAGAGCAGTTCTCAGAGTTCACCGTGCCCTAGTTACCATGCCCATATATATATATACAACCGTCCGCACCTAAACTATAGGCTTCCTCGCCTAAACCATATGATGGTCCTCCTCGCCTTACAGTCAACCTTTTTTTTGTTCTCAGGCAGAGCACTTGCTTTTTCACAAACGTATGTAACTCAGTTACTTCTATTCTGCATCGAACATTGTACATATGTCTATACTGAACACTGTGACCTCTATTTTTACTTCTATTTTACATGCTATACTATTTTATTTCATACATATCTTGTCTAGCACAGTCTCTGGAGCGTAACAGTAAGAAGCATTTTGTATAAAAGTATTCTGTACTTCTATATGACAACTATTAAAGAAACTTGAAACTTGTATCCACATCGCTGATGGTGGTGGTGTGTGTGTGTGTGTGTGTGTGTGTGTGTGTGTGTGTGTGTGTGTGTGTTGTGTGTGTGTGTGTGTGTATGTGTGTGTCTGTGTGTGTGTGTGTGTGTGTGTGTGTGTGTGTGTGTGTGTGTGTGTGTGTGTGTGTGTGTGTGTGTGTGTGTGTGTGTGTGTGTGTGTGTGTGTGTGTGTGTGTGTGTGTGTGTGTGTGTGTGTGTGTGTGCGCGTGTGTGTGTGTGTGCGTGTGTGTGGGGGGGGGGTTACAAGATACATCCTATCACAGAGGGATCAACATACATTTTTGACATTCAGAGGCTAAACAAGCCCAGAGCATTTGAACAGAGGCCTGTGGCTTTAACGTACAGTATAGGCACTCAATGGGTGCGGCAGCGCCGTCGTCCTCCACCCCGTAAAAACACTGCGTCTGACTCTGAAGTGATGGGCTGTCAAAGGCTTTGGCGATCCCCTTAAAAAATCCTCCTCGTCCCATTAATCTAAATTAATGCTCTGACAAATATGTCAAAAACATAGTGAGTGAAAGATGATGAATGTTGGCCCCAGTCCATCCATGACCCAGAGTCGTGAGACGACAGGGAGGAAGGAGGCTGGGGGTAAAGACAATCACGACCCAGAGTCCTGAGACAACAGGGAGGAGGAGGCTGGGGGTAAAGACAATCACGACCCAGAGTCCTGAGACAACAGGGAGGAAGGAGGCTGGGGGTAAAGACAATCACGACCCAGAGTCCTGAGACAACAGGGAGGAGGAGGCTGAAGACGAATCAATGCGTGATCTCTACCGACGTAGAGGAATAGGCAGGCAAAGGACTGACCTGGCAATTGAAAGGACGTTGTTTATAACGTGACCCAGTGCTCTCGTTATAAACAACCCGACCTAATGGAAACTGTCTGAGTGACGTGTAAAGATCTAACACGTGGGGGATATGTGCGCTGCCTGGGAGGACTGCGGCAGACCGACTGCTTTGAGCCAGGTGCACAACGAGAGCTCCAATCATCTGCCCAGACTGGCCACGCAATGAGCATTCCCTCCTGCACCACGGCTGATGAATATTAATGCAATATCATTAAATCAGAAGACAGTAAAAGGGGAATATGATTAATGCACTGAGCTGTAAAAGATAAGAACGACGGTGTGTGTTGTGTGTTGTGTGTGTGGGTGTGTTGTGTGTGTGTGTGTGTGTGTGTGTGTGTGCGTGTGTGTGTGTGTGTGTGCGTGTGTGCGTGCGTGTGCATGCGTGCGTGCACGCGAGAGCGCGCGCGCGTGTGTGTGCGTGTGTGTGTGTGTGGGGGGGGGACCCTTTGTTTTCCATTCAAACCGCATTCATTAACTTTATTTAAATATTGAACTGTTCTTATAATTAGATGTTTTAATGTAATTCGATAGGAGTTACTGTATCGGCCACTATGGTCCATATCACGTTGCTAAGAAATGAGATGATGATTTAACATCACAGCTTTCTAAATTAACATACCACAAGGAATGTTTAAACAGAGAAGCATGTCCTTCAGGCCTCAAGCCTCAATGCCTTCTGCAGTTTCTTCCAAAACCGAGGGAGAAATGCACATGGAATTCGTTATCAAGTTTCAAGTTTGGTGAATGTCAAATGGTTTTTCTTCATTCTCCTACAAGCTCAAGTTTGATGAATGTCGAATATGTTTTTATTCATTCTCCTACAAGCTCAAGTTTGATGAATGTCGAATATGTTTTTATTAATTCTCCTACAAGCTCAAGTTTGATGAATGTCGAATATGTTTTTATTCATTCGCCTCCAAGTTTGATGAATGTCGAATATGTTTTTATTCATTCGCCTCCAAGTTTGATGAATGTCGACTATGTTTTTATTCATTCTCCTACAAGCACATGTTTGATGAATGTCAAATATGTTTTTATCCATTCTCCTACAAGCACAAGTTTGATGAATGTCAAATATGTTTTTAGTGAGAGTACGTCTCCACGTGGCAGTTTATTTACATAACATTGCATACTCACATTTCCATATATTCAGCAGATCTACAGTTAGCATTTTTGATGGGAATACACAGCTTGTTTTGCAGCTGGTTTGGACAACTGTGTCTCGACACCACGAGAGGGTCCTTCTGGCCAACTGCCTCATATTATATTAGGCTTCTTACAGGTTTTATGATGTGACGTTTGCACTGTGAGTAAAGTGGAACACAGCAGTCGTAGTAGAGCGAAGAGGGGATTCCTTCTGAATAAAGGAGCAGGGATTACTTCTGAATAAAGGAGCAGGGAATACTTCTGAATAAACGGGGAGGGGATTACTTCAGAATAAACGAGGAGGGGATTACTTCTGAATAAAGGAGCAGGGATTACTTCTGAATAAACGAGGAGGGGATTACTTCTGAATAAAGGAGCAGGGATTACTTCTGAATAAAGGAGCAGCGATTATTTCTGAATAAACAGGCAAGCGATACCGGAGTCTTAAGGCGAGCACAGAAAGACTCAGAAGAAGCTTCTATCCCCAGGCCATCAGGCTGCTAAACGAACAATAATCACTATGCAACAACCATCAAATGCACACAGCACACACACCCACACGCACACACTCACTTAAACAAACAACACACTGCAGCAGCACCCACTCTCCACACTTTAGATCACCTAAACACACTTTACACTTTATATTTATTGGTAAAGGATTTGCACTACAACTCGTACACCTTACTGTAAATTGCACCTAAATTGTACCTCATCCCATTTCTCCATTTCTGCCTTGCACTATATAGTATTGTATATTAGTACACTGCACAGTATTGTATATTGTATGGTAACTACGTCTATTCTGCATCGAACATTGTACATATGTCTAAACTGAACACTGTGACCTCATTTTTTTTACTTCTAATTTTACTATGTTATTTTATTTCATACTTATCTTGTCTTGCACAGTCTCTGGAGCGCAACAGTAAGAAGCATTTTGTATAAAAGTATTCTGTACTTCTGTATGACAACTATTAAAGAAACTTGAAACTTGAAACTTGATAATATGACCATTAACTCATTCTGCGCCATCGTTTAATCCACGAGATGGCGCTAGTACGCCACCACTGTAAGTCAATGGGGGGGATTGCGAGATTTGCTAGAATGGGGGGGATTGCGAGATTTGCTAGTCCTTAAAATACATCTTATATTATAGCTATGGGTCTAATACACCCGTCGATTATCAGTTAGTTGCATCCAGTCAACATGTACAAAACGGATTGTTGTTTCATCTGTACATTTCCGTTGTATAGCCTTTTGAATATGAGTATAACTTTGGGTGCTTCTGAGTAATTCCAGAGAAAGACGCGATAATAGCATTTTAGTGGAATACACTAAAGACGTTGTAATCTTTCGCCTGATTATGAGTTAATAATAATAATAACAATAATAACGGTAATAATAATAATATTGCTAGATACCCAAAAAATTCTAATTTAACTGCATTACAAGCCTCAGATGCATGAAAAAATAAAATCAGATGCAGTGAAATGTATACCTGCTGTTCATATGTTCTCATACTGTATGGTTCTGTAAATAGTAGTGAAAACCCATTGTTAGACCATGTACACAAGTCTTTGGTTAGACCGTACGAATGAGAGTGAATTCATGGTACACATTAGAGCAGAGTGAATGGTAAATGGAAAATGGACTGCATTTATATAGCTCTTTTATCCAATGCACTTAACGTAAGCCTCACACCGATGGTGGAGGCAGCGATGCAAGGTGCCAACCTGCTCATCTGGAGCCGTTAAGTGTATAAGGTTACGTGTCTTGCTCAAGAAGACTTCGACACGCTGCCGGGAAGAATCAAGGAATCGAACCGGGAACCTTGTGATTACCAAACGACTGCTCTACGTCCTGAACCACTGTCACCCCACGTGGATAGGTTGTGTGTGTGTGTGTGTGTGTGTGTGTGTGTGTGTGTGTGTGTGTGTGTGTGTGTGTGTGTGTGTGTGTGTGTGTGTGTGTGTGTGTGTGTGTGTGTGTGTGTGTGTGTGTGTGTGTGTGTGTGTGTGTGTGTGTGTGTGTGTGTGTGTGTGTGTGTGTGCGTGTGTGTGTGTGTGTGTGTGTGTGTGTGTGTGTGTGTGTGTGTGTGTGTGTGTGTGTGTGTGTGTGTGTGTGTGTGTGTGTGTGTGTGTGTGTGTGTGTGTGTGTGTGTGTGTGTGTGTGTGTGTGTGTGTGTGTGTGTGTGTGTTAGGTGTGTGTGTGTGTGTGTGTGTGTGTGTGTGTGTGTGTGTGTGTGTGTGTGTGTGTGTGTGTGTGTGTGTGTAAGAGCATAGGGAGTCACTCCACTCCCCTGATCTCCTGATAGCTGTAAAAAAGAAAAACGCCACTTGAGGTGTCAGTTTCTCTGTAACACTTTAATTCACTAAAGATAAAATCTTAACTTCCTACTCATGAACCCAATGACTTTAAGCACATTATTAAAGGAACACGCCAACATTTTGGGAAATTAGCTTACCGTCTTCTCCAGAGAGAGACAAGAAGATAGAGCGCGCGCGCGTGTGTGTGCGTGTGTGTGTGTGTGGGGGGGGGACCCTTTGTTTTCCATTCAAACCGCATTCATTAACTTTATTTAAATATTGAACTGTTCTTATAATTAGATGTTTTAATGTAATTCGATAGGAGTTACTGTATCGGCCACTATGGTCCATATCACGTTGCTAAGAAATGAGATGATGATTTAACATCACAGCTTTCTAAATTAACATACCACAAGGAATGTTTAAACAGAGAAGCATGTCCTTCAGGCCTCAAGCCTCAATGCCTTCTGCAGTTTCTTCCAAAACAAGAATCTCTTGAATTCGCTCGAGGGAGAAATGCACATGGAATTCGTTATCAAGTTTCAAGTTTGGTGAATGTCAAATGGTTTTTCTTCATTCTCCTACAAGCTCAAGTTTGATGAATGTCGAATATGTTTTTATTCATTCTCCTACAAGCTCAAGTTTGATGAATGTCGAATATGTTTTTATTAATTCTCCTACAAGCTCAAGTTTGATGAATGTCGAATATGTTTTTATTCATTCGCCTCCAAGTTTGATGAATGTCGAATATGTTTTTATTCATTCGCCTCCAAGTTTGATGAATGTCGACTATGTTTTTATTCATTCTCCTACAAGCACATGTTTGATGAATGTCAAATATGTTTTTATCCATTCTCCTACAAGCACAAGTTTGATGAATGTCAAATATGTTTTTAGTGAGAGTACGTCTCCACGTGGCAGTTTATTTACATAACATTGCATACTCACATTTCCATATATTCAGCAGATCTACAGTTAGCATTTTTGATGGGAATACACAGCTTGTTTTGCAGCTGGTTTGGACAACTGTGTCTCGACACCACGAGAGGGTCCTTCTGGCCAACTGCCTCATATTATATTAGGCTTCTTACAGGTTTTATGATGTGACGTTTGCACTGTGAGTAAAGTGGAACACAGCAGTCGTAGTAGAGCGAAGAGGGGATTCCTTCTGAATAAAGGAGCAGGGATTACTTCTGAATAAAGGAGCAGGGAATACTTCTGAATAAACGGGGAGGGGATTACTTCAGAATAAACGAGGAGGGGATTACTTCTGAATAAAGGAGCAGGGATTACTTCTGAATAAACGAGGAGGGGATTACTTCTGAATAAAGGAGCAGGGATTACTTCTGAATAAAGGAGCAGCGATTATTTCTGAATAAACAGGCAAGCGATACCGGAGTCTTAAGGCGAGCACAGAAAGACTCAGAAGAAGCTTCTATCCCCAGGCCATCAGGCTGCTAAACGAACAATAATCACTATGCAACAACCATCAAATGCACACAGCACACACACCCACACGCACACACTCACTTAAACAAACAACACACTGCAGCAGCACCCACTCTCCACACTTTAGATCACCTAAACACACTTTACACTTTATATTTATTGGTAAAGGATTTGCACTACAACTCGTACACCTTACTGTAAATTGCACCTAAATTGTACCTCATCCCATTTCTCCATTTCTGCCTTGCACTATATAGTATTGTATATTAGTACACTGCACAGTATTGTATATTGTATGGTAACTACGTCTATTCTGCATCGAACATTGTACATATGTCTAAACTGAACACTGTGACCTCATTTTTTTTACTTCTAATTTTACTATGTTATTTTATTTCATACTTATCTTGTCTTGCACAGTCTCTGGAGCGCAACAGTAAGAAGCATTTTGTATAAAAGTATTCTGTACTTCTGTATGACAACTATTAAAGAAACTTGAAACTTGAAACTTGATAATATGACCATTAACTCATTCTGCGCCATCGTTTAATCCACGAGATGGCGCTAGTACGCCACCACTGTAAGTCAATGGGGGGGATTGCGAGATTTGCTAGTCCTTAAAATACATCTTATATTATAGCTATGGGTCTAATACACCCGTCGATTATCAGTTAGTTGCATCCAGTCAACATGTACAAAACGGATTGTTGTTTCATCTGTACATTTCCGTTGTATAGCCTTTTGAATATGAGTATAACTTTGGGTGCTTCTGAGTAATTCCAGAGAAAGACGCGATAATAGCATTTTAGTGGAATACACTAAAGACGTTGTAATCTTTCGCCTGATTATGAGTTAATAATAATAATAACAATAATAACGGTAATAATAATAATATTGCTAGATACCCAAAAAATTCTAATTTAACTGCATTACAAGCCTCAGATGCATGAAAAAATAAAATCAGATGCAGTGAAATGTATACCTGCTGTTCATATGTTCTCATACTGTATGGTTCTGTAAATAGTAGTGAAAACCCATTGTTAGACCATGTACACAAGTCTTTGGTTAGACCGTACGAATGAGAGTGAATTCATGGTACACATTAGAGCAGAGTGAATGGTAAATGGAAAATGGACTGCATTTATATAGCTCTTTTATCCAATGCACTTAACGTAAGCCTCACACCGATGGTGGAGGCAGCGATGCAAGGTGCCAACCTGCTCATCTGGAGCCGTTAAGTGTATAAGGTTACGTGTCTTGCTCAAGAAGACTTCGACACGCTGCCGGGAAGAATCAAGGAATCGAACCGGGAACCTTGTGATTACCAAACGACTGCTCTACGTCCTGAACCACTGTCACCCCACGTGGATAGGTTGTGTGTGTGTGTGTGTGTGTGTGTGTGTGTGTGTGTGTGTGTGTGTGTGTGTGTGTGTGTGTGTGTGTGTGTGTGTGTGTGTGTGTGTGTGTGTGTGTGTGTGTGTGTGTGTGTGTGCGTGCGAGTGTGTGTGTGTGTGTGTGTGTGTGTGTGTGTGTGTGTGTGTGTGTGTGTGTGTGTGTGTGTGTGTGTGTGTGTGTGTGTGTGTGTGTGTGTGTGTGTGTGTGTGTGTGTGTGTGTGTGTGTGTGTGTGTGTGTGTGTAGGTGTGTGTGTGTGTGTGTGTGTGTGTGTGTGTGTGTGTGTGTGTGTGTGTGTGTGTGTGTGTGTGTGTGTGTGTGTGTAAGAGCATAGGGAGTCACTCCACTCCCCTGATCTCCTGATAGCTGTAAAAAAGAAAAACGCCACTTGAGGTGTCAGTTTCTCTGTAACACTTTAATTCACTAAAGATAAAATCTTAACTTCCTACTCATGAACCCAATGACTTTAAGCACATTATTAAATTAGCTTACCGTCTTCTCCAGAGAGAGACAAGAAGATAGATACCAGTTTCCTCACTGTGCGTTCAGTAGAAAGCTATCTGGCTGCATGTTAGCCTATCTTAGCACAATGAACGGAAGCGGACTGACTGACTGACTGACTGACTGACTGACTGACTGACTGACTGACTGACTGACTGACTGACTGACTGACTGGCTGACTGACTGACTGACTGGCTGGCTGGCTGGATGGCTGGCTGGCTGGCTGGCTGGCTGGCTGGCTGGCTGGCTGGCTGACTGGCTGACTGACTGACTGACTGACTGACTGACTGACTGACTGACTGACTGACTGACTGACTGACTGACTGACTGACTGACTGACTGACTGACTGACTGACTGACTGACTGACTGACTGACTGACTGACTGACTGACTGACTGACTGACTGACTGACTGACTGACTGACTGACTGACTGACTGACTGACTGACTGACTGACTGACTGACTGACTGACTGACTGACTGACTGACTGACTGACTGACTGACTGACTGACTGACTGACTGACTGACTGACTGACTGACTGACTGACTGACTGACTGACTGACTGACTGACTGACTGACTGACTGACTGACTGACTGACTGACTGACTGACTGACTGACTGACTGACTGACTGACTGACTGACTGACTGACTGACTGACTGACTGACTGACTGACTGACTGACTGACTGACTGACTGACTGACTGACTGACTGACTGACTGACTGACTGACTGACTGACTGACTGACTGACTGACTGACTGACTGACTGACTGACTGACTGACTGACTGACTGACTGACTGACTGACTGACTGACTGACTGACTGACTGACTGACTGACTGACTGACTGACTGACTGACTGACTGACTGACTGACTGACTGACTGACTGACTGACTGACTGACTGACTGACTGACTGACTGACTGACTGACTGACTGACTGACTGACTGACTGACTGACTGACTGACTGACTGACTGACTGACTGACTGACTGACTGACTGACTGACTGACTGACTGACTGACTGACTGACTGACTGACTGACTGACTGACTGACTGACTGACTGACTGACTGACTGACTGACTGACTGACTGACTGACTGACTGACTGACTGACTGACTGACTGACTGACTGACTGACTGACTGACTGACTGACTGACTGACTGACTGACTGACTGACTGACTGACTGACTGACTGACTGGATGGATGGATGGATGGATGGATGGATGGATGGATGGATGGATGGATGGATGGATGGATGGATGGATGGATGGATGGCTGGCTGGCTGGCTGACTGGCTGGCTGGCTGACTGACTACTTGGATGGCTGGCTGGCTGGCTGACTGGATGGATGGGTGGCTGACTGACTGACTGACTGGTCGCCCGTTTAGTTTCAGACCAAGTATATAGGCCAACATGAATAAGAAAATACACAAAATAAAAAAACACACAAAATAACACAAAGGTGACCACACGCTATGGGTGTGTCACATTAACACTTGCCCTCGTCAACTCCCAATAATATGTGTTCTTCTTGGTCGTCTTGCGAGGCGAATGGCGGTGTTGTGCTGGGCCCAGGTGCCCCCCAGTGCCCCCGGGGGTCAGCAGCCCCTAACTAAACTCCTTTCACAGGCCTCCCTGGTAATGAGGTGCACGGGGCCTGGCAGCCCACAGCCAGCCGGGGGGCCGAGAGTCCAGGAGTGATGTCAGACACACGAAGGGCCGTCCGTCCACTGCAGTCAGACTGATGTCACAAGTGCCGGAGGATTGAGCTAATAATAATAGGATGTTTATGAAAAACATCAAAATATGACACAGCCACGGGGGTGTTTCTGTGTCTTATCAGCGGTGACTCATGACACCGTGGGTTCGAGTCTGGCTTTCTTTAACAAACTTCTCCCCCACCTCGCTGTCTCCCTCCCGCTGTGTTTCCTCAGTGGTGTTACATCTAATGAGGCTCAAATAGCATCACATTTATGCTGTGTGTTTTTTCCCCCCCTGCATTTAACAAGACAAGAATGAGACAAACTTCTCGTATGAACAAAGTTAGGAGTACCGGGGGCAAATTGACAGTGTGCAGTAATTAACCTAAGAATACGTGGCTACAAATATAAAGTATTCCAAAAGTAATAAGTAGTCTACAAGAAAAAAAATAAGCAATTTAGTTTTTTTTAAGCAGAATCTAATTCATCAACATCAAGTTCAAGTAGATGCTTGACTTTCTTTATATACAAATATGTATATATTATTAAAATTTCTATTATTATATTTGTCCTGCCTGTACCTCCCCTCCCCATGCAGCTGTATATATATATATATATATATATATATATATATATATATATATAACCGTTCATCCGATTTGACTTTGCGCTCGGTGGGTGAGTTGCCGAGGACCCAAGGGAGTGCAGTTTTGAGTGTTGTGCCAGGTGGCCAGATGGTGGCGCTATAACAACAAACTTTGCGTTCCACATGTTCTGAACGGGCACATTCAAACAGCACTTCCTGAGGTCCCAAGCAATCGGCCAGTTCCGTACGGACACGCGCTTTGAACGGGCACTGCACTAGTGTGATTAATACACGCTACTAGCATGTGCACTAAAGAGAAGGGCCAGACACAGTATGATGAAATGATCTTAAGGCGAGACTACCCAGGTGAATAGGCAAATAAAAATCTTTTGGTTGATTTTGAGATTTTGTTATATTTTGCTTCCTAAACATGTCTTCAATGAAACTAGTGACAATAAAATGTCAATAACACACATTTAGTTGTTTATTTTACTTAATTTTGCCTGATTGCATCCATAAATGTGCACATATTTAACTCAATCAGCGCCAGGGGTCGGGGCGCCATGGGGCGCTAGAGCGCCATCGCTTTAATCAATGGGGAGACTGCGACATTTGCGAGTGCTTAAAATATATCTTATATTATTGCTATGGGTCTAATACACCCGTCGATTGTCAGTGAGTTGCTTCCAGTCAACATGCACAAAATAGATTGTTTTTTCATTCGTACATTTCCGTTTTATACCGTTTTGAATACGAGTATAGTTTTGGTGATTCTTAGTAATCCCCAGAAAAGGCGCGATAATAGCATTTTAGTGGAATACACTAAACACGTTGTAATCAACGCAAGATTGGATATATAGAGTCCTTACCTGGTCTCTGATGTAATGCAAAATAAATAATCCAATTATCTGATTGCCATTCCAAATACTGCTCATGGAGGTCCGTCTCACATTGTCCGGCATTGTATATGAAGGCGGGGGGGGGGGGGGGGGGGGGGGGGGGCAGCATCACAGATGTAACGTTGTAAACGCTAAACCTACCGGAGTATTTAAACCCCACCCGCATGGCTGAGATCGGCCCAGAAAAGAAACAACACCATTTTTAATAGAGTGCAATACCGGCTGGAAGGCGTAGGCGGCGGCATTTGCCCTTTTGCGAGCTCAGACCAATTCCCAATAATAACATCAGGCTGGATGGATGAAAAATTAATGGATATAGCTAATAAAAGAATTAACGATTAAAACCAGACTTTTCTCGTGATTGGCGCTGAACTGTTGGCGAGTTAACCCGACTTTTTCTGTGATTGGTGCAGAATGAGTTAACCTGTTAAGCCTGCGTTTCTTTATCATGAATCGATCAATAGAGACCGTATTAGATCCCCAATTATCATATCATGGGGAAGTGCCTCATTTGCATATATAAACATAAAATTCTGAAAACTTGCAATATATTTTTTTCTTAGTTTATATGTACATAACAAACTGGGAAAGTTTCATAGTGATATCTATTCAAATATTTATTTTGCCTATTAGGGGGTACAGTAATCAGTTGTGTTGAGTTTGTTACTACACTGTTTGTAGCCTGTGTGTAGTTCTGTTCAGTTCAATAACATCATTATTATTATGGTATTCAGTTACCAGGCATGTGTTTAGGACGTCTATTACTAATGGTTTGATTGGGTGTTGTGTTTGTAAATAGAGGTTAGAGGTTAGAGGTTCCAAAAATGAGTTTTTATGCGTTTTTCTTACACACAAGGGCAAACATGTACCATTTCCCTACCACCTACACACACCATACTTTCCACATGTCTTCCTATATATACGCTGCATCTTTGTCCAGAGGGGTTTGTTGATATATCATTCATAGCCTGATTTATAGTACATTTATACCAAAAAACCAGGCGGACATTTTTTTTTATGATAAAAAGACATAGCCACAATCCTTCTTGCACATTTTAACTAATACATTTAGTCTTAGTTGTTATGTACATAACAAACTGGGAAAGTTTCATAGTGATATCTATCTATTTTTTTTGCCTATTCACCTGGGTAGTCTTAACACTATGGCGTCCGTCCACGGTGTATATATACGTGTTTTCGAAAAAGAGCGTTGTGGACCAGAGCCACGAGTATATACGTGACGAGTTGTTATTGTTTTATTCCATATTTATAACGCTTCTTAGGTACCCGATCCACTAGCAGGATATTTTCACATATTTGATTTTTGAAACATGCAGTAACCGGCCAGACCCGCTTAGGGGCGCCATCGCTCCACTGCAGTATCATTATGTGGATTTAAAAAAAAATGCAAGTACAGTCATGTGGGCGGATCATAGATCCTTGATTCCAAACGAAGCCCTCCATCTTGGATCAGATTGCCGAGCGTTTTTTTCAGCATGGAATAATGGGATTTATGATTAGCCAATGTGCATATCGATCTACCAGAATCCGATGACTGGTGAGGAAATGCTGCCGGCGATCACATGGCCTGACGGTAGGATAATATTACCCCAAATTACAGCTGATTGGACATTGTTTTATAACGTAACGTGATCTATCAATGAAAATGCTATATTGAACGCACACTGTATTGCTAATCAATAATAGTAATCGGCGTTCCCCGCCGCCCCCATTTCATCCATAGATGCTCTGTAATAGTCCGGATGCTACGCAGTTTGTTTTATTTCATTCGTATATATACGGCAGAAATGGCGTTTGATAAAAACGGCGCCAACGTTTAGCCTTTTTTGCAGCCTCCTGCAGAAAAGCCTAGACTAAAGCGCGATATACCTTATATTCACGACGCTATAAAATGACAACCAACCGATGGATTTTTATTTTCTTTAAGCCATTATGAAGGCACGGTTTATGCACTCAAGTGACAATGAGAATGGACAGATAGCAATACTATAAATGATATATAAAGCTCTTAGAAAGTACATCGGTTTGTTTACAATCCGCTGTCCTCTGAGGCCTAAATCGCCGAGCCCCGCCGGTCGCCATAGTGTTAAAAGAGACAAAAGAAAAGAAGGAATAAAAAAGTGGTTGCTGCCAGTTGACTCTGAGCACCATGAGAACAGGAAGTGACTGTATTCACACGTCCTTCAGGACCAAGTCACTGTCATCAAATGACACAGCGGAGAGTTGAATCATCACCACACACCTCTATAGGTCAATGTCGTCGGCCGCTTAAATGCAGTTTACTGCCTCTTCCTCTCTGTTTCTCTCAATCCCTATCATCATCCATCATCATTTCTTTTACAAAATAAACATTTTAAAAGAAGATCTGGAGCAAACACAAAGTTAGAGGGAAAGTCATTGCTTGTTTATGTTTTAGCTGAAACACACCAAATGGTGGCTTTTAACCCTTTCTGCGCCAACAACTAGTTAACTCGTGTTAGCCCGCCAATCTTTGAGCGCCAGACAACGAGTATACTCGTTATTGGATCCGTTTTTCTTTTATTCGCTATTGCCATTCATAATAATAATAATAATGAATTTAATTTATATAGCGCTTCTCAATGACCCGAAGTCGCTGACAATAGTCGGGAGCAAAGTAAAAACAAAGAAACAAAAACAAAGAAACAAAAACAAAAGGAACATGAGACCATGGGGGGAACAGGGAAGACAGCATGATAGCACAAAAAGACAGGAGACAGACATCAATCAGGTTGGAGGGGGGGGGGGGGTTATGGGTGGGGGGGGTTGAAGGCAAGGGAGAACAGGTGGGTTTTGAGGCAAGCTTTGAAGGTGGAGAGTGTAGGGGAGTCTCTGATGGACTGAGGGAGGGAGTTCCAGAGTCGGGGTGCAGTGCGAGAGAAGGCCCGATCACCAACGTTTTTGAGTTTGGATGTCGGGACAGTGAGGGAGGCAGTGGAGGAGGACCGGAGGGAACGGGTGGGGCGGTAGGGCAGAAGGAGATCAGTCAGGTAGGGGGGGCCAGGCTGTGGAGGGCTTTGAAGGTGAGGAGTAGTGTTTTAAAGTTTATGCAGTGTTTGATCAGGAGCCAGTGGAGAGAGTGGAGGACAGGAGTGATGTGTTCACGGGACCGGGTGTTAGTGAGGAGGCGGGCGGCTGAGTTTTGGACCATTTGCAGTTTATGGAGGGAGCGGGAGGTGATGCCAGTGAGGAGGGAGTTGCAATAGTCCAGGCGGGAGGAGATGAAGGCGTGTATGAGGGATTCAGCAGCAGGGGGGGGGAGGCAGTGACGGATTTTAGCAATGTTGCCGAGGTGAAAGTATGAATTTTTTACGATGGAGCGGACGTGGGGGTCAAATGAGAGGGTGGGGTCAAGGAGGACACCAAGGTTTCGGACTAGGGGGGAGGGGGTGATGATGGAGTCATTGATGGTGAGTGTGATGGGTCCGTTTGAAACAATGTAGTTTGTTTTCTGGGCCGAGCTGAGCCGTGCGGGCGGGGTTTAAATACTCCGGCAAGACAAGCGCTTACAACGATGCATCAACTATAGGCTGCCCCCCCCCCCCCCCCCCCCTCGTTCATATGCAATAATAAAAAAAAATGCATTACATCAGAGACAAGGTAAGGACAGTATATCCAATCTTGCGTTGATCTGATATTTTTTTCTTCCGCAATCAAAGCTGTCTGTGTGGAATGTGTGTGTGCTGTTTCCCGTTGGTCACATCACAGCACGGAGGGGCGGCCCGCTCCAAGCCCCCTTTCATGCGTGCATGAGGAGACATAATAACACTAATCTAGCGTTGATTTCAGGAAGATTCGATAATCAGGCAAAAAATGACAACGTGATAAAGGGCTGTTTTCGCGTATTTTCCTGGGATTACTCAGAATCACTCAAACTATACTCATATTCACCGTGGTATAAAACGGAAATGTACGGATGAAAAAATAATCTGTTTGTTGACCAGAAGAAACTCACTGACAATCGACAACATTATTAGATCCATAGCTATAATATTTAATATAGTTTTAGCACTCGCAAACACGGCATTCTCTCCATTGAACAAAGCGCTGGCACAAACGGCCATACGCCCACAGCGACCTCTGGCGGTCAATGTGTTAAATAAAAGAGTATTCTTGCAATGTATTGTTGATTTTGAGATTCCCCCACAAATAAGGCTATATTTAGTTTGAATTTAGAACACTGAAAGAATTAATATTTATTAGCCTACATAACAGTACTGATTAAAATCCTTGATGTGAGTTATACCTAAAATAACTTTAAGCCTGATTTCACCAGGGCCGTTGATACGTTTTCACCACAGGAAAGCTGAGGCTTCTGGGATAACTGCAGCATCTAGACCAGTGGTTCTCACCTGGTCTAGCCTCGCGACCCACATTTTGTAACCACTATGATTTATTTCAATTTTTTTGTTGTTGCAGTAATACACAATATTTCATGCACTGTTAAAAACATGAAATAAACACAAAAAAGTGCAACAAAAGTGCAACTAATGTAGGGCTAAAAACCCAATGAAATAAAATAATAATAAATAATATTATGCTTCTTAGCAGATTTAACATAACAGACCTAAGTTTGGGGGAACTAATGGGATAACTGGGGTTGCAACAAAAGTGCAACTAGGGCTAAAAACCCAATGAAATATAATAATAATAATAATAATAATAATAATAATAATAATAATAATAATAATAATAATAATAATAATAATAATAATAATAATAATAATAATAATAATAATAATAATAATAATAATAATAATAATAATAATAATAATAATAATAATAATAATAATAATAATAATAATAATAATAATAATAATAATAATAATAAATAATTATCCTTCTTAGCAGACTTCTTTCTTAGCTTAACATCCCAGGGAACTAATGGGATAACTGGGGATGTTGTTTGCTCCTGACAAGAGTCTCAGTCTGGGGTGATCGTAGACAAAGCAACTCTGAGGTCATGCTCAATGTCCAATCTGTTCCTCTGCTTTGTCTTTCAGCTGGACCAGAGCTGAGAAGCCACTTTCACAAAGATAGGTAGTGCAAAAATAAAAATTATCCAAAAAAAAGAAAAAAATTTATTTATTTTTTTTACACACACACACCCACTCAAAATGGCCCCGCGACCCACTTTTGGGTCGCGACCCACCAGTTGAGAAACACTGATCTAGACTACACTAAGATATTGTGAAGGTATACTGTATGACGTACAGTATACTGAATGTCACAAGCAAAGAAATACAATTGTGGGATAATATAAAAAAATATAAATTATGTAGTTTAAGACCATGAAGAGTCAGTCTATAAGGTAGATTAATATGAGGACTTGCTGTGGCGCTATAACAAATACAAAAAGAAAAAAAACACAATCCTTTCTCATGCGTAAAACACAATATTTGTTGATGGAATGATTTGCAGAGCATTATTGAAGATTTCCAGATTGCTGTCTTTAATTTATTTAATTGTGACCATTGTGGCAATTTTTTGCTTCATCTCACTCCCCTCCTAGTCTGCCTCAAATGTCCTAAATGCCCTCCATTATTGCGCACACTTAGCACTTCTAGAAAAGGGCCATTTACAGTAGCCAAGTATGCTGTATATTACATGTCTTCATGTCCAAGTATGTTATGTTGCTGCATGTGAGCAAGAGGCTACATGTGGCTGCTGCACGGGACACTATATGAATCTGTCCAGCTGACAGCTGTGATGAGCTCCTCAATTATTAAAATGATCCAGAATTAGCATTATGAATTAATGGGGGGAAAAGTGGGCGGAAAAAACGATGTCTTCGAAAATCGAGGCTCACAAACAGGTTAGGGTGGGATGTTTGAGGTTAAGGTTAGGTTAGGGTTAGGTTTATAAACAACTTTTAGGTGAACAATATGAGTTCAGGTGATGCAGCTTGTGCAAGTGAACGTTTCCGAAATCGAGGCATGAGAAATATTATTATTATTATACTACATGATACATTATTATGATTATTAATGTTGTTGTTGTTGTTGTTGTTGTTGTTGTTGTTGTTGTTAACACTTTGATTGCCATGGTTAAATTCATGATATACCATCCCTTGCCAGCTCTATTTAACATGGAGAAGTTCCCCTTCTTTGCAGGGCCATTATTAAGGCCCATTCAATGTCCTATATGTATTGTTCATGGTGTAGCAACGTTAAACTTTTTCATTCACATATTCATACTAAAATATGGTCTAAAGTATAAGTATGTTTTCATCTCTTTCTGCAGCTTTCTCCAGAACGTGATTTATAGCCCCAAATGCATTATATTGATGATCAAATACAGTTTGGTAGGAATCTGTGCGAGATCAAAAATTTCAACTGGACGTACTTCTAGAATTTACTACACGTCATCTGATGTTGACCGGATGGGCGAGGGGGCGTTTATAATTCCGTGGGCAACGTTATACCATTCATCTAATGTGGGTCATATGTTCATCATAGCAGTTTATATCGAACACGGTAATACTACAGGCTAAAACTCACCCCAGTCTCCTCGGGCCGTTGGGCGATCAGCGTGGAGTAGACAGTTTTCAATTATGGGATGTTGAAATGCCCGATCTATTTCCAGGTTGTATAATAGTATATACGTCCAAATCATGTTGTTTTTTCGAGTTATTTCCACCGATCGATGTTCACTGTGTGAAGACAGAGTCTCTCTAACATTAGCGAGTGCCCGGACCCCATATGGAGTGAGTCCTGCCGGTTCAAAGGTTGACATCCGGTTTCAATCTGCCGATCGGCCACCAGATGGCGCTCTTGAACCGCTAGAGGGTTGAGAGGAGATCAGCACTGTGTGTCAAGGCTGCGGAGGGGAAATATGATTTCGATCACAGATTTTTGAAATATTGATATCAAAGACGAGTTACGGCGTCCTCGGCAACTTGAGCATGGCGGGGAATGACGAGTTCCGGCGTTTTCGGATGTTAAAGTGTTAATATTATTATTATTATTATTATTATTATTATTATTATTATTATTATTATTATTATTATTATTATTATTATTATTATTGTTGTTATTATTATTAGTAGTATTAGTATACAAAATGTTACATTATTATTATTATTATTATTATTATTATTATTATTATTATTATTATTATTATTATTATTATTATTATTATTATTATTATTATTATTATTATTATTATTATTATTATTATTGTTATTATTATTATTATTATTATTATTATTATTATTATTATTATTATTATTATTATTATTATTATTATTATTATTATTATTATTATTATTATTATTATTATTATTATTATTATTATTATTATTATTATTATTATTATTATTATTATTATTATTATTATTATTATTATTATTATTATTATTATTATTATTATTATTATTATTATTATTATTATTATTATTATTATTATTATTATTATTATACAAAAGGAAATCAACAATATTATCCTCTGACAGTATGCCACTGGTGGAACATTATTTGGCAGTTCAAACTGGCAAGAGAAAAAGTGCTAATCAAACCACTGCCATGTTGAAATTAATATCCATGTCATATTCATAACACTCCCTTTCAAACAAACAGGCAATTACTGTCAAGAAAAGCAAAAGACCATCCAAATAAATATTTATCCTGTGAGAATGTAACACAAAATGTCACCATGGTAACAACTTCAGCTTATCTAACCAGGGGTGGAACCATTTTGACTTTGAATCGAAAAACTGAAAATTATGAATGTTCAATCTCAGTTTATCAAAACCAGACACGGGGTCGACAATCTCTCAATCACACAAACACAGAGTTAACATAAGTAACTTGACCATCACAGCACGCTATATGAAGACTCTCATTTAATGCACATATAAAAAATGTCACCAAAATTGCATTCTTCCATCTTCGTAATATCGCAAAAATACGCCCCATTTTAACTCTGGCTGATGCTGAAACCCTGATTCATGCTTTTGTCTCATCACGTCTGGACTACTGTAATGCACTTTTTTCAGGCTTACCTAATTCAAGCATCAAAAATCTTCAACTCGTGCAAAATGCGGCTGCACGGATACTAACTAGAACTAGAAAATTTGATCACATCACACCAGTTTTGTCCGCCCTACATTGGCTTCCTATCCAAGCCCGCTCTGACTTTAAAGTGCTACTCCTCACCTACAAAATTTTAAATGGGCTTGCACCGCTCTATCTATCTGATCTCATCTCCCGATACTCGCCCGCTCGTGCTCTGCGCTCACAAAATGCGGGGCTTCTATCGACCCCTAGGGTTAATAAGAAATCCGCCGGCCACAGAGCCTTTGTCTACCGCGCTCCCTACCTGTGGAACAAATTACCTGCCGTCATCAGGGGCGCCTGCTCTGTCGAAGCTTTTAAATCCCTGCTTAAGACTCATCTTTTCTCTCTCTCCTTCAACCTACCTTGATCTCACCTGGTCGGGGACTGACCTTTAGATTAATCTGTGTAGTTTAGTTATGGTACAGGGTACTACATGGTACCACTGGGTAGTTTACTATAGGGTAGTTTAGTTAGGGTACAGGGTACTACATGGTACCACAGAGTACTACTTGGTACTGCATGGCATTACAGGGTACTACATGGCTTACATAGCTCTACATGGCACTACATGGAACTACAAGGCACCACAGGGTACTACATGGCACTACAGGGTACTACAGGATACTACGGGGTACTACATGGCACTATGGGGTACTATAGGGTACTACATGGCACTACGGGGTACTACATGGCACTACAGGGTACTACATGTCTGCTCCTTTGCAGCACCACAAACATGGGAACTCTCTAACTCTCAAACCCCCCCACCCTCTCCCCCCCCCCCCCCCCCTCCCTCCCCCTTCTCTCTGAGTACCCGTCTCCTGGCGCTGACCAAGGTGATGGATGCCTCGGGGTCTTGGCCAAGCTTGTAGTGACTGCTCTACATGCACCTCCGAAGCATTGGATCAGTTATTCACCGCCGTCTGTCCGTGGTCCTGTCAACTGATTAACAGACTGTTAACAGATTAACAGTCAACGCGGTTTCATTGCTGGGTTAAGTACTTCTATTCTATTCACATAATACGCTTACTTCATATATCTACTCCATTCACATATATGCCTACCACTTGTATCTATTGCTATGTCCGCCTACTACAATCTCATGAGCTGTCTAACGCCTGTCCCGTCTCCCTGTCTTCCTATGACTTGCTGTCCTGGAGTGTTGACCGGAGTGTTGGACGTCCCGTGACGAAGGCCGGGAGATTGCGACCCCCTCTGCGTGCCCCCCTGTCTTCGGAGGTCTCGTAGTGGTGACCGGAGTGCCGGATGTCCCGCGATGATGTCGGGGAGTTCGCGACCCTCTCTGCGCCACCCCCCTTCCCCCTGTCTCCGGCTGTCCCTGAGCAACGACCGGAGTGTTGAATGTCCCGTGACTAAGACGGGGAGGACGTGACCCTCTTGCGCCGCCCCTGTGCCTCAAATAGATCCGCTATCAACTCTATCTTTAATCTTTCAAAATGTTCAGTTGCTATCGCTATTAGCTCTATCTTTAATTTTTCAAAATGTACAGTTGCTATTGCATGCACTCATCTGTGTTTCACCACACACATGAGTGCATGCTTACCAACTGTCCGTCTGCAACACTACTATCACCGACATCTAAGAAGGGAGATCCCCCCTTGAACGGCCCTTCTAAGGTTTCTCTCCTCCACATTGCCTGTGGAGCTTTTTTTTCCCTATTGTTAGGTTTTAGTGAGTTTTTCCTTACCTTCGCGTGGGGTATGTCTGGGAGTGCTTGCATTCTTTCATTTATTTGCATTCATCTAAAAAATGTTTGGACCCTATGGTGTTCTTGTTCTGTTCTTGACTTATTGTTATGTTGTCTTCTTGACTTGTTTAAAGAAGACCTGTACGGCCCATGGGGACATTAACGTGTGTTGTCGGGCCCTATAAATAAATTTGATTTGATTTGATTTGACAGGGAAAGACACAATCCAGTGTTTCAAACTGCTCACACAAGTGATTTTCCTCTTAAATAATTATAAATCATATTATTGGCTTACATTTGTTCTTATCTAGAAAGGCTTAATAAGAGATCGGTGCTTTTCTCTCCAAATCAAAACTGATGTAATAACAATAATTTAACCGCATGTTGAATGAGGGGGGCAGGGGGGGACTTGGGGGACCGCAAATATAATTACATTTTGTCCTTCAAATCCAAAGTCATATCTAAAGTGTGCATTTGGTGAATCGCTACACAACTTCAAACAGTAACACTTTGCTCCTCCCGAATGAGTAATTCCATCTCACCCTGGCTTCTTCTCTGGTCGCTAAGGTCGTGACCTCCTCCTGGGAATCAGGCCAAGTCTCCTCAGAACAGGCCCCATCCCACCTCGCCTCTCCCTCCAACCTACCTGGAACATGCGGTTTTATCCCATGTAAAACCTCTCCTCCAATAAGCTCCTTGACCCTTTTAGGTTTGTACCATTTGCATGTAACCACGTTAAGCTAAGGTTTCCACTTAGAATCGATTGAAACAATTCCCCATAAAATAATAATAATAACAACGTTCGTATTGCCCTTCGTACAAAGGCGGCCTCTATGGTTTGTGAAACTCTACAGCTATAGAGAGACACGATTTCGCAGAGGACGCTGTTCCAACAGCTTTATGGAACACTCCCTAGACAATTTCCCAACACAAGGGAAATAAAGACAGACTTGTTTTATGTGACGGGGCAAAGATGCAGGCGGCCTTGTGCTGAAGCAGCCATGGGCACAGTGGCTAATGACCTCCTGATGTCTGATACCGGAGACGCTACTGTTCAATGCAGCCATCCATGTAGTCAATCACACCAACCCACTGATCCGCGTTGGCAAGAGCCTCGCCAGCGGGCCCGTCGGGGTTCTCTGCCAGGGTTCACATCCAAGACCAACGTTATGCAATGCACCGCTTTCATGCCAAGTTCATGGGTTAGACAACTCCATGCAACCGAGGGTTACCGTCTTCGCTGCACGTCAGACTCAGTGTGTACGCGCATCAAGGAGGCAAAAATTTATGTAATCCTGGTCAGAACAATGGGGCAGGCTACAATATATGATCATATGTTAGCCATGCTAGCGATCTAAACAATCAATCCATGCCAAAGCTAGCCATGCTGATTTGGCTAAATTATTTGTTTCTCCATCGAGCCCGGTTATACTTTTTTAGCACCGCAGCTCAACGAAGGTAGGGGGGCAACTCAGTCATGTGATTCAGTGGGCATTGCTGATTGGCTTGACCACTAATGCCAAAGCTTCTTTCTTTCACCATAGGATCGAGGCCTCTGCCAAGAACCTTCGCAAACTGCATGCTACCATGTCCTCCCTCCTCACTCCCCCCCACCCCCTCCTCCCTCATCTTTCTCTGCGATCTTCTTTGAGGAAAAAGTGGAGAACATCCGCAGCTCCTTCTCCCAACCCCCACCCATTCCAAATACTGAATCCAGAACCTCATCCTTTACTCTGTCATCATTCTCTCCCATTATAGAAGCCGAGACCCTGACACTGGTAACGTCGAACCGTACGACTACATGCCAGCTGGACCAGCTACCCTCCCCACTCCTCCAGACCATAGCACCGGACATCCTCCCATTCCTAACTGCAACCATCAACTCCTCACTCAACTTGGGGGTGGTACCCACCTCCCTAAAACAAGCCAGAGTCACGCCGCTCATAAAAAAAAAACCTGAACCCCACCGTCATAGGCAACTATCGCCCTGTCTCTCTTCTCTCCTTCCTTTCTAAAACACTTGAACGTGCTGTATCCAACCAACTTACTCCTTATCTCTTACAGAATGACCTCCTTGACCCTAATCAGTCTGGCTTCCGGACTGGCCACTCCACAGAAACGGCCCTCATTGCGGTCACAGAGGCACTTCACGAAACCTGTCCAATCTTTCGCCGTCGACTAAAGACGCACTTCTTCAACCATTATGTGAAAAAAATAATTTAAAATACAAAAAATACAAAAAAAATATAAAAAATAAATCTAACCCTAACTAACCTTACTGTCATGCACTTGTACTAATAAACTAACCTACACTGTAGCACACAACATTGATTGATGAACATTGTTACTCAGCTGACAGAGTTGTACCCTTCCTGATGACTTGGCTAAATGACTAAATGTAAATGTTCATATTTACAAACAAGAAAGCCATCTATAAGAGTTGTACATGATTAAACCTTCTTACAAATAGCTTAGTTACATGCAACTAGCAAACTAAATTGGGGGTAATTATAGATTAGGTGGGCTTTGGGCAATACAAAAAATGGGGGACCCTGATGTAAACAAGACAAAAGTCTTTCTCTGGTCTGCATCCCCTTAACACTTGTGTGTATTGAGCCGGACTGTATTGTACCAATTCTGCAATCTGTTAATACAATTTTCAATCAATCAATCAAACAGTATACTGTAGATACTAGATAGGCAACACTCCCAGCAACAGGCAAGGTTTGTTCAAATGTTTCATGACAGCAATATGATCTTGTGGAATACCAGCAAAAAATTAAATAAAGAAGAAAGCGGAGACAACTCAGGCACACTGTTGCCTTCCAGAGTTGCCCAAACGGTTGCCTTCGGCCTTTCCAACATGAAGGATCTGCCTTGGTGTTCTGTTCTGTTCTTAGCTCTTCTTCTGTATTGACTGTGCGCTCTTTGGGCACATCATCTGCAAACATACTGTAGACGCAAATAGCTACCTTTATGGACATCGTCCAAACCCTCAACACCGTCTACAGTCAATCGTTGCCTTGATAATATTGCCAACCTGGATGCACTAGGTGAACTGATAATAAACAGTGGTTGTCCTCGTTGTCTGGGAAAACACAAGTCACACATCATCCAATCTTTCAGTTGTTTACAGTTATTTAGCTGACGCTCTTATACAAAGCGACGTACAGGTTTTGTACAACAGGTCAGCAGGAAGGGTACTTATGTTTAAATGTTGAGCGATTTGCAGTGTCAAATTTCCCACGGGATAATAAAAGTATTTCTATTCTATTCTATTCTATTCTATTCTATTCTATTCTATTCTATTCTATTCTATTCTATTCTATTCTATGACAACATGTATGATATGTATGATAACAAAAAACTAAAAAAAGATTTGCCATGGTTTCTGAAGATACTATAGCCGAATGTGAAGAGGGGTGTTGACATATTCAGAGGCTGTACGCGTTTTACAACATCCAAGACTGAGCAAATGTATCATGTTTTCAAGCTTAATTGTATGTCACACGTTCCTCCATGTCTGAACTGCCATGCGGATGATGCGGCACTGAACTGGTGGCCTGCTGTGATGCTCTCCTGTGAAGGAGGGGGCAGTGTTTCAGTCCTCTTGGCTCTGCTTTCTACTTCTCTGCTCAGCATTCAAGTTTTTTTTTTTTTACATTAATGTCACAAATTACCATGTCTGGCAGATTTTGAAGGTATCGACTTTTGCCTTGGCTCGTCACTGTGCATTTTTACATTTAGAAAATGGCCATTTAAATATCTAAGGAGATTAGCCCTCATGAAGCAGCCTATTGCTTTTCGTCAAGTCATTAGCGGGCGTTAGTGACATTCCAAGGTGGCCACTGTTGAATCTCGGCTGAAGCTGAACATAATCGGTAGGGTGGCCATTTGTTTTTCTTGCAAGTCACCAGATCTTGAATGATTAAATGGGATTGGCATGCTCTCTCTCTCTCTCTCTCTCTCTCTCTCTCTCTCTCTCTCTCTCTCTCTCTCTCTCTCTCTCTCTCTCCCCCTCTCTCTCTTTTGGTAAGGACAGGAGGTATTCCAGCAGCCTCTGCTTGACAGGCCTCTGCAGCAGGATAGTGAGGGGCCTCTTAACAAAGCCAGTGCCTCGGTGCATCAAGAAGCAGTGAGACAGAGTGTGTCTGAAGACGGCAGCTCACCAATGTCTCCCTGTCCCCGAAAAGGCAGAGTCAAGCAGAAATGTGATTGCTTGTTTTAGATTCATCATTCTGGCTGTTGGCTGTGATGGATGACTCAGGGGGGGGATTCCAGGCAGGAGCCACTGAGCTCCAACACCTGACACTCAAGAAAGAAGGTCAACACTCCCTCTGAGTTCACTGTTTTATCACATGGTCCACGTCCAGAAACATTGTGGATCCAATCAAATATATAAAAGAAATCTTTAAAAAAATCTCTTTTTAAAGGGAGGAGTAATGAAATGGACGCAGGACATTCGTATGACAGGCGAAAAGAAAAATACCCAGAAACAACGTTGAAATATCTTTCCCCCCTGGAAGGCATATAAATTCAGTCCCACAAATGACTTGCCGCAGGGGGCAAAAGAAAGAAATCAGTTTGATTTGTTTCACTGTCCGTACAGAACAGCGGCAGAGAGAGACCTCCTCGCCCCACGATCACACTGGCAGATAAATGCAAAACGACAACAACAAAACAAAAAGGCTCATCTTGCCGGAGAGGTTGAAGGAGAGCCTCACGATTAGCTGCTCTTCATGGCAACTCGGAGGAAGTGAGGCTGTCTGGGAAGGAACCTACTGGAGGACTGTAACGAGGAGAAAATACACACACACTGGCAGCCTGCCCCCAATCACACAACACACACACACACACACACGTGTACATGTACACACACACACACACACACACACACACACACACACACACACATGTACACCTACACACACGTACACACACGTACACACACACACACACACACACACAAGTGAGACCACGTACACCTCACCGTGGTTTTGAGGGAGAATCAAAGTCATTACCAGTCGGCTCTATTCATTACATGGGAGTCATTACCCAGCTGCTTCACGGCGCCTTTTAGTGGCTTGTGTTCGTTCCACACTGTGGCCCGAGAGGCGTTGAGTTGGAGAGACGCTTATTAAAATCAAACGTTTCAATTCAAACACCAGTCTGTATCTCACTGTTAAACGTGCCGTGTTTTAGTAGAGCTGTTACGGACGATGTCCATTTATGTATGGGGATTTATGTATGTTATGTGTGTTATGTGTGTAGGCATGTATTGTTTTGGTTGTCTTGCTTTTTGTCTCCCTTCTGTGTCTACATGTCTCTTTTTCCCAGATGCATCCCCTGGTTCCAGTCTCCAGCACCACCTGGTTGCAATCAGCACTCCAGTTCCCCAGCACCACCTGATCCCAATCTGCAATCAACCTCCACACTCCTTCGTGTATCTCAGTTTGTGTTAAGTTCTGTCTCTCCTGGCCTTTGGTGTAGAGCTGTGGCGTTTTGGGTGTATTTTTGGTAGAGCTGGTCAAAGCTCTGATACGTTGCGCTGTCAGTAGAGATCTCTTTTGTGTTACCCATTAATGTGGTTTTGTAGAGCTGTGGCTCTTTGGCTTTTGTGTAGAGCTGGTGAAAGCTCTGATTCTTTGTGCATTATTCTCACTTAGCTGATTCGTTGTGTTGTGTTTTAGTAGAACCTTATCTTTTGTGCACATTTATGTTTAACCCCAACCTGTGTATATTTGTTTGTCTCCATTGTCACCTATGGTGATTATCTTTCTGTATACTAACTAATCTTTTGTTTTCCCACACAGGGACAATTGAGGACAGGAAGATACCCTGGGTTCTACATTTTGCATCACGTAGGTGACCTGCTGTTAATACCCTAGCTTAGAGTGAGCACCACCCACTGTACTTTTCGGGGTGCTTCGCACCCGTAAAGGGGGGGTGGGTTTTCTTTTCCTTTTTGTGTTTGATTTGGTGCCACTGGTAGTCCTCCTTGATCGCTGTGTTGCATTTGTATGTAAATAAATATGATTATTTTGAAAACTGGTTCCTGATTTTGTGTCGCTGCATCCTCACCCATATGTCTGTTGCCTTGTGTTTCGCCCCTCCACTGGGGTGTGTAACATAGAAGCTACATTTAAAGTCCAACATGTTTAGGAAGCCAGCAGTTGCTACGGTTATTATGTGAAGGAGCTGATAGTGGATTTTAGAAGAATACAGCAGGGGACACACACGCCACTGTGGATAAATGGGGCTATCATGGACAGGGTGAGCAGTTTCAAGTACCTGGGAGTCCACATCACAGAGGACCTGACATGGACAACACACACAGACACTGTGGAAAAAAAGGCTAAACAGCACCTCTATCACCTGAGACAGTTAAGGAAGTTCAGAGTATCAGGGAAGATAGTCCACTTTCTATTCCGGGGCTGTAGAGAGCATTCGGACTGGAAACATCACTGCCTGGTTTGGAAACAGCACGGCCCAGGACAGGAAGGCACTCCAGAGAGTGGTGCGCTCAGCAGAGCGTACTACTGGTATTGCACTACCACCCCTGCAGGACTTATACAACATGAGGTGCAAATCCAGAGCCTGCAGAATAATGAAAGACCCCCACCACCCCAACAACAGCCTGTTCAAGCTGCTGCGGTCAGGCAAGTGCCTACGCACACACACAACGAGAACAGAGAGACTACGGCTCAGCTTCTTCCCCCAGGCCATCGGAACACTGAACACTGAACTCTCGACACACAAGTACATAATGAGCACACACACACACACACACAACACACATGCTGCAATCGCTCACTTGACGGTCACTTTAAAACAAAATGGAAAGGTCACTTTAAAGGAACAAGAAAAATAAAGGTTGCTTTAAGGAAATAACCGATGTGGTTCTTGTATAGTTTAGATATAGCAAGTATAGCATAGGGATATAGAGTTAAAACTGTATAGTATAGTAGTGTACATACTGTAGGACCCAGTGCCTTAAACCCGTAGCTAACAATCTCAGGAATTTAGCATGTCTATTTTATCATGCCATTTTTATGTATATTTTATTACCTGTTCTTTTATGTCTATTTTATTATTGTATTATTGCACAATCGAAGCGGGCATGGCCACCCGCGTTTCACTGTATGCCCTGGTATGTATGTGACAAATACAACTCTTGAATCTTGAATCTTGAAAAATAAACGGTTGCTACAGTATTTGTTGAAATACATCAACAAAAATAAATTGCTGTCTTAAGATAAGATAAGATAAGATGGATCTTAATTATTTGGTACAGTACTGCATTCTGCCATCCGGACACATGAAATTTGAAACATGAATATAGAATATAGAATGTAATATATAAATTACCTTATTAAGTCATACATCTAGGGATCGAGCCAAATCTCCTCTTTCCAATGGCACAGTTACTTCTGTGTAATGTCCGGTGCAATTAACTGGATATGTCCCTCTATCAATAATATCACTATGCACATATACAGCTCACCCTGGTATAATCTACCCTTTACAAATATACAGTACTCCATACTAAGTCTTAGAAATAAACACATTAAACAGATGTGAGTCCTTGTGCAAAGTGCTCCAGAGTCCATGCAGGGTTCAGTAGTTAAAAGTATATCAGTTCTAACAGTTCTCAAGTTCTCCATGCAGCAGTTAACCAAGTCAGCCCTTGTCTTCGATTGTGGATCTTGATGGCTACTGGCACAGAGGACTGACCGAAGGACTGACTGTGTGTGGGGTCGGGGTGAGTCTGTGGCTGAACGTGCTCATCCAGCTCCTCCACATTCCTTCTCCTCTTTGCAACCAACCACACACACACACACACACACACACGCACAAACACGCACACACACACACACACACACACACACACACACACACACACACACACACACACACACACACACACACACACACACACACACACACACACACACACACACACACACACACACACACACACACACACACACACACACACACACACACACACACACACACACACACACACACACACACACACACACACACGCCATGAGATCAAGGCAGAGCACACGCATGCCTCCACCATGAATCCTATTATTCTGTTCCGGTCACAAGAAATCACTGACAGCTGATCAGCTTACATTGGCTTGATGAGCAGCGTCCACCCACAAGAACAACTTTGTGGCTCGGAAAATATATTGTTTACATTTGTATTGGTTTGTACGTGTGGGTGTGAGTGTGGGCAGTACTGTGTATGTAGCCTAATGTGTTCTACTTGATTTCCTCATCAACTGAGACTTTCAAATATAACAATATCAAACCTCTGAAGTATCGATTTCCTACATGTGCCTATATAACACGCAACAGCGTATGTTTGAAACTTGGCAAGTATACACACGGAGCCGGCGTGTAAAACCCTTACGAGTGTACAAGCTTATGAGATCGAATTCTACCATTCTAATGAGGACGTAACCATGGCTACAGCAAAAAAAAAAAAAAAAAACAGTACAGTGTTGCAGAGTCAGATATGCACTGTGCTTTCGTAAGAGCAGCTGTGATGCTGTACATCTGCAGACATGGTCCTTGATTGTGAATCATCTTCTGTGCCTGTCCTTCCTCCCACAGTGACGCCTCGGGGGGGCGAGAGTAGCCGCCGACACACCGTAGCTCATTAACCTCTCGCGCCTGCACACTCCTCGCGGTGCCACAGACTGTGTCGCGGCGGATATGGCTCTGAGAAAGGCCGGCTCCTCTGACACACAGAGTAACACTATGCAAATCACAGTTAAGACACACTGCGTTAAGACACACTGCGTTAAGACACACTGCGTTAAGACTGTACAGAGACGGGATCGCAAATGAAAGTCACAGACACAGCAACGAGCCCACGTCCCAGCGGATGGAGACACAGGCTACGATCAGGTCAAACGGACATGTAGACATGTCCAACGGTGACCTTTCCCCCCCCCCCCCCCCCCAGAATCAGGGTGTGAGCAATCACTTATTAAATCATAGATTTGATCCCCCCCGCTGACCCTGATCTCTTGGGGGAACTCGTCAGACTCGTAACACTCCACTCCTCCGGTAAGGTAATAAATGTCAGTTTATTTGTCAGTCGGGTTAACAGCACAATGGTGACCTTTGACCTCAGAGATGACGCTGCAGATAGGGTGGCCAAACTACAGGGGTGGCTTTGCGACTTCCAGAGATGACACTGGAGACCGCTAGACAACAGGATATTACAGTGTGTATACTGTACGCATAAATAACACAATGACACATCAATACGCCACTGTGTTTCAGCACGGAGAGAAAAGAGTGCCGCTGTGATCATTAATGTGCAATGCAGCATCGCTTAATTGACACCCAAACAGAACACTATTTACACACCATGCTGGGACATGTTTTTTTTTCTTTCTTTCACCCAGTGTGTTTGCATTCACTCTGCCAACATGGCAATGTATTCTCTCACTCTCACTGCTAATTCACTGCTAGTGAAAGGTTAACCGTCTGTAGTGTGGTAGTGAAAGGTTAACCGTCTGTAGTGTGGTAGTGAAAGGTTAACCGTCTGTAGTGTGGTGGTGAAAGGTTAACCGTCTGTAGTGTGGTAGTGAAAGGGTTAACCTTCTGTAGTGTGGTGGTGAAAGGTTAACCGTCTGTAGTGTGGTAGTGAAAGGTTAACCGTCTGTAGTGTGGTGGTGAAAGGTTAACCGTCTGTAGTGTGGTAGTGAAAGGGTTAACCTTCTGTAGTGTGGTGGTGAAAGGTTAACCGTCTGTAGTGTGCTAGTGAAAGGTTAACCGTCTGTAGTGTGGTGGTGAAAGGTTAACCGTCTGTAGTGTGGTAGTGAAAGGGTTAACCTTCTGTAATGTGGTAGTGAAAGGTTAACCTTCTGTAGTGTGGTAGTGAAAGGGTTAACCTTCTGTAATGTGGTAGTGAAAGGTTAACCTTCTGTAATGTGGTAGTGAAAGGTTAACCGTCTGTAGTGTGGTAGTGAAATGTTAACCGTCTGTAGTGTGGTAGTGAAAGGTTAACCGTCTGTAGTGTGGTAGTGAAAGGTTACCCGTCTGTAGTGTGGTAGTGAAAGGTTACCCGTCTGTAATGTGGTAGTGAAAGGTTAACCGTCTGTAGTGTGGTAGTGAAAGGTTAACCTTCTATAGTGTGGTAGTGAAAGGTTAACCGTCTGTAGTGTGGTAGTGAAAGGTTAACCGTCTGTAGTGTGGTAGTGAAAGGTTAGCCGTCTGTAGTGTGGTAGTGAAAGGTTAGCCGTCTGTAGTGTGGTAGTGAAAGGTTAACCGTCTGTAGTGTGGTAGTGAAAGGTTAACCTTCTGTAGTGTGGTAGTGAAAGGTTAACCGTACGTCTGTAGTGTGGTAGTGAAAGGCTAACCTTCTGTAGTGTGGTAGTGAAAGGTTAACCTTCTGTAGTGTGGTAGTGAAAGGTTAGCCGTCTGTAGTGTGGTAGTGAAAGGTTAACCGTCTGTAGTGTGGTAGTGAAAGGTTAACCGTCTGTAGTGTGGTAGTGAAAGGTTACCCGTCTGTAGTGTGGTAGTGAAAGGTTACCCGTCTGTAATGTGGTAGTGAAAGGTTAACCGTCTGTAGTGTGGTAGTGAAAGGTTAACCGTCTGTAGTGTGGTAGTGAAAGGTTAACCGTCTGTAGTGTGGTAGTGAAAGGTTAGCCGTCTGTAGTGTGGTAGTGAAAGGTTAACCGTCTGTAGTGTGGTAGTGAAAGGTTAGCTGTCTGTAGTGTGGTAGTGAAAGGTTAACCGTCTGTAGTGTGGTAGTGAAAGGTTAGCCGTCTGTAGTGTGGTAGTGAAAGGTTAACCGTCTGTAGTGTGGTAGTGAAAGGTTAGCCGTCTGTAGTGTGGTAGTGAAAGGTTAACCGTCTGTAGTGTGGTAGTGAAAGGTTAGCCGTCTGTAGTGTGGTAGTGAAAGGTTAACCGTCTGTAGTGTGGTAGTGAAAGGTAAACCTTCTGTAGTGTGGTAGTGAAAGGTTAACCTTCTGTAGTGTGGTAGTGAAAGGTTAACCTTCTGTAGTGTGGTAGTGAAAGGTTAACCGTCTGTAGTGTGGTAGTGAAAGGTTAACCGTCTGTAGTGTGGTAGTGAAAGGTTAACCTTCTGTAGTGTGGTAGTGAAAGGTTAACCGTCTGTAGTGTGGTAGTGAAAGGTTAACCGTCTGTAGTGTGGTAGTGAAAGGTTAGCCGTCTGTAGTGTGGTAGTGAAAGGTTAACCGTCTGTAGTGTGGTAGTGAAAGGTTAGCCGTCTGTAGTGTGGTAGTGAAAGGTTAACCGTCTGTAGTGTGGTAGTGAAAGGTTAACCGTCTGTAGTGTGGTAGTGAAAGGTTAACCGTCTGTAGTGTGGTAGTGAAAGTTTAACCTTCTGTAGTGTGGTAGTGAAAGGTTAGTGTGGTAGTGAAAGGTTAACCGTCTGTAGTGTGGTAGTGAAAGGTTAACCGTCTGTAGTGTGGTAGTGAAAGGTTAACCGTCTGTAGTGTGGTAGTGAAAGGTTAACCGTCTGTAGTGTGGTAGTGAAAGGTTAACCGTCTGTAGTGTGGTAGTGAAAGGTTAACCGTCTGTAGTGTGGTAGTGAAAGGTTAACCGTCTGTAGTGTGGTAGGGAAAGGGTTAACCTTCTATAGTGTAGTAGTGAAAGGTTAACCTTCTGTAGTGTGGTAGTGAAAGGTTAACCGTCTGTAGTGTGGTAGTGAAAGGTTACCCGTCTGTAGTGTGGTAGTGAAAGCGAGGTTAACCGTCTGTAGTGTGGTAGTGAAAGGTTAACCGTCTGTAGTGTGGTAGTGGAAGGTTAACCGTCTGTAGTGTGGTAGTGAAAGGTTAACCGTCTGTAGTGTGGTAGTGGAAGGTTAGCCGTCTGTAGTGTGGTAGTGAGAGGTTAACCGTCTGTAGTGTGGTAGTAAAAGTGTTAATATACAATTGATAGACAATAAGACAATCGATATCTGTTGGTGCAGCTGTGATTTTCTTTATTGGATTTTAATAATGACATAATGACTCGTCTCTCGAGGCGTAACGTTATAGGACCCGCTAGTCTCATAGCTGTATTGATGAGCTCAGACCTAGAACTGGGTCACTATAGAACCGGGTCTGGATCCCCATCCCTACTCTTAAAGGCTCAGTCAGTGGTCCAGAGGTAAACAAGTGGTTAGCCCCACCAACACAAAAAAAAGAAGAAGAAGAATGTAAATTATTTTCCACAGCAAAATTATGAGTTTTAAATAATTTTCTGCTAATGTTTATAAACACTGGAGTTGAACAGATCTATTATTTCAAATCACAAATCAAAGTCTTTAAGATTTCTATATGAATATATACCCCATGTTCTGAAAAATAAAATCACCGCTACACGCCACCCGCTGCGCTGCCCTGGTGGAGGTCGTCCAGACAGGCCAGGCAAAATGGTCGTCGGAGAACCTTTACACTGGCGCAAATTGGAATATTCAGAAATTAATATTCTATAATAGTGATGATGATGTCACAGGGGCCACTAGGAAACACAACGGTGTTTCTGGAATAAATAGAATCCTGAGAAAACACACACGTCGCCTCGAGGGGGTTATTATCAAACCGCTGAGCTCCCCCTTCCCCCGGTGATGGACGGCGCACCTGCCGCACGGCATAGTAGCTTTAGAACACGGCATGAGGGCTTGGAGGGGGGGGGGCGGAACCGTAGGCCTGTCACTCAGTACATGAACGAGACTCAAACGGAAGCATCTAAACTCTCGGAACGGTTCACGCCGCCTGCAGCCCGGAGCACAGCCCCATAGGCCACCGCAGTCAGATGATACCAAACATGTCACGCTAAGCTGACGTTCACAGAGAGAGGTAGGTTGAGGTCAACCGGGCGTGGTATTTAGTAACAGACAAGGGGCTTTATTCGCTTAAGAGCTTTTCTTCTGCATGGGTATTTAACGGCGACATTAGTTTGGAGGGTTCAGCTATTTGTACAGGGATATGACTCTCAGGATACCAGCAACCACGCCACTGTCGTCTCTCTCTGCCCACATCTCTGGGACTTGTGTTTGCAGCAGTGGAATACAGTGCTTCCCTCTTAATTAAGACGATCTGCTTGTGGGTAACATTGGCAGAGAGTTACAGCAACACATTTTTCACATGGAGATTTGTTTTGTGGCAACTATATACAGAATTTGGGATTTTCTGTACATTTGCTATGCTTGGCCATTCTCTTTCACATGGTCGTTTGGCTATATCAGAACACACACACACACACACACACACACACACACACACACACACACACACACACACACACACACACACGCACACACACACACACACACACACACACACACACAAACAGGTTTCACACTAAGATCTCAAAAGCACTAGCCCATAGCATAGCATGTTCTACTAGCCCAACACATTCAATTGTCCTTTATGAATGAATGAATGAATGAATGAATGAATGAATGAATGAATGAATGAATGAATGAATGAATGAATGAATGAATGAATGATCATTACATTTATATAGCGTTTTTCTAGACACTCAAAGCGTTCCCCACAATGTAGGGTGGGTGGAAATTGCCTCCTTCACCACCACTGGTAGCACCCAACCTTGGGCTATGCAGGCTCAATGGCTGCCATATATTGGCACCTGGCACACATCACACTACACAATGGCTGAACGGCTCAGGAGACAGGGATTGATATCAGCCAATTAAGGGGAAGGGATATGTGGCCTTGATGTCAGAGACCTGATTGGGAATTTGGCCAGGAACGTCGGGGAACCCCCTACTCTTTGCGATAGGCGTCATGGGTTCTTTAACGACCAAATTCAGTCAACAACAGTTATAAACAATAATGGGTCAAATTTGACCTTTCATTTCAACATTGTTTGATGCATTAGCAAATGTTTTACCTTTTTATATGACTGAAGGTGTTTCTAACTCATACAATTTCAGTAGAAAATGTTGAAAGTTTGACGTATAATTACAGGAATGAACATGATACACAAATGTAAATAGTAATATATTTAGAATTAAACATAAAACATGACTCTTCATGGCACTAATAATGCTGAGGTTGTGGATTCAATCCTAGTGGAATATATGCTGGAAATAATATATTAAAGGTGCTGTAAGTGATATTTTGGCAAACTATCGTTGCAGATCAAATATGAATTACTGTAAGATCCAGCAATTGCATATCCCATTTGTCGCCTGAAACATGTTGTCAGAAATATATTTGAGTGAACTGGGTAGGTGGGAAAAGAGGAAGTGTACGAGCAAGCCGTAATGTTTTTCCTGCTCCCCACGCCCCACCATGTGGAGCTCCTGATTTGATGAAGTGGGAACGGGATACCAGTAGCCTATGCATTTTCTGTTCACTGCATATACTGTATCTATATCTTCCGACGGCTGATGGAATCTACTGTAAAGCTACTAACTCTCTAGGGAGCTCCCGTAGCTCACAGCATATCTCGGCGTTATTTCTGCGTCGGGGAAAACCGTGCTCGTCACGGATCTGGGGGACACGAGTTCGATTCCCGGACCCGCCGTCATTTCTCAGAATGTCTTCCCCTGCTCTACATCCCATTTCAACCTGTTTCTGTCGGTCATGCTTGACCAGAAAAGCGATAAACGCTAAAAAATAAAGTTTAAAAAAAAAAAAGCTACTAACTCTTATTTTAAGAAAATAGCGCTTACAACACCTTTAATATTTCCCCTTGGAAACAAAGCAGTCTACACACTCACCGAACCAAAGGCTGTACAGAAGCAAACATGTCATGGCCATTCAAATAAAGACACTTGTTGCTTATATGTATGTATCATTCTGATATGAATGTATCATTCTGATATGTATGTATCATTCTGATACGTATGTATCATTCTGATTTGTATGTATCAGGGACGTGCCGTCCATATGCAAGGTAAGCAGTGCTTACCCAAGGAAATAAATTAAAAGGAACACTGAAATATAAAAATAAAAGTACTAATATAAACTGTTTGTTTGTTTTCATTAAAAGAGTCGTCATCTTTGGTCCCAGTGCAGCAGTAGTCATTAATGAATGTTTTGCCTTTTGGCAAAAAAGGTGTAAGCACTCTCTCTCTCTGCTTTCTCTAGCGTCAATTCAAATGCATGAAAATAATGCATTTCCACCACGGGCATTGAATTTGTTCCCTCAGCCCGCTACTAATATGCCCAGGGTAAGCATGCTTAGAAAACAATCAGTAGCTCGTTCATTCCAGTACGTTATCTATTACTAGGTCAATTAGGATGTCTTTTTTAATCAACGTCATCACGTACACACGTTCATGCTGAGAATTTCAAAACTTCAACAAGCGGCCGACTTTTACAGTAAAGTCACAGAGGTGTTAATTTGCAAGGAGAGACGCATGGATTTCGTGTTCAAGTAAAGGTAAGATAACATATTTCTATAACTTACATTATGGCTGCTGCCTGCTGGTTCATACAGTGGCGATGGTGATGGCGATCTGAGTTAACTGCTGTGCTACACTGGTTAAACTTTGTTCATTTAAGACCGTTGTGTCTAATTTACTTTTGAAGGTATGTCTTGTACTATGAAGTGGTGATCTGAGTTGACTGCTGTGCTGCACTGGTTTTACTGTATTTAATAAAATCCTCTTAACGTTCGACGGCCCGCATATGGGCCGTCTACTTTACCTTTGAATGTAGGCCTATGGCTGCCCTATGCCTCATGCATTAATTTTGAGAAAGTTGTATTTGGAGAGAGATTAGTTAGGCCAGAGCAGATTGTCTATCAACGGATCTGAGTTAGACTAATTGTCGGTGTCCATCCCGGTTGTTCTGAACCAATCGATGAGCGAATGGCCCTTGATTTGAAACATTATCGCGACTGGCAAGTGGCAACATTCTTTTGTTTTTTGGTAATTTGATCATAAAGTCCGCTACTGTAACTCTCCGCTTACTGTTTATTAGTGGGTTCTAGGGCATACATTTGCATTAATGGCATTTCCCTGACACTGCACTCATCCATAGCATTTGTGCTTGGCACAATGTGTAATTAAGTGTATTCGAATATTTGTATGCTTACCCAATCTCAAAGCTCACGGCACGTGCCTGGTATGTATCATTGTAATTTCCATAAAAAAAATGCTTCTATTCAGGCTTACTGGAAAACGTTTCATTAAACCACGCCGCACATCCTTGACACAGGACCACATCTTCACTGACTCATTTCATATTTATTACCTCGCAAAACTTCACATGTGGGTCACTAAATCCTGATCTAATCTGATTTTTATTGGATCTTTTACTATGTTGTTCATTGTGATTTATTTATTTATGTATTTTGTTATGTGGCGTTGTCCTGTGCTCCTATTTTATGGCTGCATGTTTTTATGTTTTTTTACGAGCGCAATATTATACAACCAATTCCTAGCGACTGTCGAAGTCGATGTGGCAACAAGGTATTGATAAGGTATTGAACTGTGAATCTGAAGTATTATTCTAAATATTGCTGTTACATGTAAAGCCAACGTATCTCTTCACCTTAGCCTTTTAAATGAATGTATTCTGCCACTTTACACACATTACATCCGCCACTGTGTTATTGTATTGCAAATGAGAGCTATTGTTGTTTATGCTGCTATCTTTAGGCTATTTCTGATCATGTTGTCGTATTGTTATTATTCATATAATTAATGTGTTATCGTCTGCATTGCTTTTACCCTTTTTCTTATTCTCTGCATTGCTTTTATTTTATGCTCATGTTGTTGATTTGCCTGCTGTGAAGCGCTTTGGGCTGCAATTATTGTATGACAAGTTCAAGTTCAAGTTCAAGTTTCCTTTATTGCCACGCAACCAGGTTGGTGGTATTCTTGTTCGGTACAGGCCAGGGTGGATACATAATACAGTACAACATGACACAATAAATACATAAATACAGCACAGCACAACATAGCACAACATAAACACATAAACACACAGAAGAATCAAGTCCATCGGTCAGGAGCTTGTTTAGTGTGGGGGGCGGAAGGGGGAGAGGGGGGCCAAGGGAGTTCAGGGTCCGAATGGCGGTGGGGAAGAAGCTGTCTTTGAAGCGGGTGGTTTTGGAAAGGATGGACTTAAAGCGCCTACCTGAGGGCAGGGGCTGAAACAGGGGGTGTGCTGGGTGTGAGGGGTCCTTAGCTATTTTTCTGGCGCGGGTGGTTGTGCGGGAGGTGAAGATGGTATAGATTTGGAAGTGCTATACAAATAAAGTGTATTATTATTATTATCATTATCACCATCATTATTATATGTAAATACCTTTGCAAACTAGAGACATAAACCAGAGAAGTGAGAATTATATTTGTTGAATGAGATTAGTAGCGGACAGTATTAAATGTAAGTACAACTGACCTATTTTTCTGAAAGCTATAGAGAACAACAGGAAAGCTTTGCTTTGGTCCCTGATGATGATGATGATGATGATGATGATGATGATGATGATGATGATGATGATGATGATGATGATGATGATGATGATGAAGGCCCAGGTGCTGATGATGATGATGATGGCCCAGGTGCTGATGATGAATATGATGATGATGATGATGATGAAGGCCCAGGTGCTGATGATGAAGATGATGATGATGATGATGATGATGAAGGCCCAGGTGCTGATGATGAAGATGATGATGATGATGAAGGCCCAGGTGCTGATGATGAAGATGATGATGATGAAGGCCCTGATGAAGATGATGATGACGAGTTTTTATATTCTTAAAGGGGCACTTCACCCAAAAAAACTATGCTGATTTATTTTGCACATAATCTCACATACATCCAAACAGTTTTGCACACATTCATTTAGTTGAATAGCTATTGAGAGTCAGATGAGTTTGAATATGGCCACCAGTGGGACATTGAATCTTTGTGTTTTTTTTTTTACGGCTCAATGAAATTATATAGATGAAAAAATACCTTGTCTTATAGGAACGGCTACCTTATCATTTCATTGAGTTGTAATTAACACAACACAAGGATTCAATGTCCGCAATGACATGACTGATGCCCATTTTGTTTGTTTGTTTGTTTATTTATAATTTTTTTACCCAGGGACAGTGCACATTAATGAACATCTTCAGTTTCCACATCAATGTAAATGTGCCAGATTTTTTTTGCTTATTAGCTCGTTTCCATCCGTAGTCCCCGCCTCCCATATTCAAAAACTCATGTACTCTCAATAAAATGTATGTGTGCTAAACTGTTTAGAGTTTTTGGATGTGTGTGAAATGATGTGCAAAATATATCAGCGTCGTTTTTTTGTTTGTTGGTGCCACTTTAATGAGACAGGCCGCCGGGGAACCTTCGTCTTCTTCTGAGCTTCCTTTGTTGCATTGGTTTCATGTCTCTACACTACAGGGACCAGAGGGCAGCGAGATGTGAAGGATCCAAGGAAACGACCCCCGTATCCTTTAAGAATCTGTCTACAGAGTCTATACACAGTACACACCCATAACTGATATTGTCAGTGTCACACACACACACACACACACACACACACACACACACACACATACAAAGGGGATCGTACATCAGGATCCAAATGACCAGACGTCTCCTCGTCGACCCACGCGCTGCTGTCGGGCCCAGAGCAATCGGAAACACTGCGGCTAATGAGGTGCGCCACATGCGTGCAGACACACACACACACACACACGCACACACACACGCACACACACATGCACGCACGCACACACAGCTCAAGGCCTCCTGAGACCCTCACCAAGGAAGAGGACAATGATACCCATGTGGTTCACTTGGCCTCTCACTTAATCCAATCATTAGGTTGACATCACACAGGGCTGGAATAACGAGGCTAGCGCTGCTCTCTCGCCCACGGGACACTCAGTCCAGGGCTTCACAGGGCCAACACCACCGGCTGTGAGGTGGTGTCCTGTAAAGCTGCCCCTCGGCAGGGGTGGGAATCACCAGAGGCCCCCGCGATGCGATATTATCACGATCCCCGAGTCACGATATTGTCATATATTGCGATTTATTACTTATGTTCAACTGCAAATTATGTCCCTAATTGTCTCTCTGGCTGCTAGAGGCTGTCCCATTTCACAAAAAATCTAAGCAAATGAATAAAGGGAAGATGATTAAACAGAAGGATTTGTAGATACAGTAATTAATGATAATCGATTTTAATTATAAATTCATATTTGACCTTGAACTTGACCTTGACCTTATTATGGCCAAATCATACATCTATGGATAGGGAAAATGCTCCTCTTTCCAATGGCAGGGTTGAATCTGGATTTAGTCATTTCCTTGCGGTTTTTACAATAATTAGCATTTTCCGATAAATTCATATTTCCGATAAATCGTATAAAACATCAGTAAAAATGAAAATATACACTTTGACTACTGTTTTTAATAGGGTTATGGTCTTTACTCTTGGCTACAATTTTTTTTTTTAAACATTAACCTCTTAACATTCAAGGGCCCAAATGTGGACGATTCTTTGCCGACCTCTAGTGGCTCGGTTGTGCATTTCTTTTAATACATTATATAGATAGAATTAAAGCCCTATTTGTTGCCTGTCGATTGCCCTTTTAGGTGACAAAATCCGTTCAGCTGTTCTCGAGTTACATGCCGATATGTAAGGCGTGCCCCAAAGTACGCAAAAGTACACATTACCACCCCCTACTCTCGGGGCTCTAGCTCCGTCAATCATTTGGCGATCTCGAAAACCTTTGCAGAGGGTTGTAGCCAATGAGTGTGGCTTTCCAATGATACCCCATGATATGATAATTGGGGATCTAATACGGTCTCTATTGATCGATTTATGATAAAGAAAAGCAGGGTCCCCTTTAAGGCTTAACAGGTTAAGTCTAGTCAGATGTGAAATAGATTTCCTTTCCATGTAGTTTGAGACCCTTTCAGTAGACCTTCTACGGTGGTGAGTAATCTCCTAATTTTACAGCCCTGGCACTTCAGTGAAGTACGTCTGCCAGACGCTTCTCAAGCCCACTCTCTCTCTCGTTCCTCATGCATTCTTTAAGTGTGAATAAAAAGTTACCCTCACCAAGAGGAGGACAATGATACCCCTGTGGTTCACTTGGCCTCTCACTTAATCCAATCATTATAGGTTGACATCACACAGGGCTGGAATAACGAGGCTAGCGCTGCTCTCTCGCCCACGGGACATTCAGTCCAGGGCTTCACAGGGCCAACACCACCGGCTGTGAGGTGGTGTCCTGTAAAGCTGCCCCTCGGCAGGGGTGGGAAATGGGAATCACCAGAGGCCCCCGCGATGCGATATTATCACGATCCCCGAGTCACGATATTGTAATATCACGATATTGTCATATATTGCGATTTATTACTTATGTTCAACTGCAAATTATGTCCCTAATTGTCTCTCAGGCTGCTAGAGGCTGTCCCATTTCACTGTCCTATAGGATTCTGGCTGTTAGAGGCTGTCCCATTTCACTGTCCTATAGGATTCTGGCTGCTAGAGGCTGTCTCATTTCACTGTCCTATAGGATTCTGGCTGTTAGAGGCTGTCCCATTTCACTGTCCTATAGGATTCTGGCTGTTAGAGGCTGTCCCATTTCACTGTCCTATAGGACGCTGGCTGTTAGAGGCTGTCCCATTTCACTGTCCTATAGGATTCTGGCTGTTAGAGGCTGTCCCATTTCACTGTCCTATAGGATTCTGGCTGTTAGAGGCTGTCCCATTTCACTGTCCTATAGGATTCTGGCTGTTAGAGGCTGTCCCATTTCACTGTCCTATAGGATTCTGGCTGTTAGAGGCTGTCCCATTTCACTGTCCTATAGGATTCTGGCTGTTAGAGGCTGTCCCATTTCACTGTCCTATAGGATTCTGGCTGCGAGAGGCTGTCCCATTTCACTGTCCTATAGGATTCTGGCTGCTAGAGGCTGTCCCATTTCACCGTTCACTGTTTTTAAATAAAGTGCGGCCGCAGGATTAATAACCTTAACGTTAGTTCGGTCAGATAAACAAATATACTAATTAAAATGGTTGGACCTGCGAGATTTGTACTTTGTACTTTGTAGGTCTGCATTTTAAATGTAAGGAGTAAAAAAAAAAAAATCTCTGAAATGTAATTGAATAAAAGTGCAAGTATACAAACCTAATAATACTTGAGTAAAGTACGAATCCCCCAAAACAGTACTTAAGTATTGTAACAAAGTACAATTGATCAAGTACTTTACACCCCTGCTTATATGTGACAAATAAAACTGTCCCACAGTGATAGCAAAACAATGAATGACACTGGCCTGATCCTGAATTTTCGCCTAAAGGTACATGCCTAAGTAAATGGAAGATTGCTCCACTTCTGCAAGGTCAATTTGCATGTTCTTGGTATCTAGGAACATCTAGGGACCTGGGGGTATGTATTTCCAGTGTCAGAAATATTGTGTCTGTTACTAGGCTGAGTACATTGTAATGAAGAAAAGGAGAATATAAATCATGATTTATGATTTTTGCATCTTTGATCATGTTAAATCTGCGGGGTACGAGAAAGTGCTCACTGAGCTCATTCACCACCTTATTGAGATCATGTGTACAAAAAATCTAAGCAAATGAATAAAGGGAAGATGATTAAACAGAAGGATTTGTAGATACAGTAATTAATGATAATCGATTTTAATCATAAATTCATATTTGACCTTGAACTTGACCTTGACCTTATTATGGCCAAATCATACATCTATGGATAGGGAAAATGCTCCTCTTTCCAATGGCAGGGTTGAATCTGGATTTAGTCATTTCCTTGCGGTTTTTACAATAATTAGCATTTTCCGATAAATTCATATTTCCGATAAATCGCATAAAACATCAGTAAAAATGAAAATATACACTTTGACTACTGTTGATAGGGTTATGGTCTTTACTCTTGGCTAAATTTTTTTTTTAAACATTAACCTCTTAACATTCAAGGGCCCACATGTGGATGATTCTTTGCCGACCTCTAGTGGCTCGGGTATGCATTTATTTTAATACATTATATAGATAGAATTAAAGCCCTATTTGTTGCCTGTCGATTGCCCTTTCAGGTGACAATATCCGTTCAGCTGTTCTCGAGTTACATGCCGATATGTGAGGCGTGCCCCAAAGTACGCAAAAGTACACATTACCACCCCCGACTCTCGGGGCTCTAGCTCCGTCAATCATTTGGCGATCTCGAAAATATTTGCAGAGGGTTGTAGCCAATGAGTGTGGCTTTCCAATTGATACCCCATGATATGATAATTGGGGATCTAATACGGTCTCTATTGATCGATTTATGATAAAGAAAAGCAGGGTCCCCCTATTGGGGGACCTTAAGGCTTAACAGGTTAAGTCTAGTCAGATGTGAAATAGATTTCCTTTCCATGTAGTTTGAGACCCTTTCAGTAGACCTTCTACGGTGGTGAGTAATCTCCTCATTTTACAGCCCGGCACTTCAGTGAAGTACGTCTGCCAGACGCTTCTCAAGCCCACTCTCTCTCTTGTTCCTCATGCATTCTTTAAGTGTGAATAAAAAGTTACCCTCACCAAGGAGGAGGACAATGATACCCCTGTGGTTCACTTGGCCTCTCACTTAATCCAATCATTATAGGTTGACATCACACAGGGCTGGAATAACGAGGCTAGCGCTGCTCTCTCGCCCACGGGACACTCAGTCCAGGGCTTCACAGGGCCAACACCACCGGCTGTGAGGTGGTGTCCTGTAAAGCTGCCCCTCGGCAGGGGTGGGAATCACCAGAGGCCCCCGCGATGCGATATTATCACGATCCCCGAGTCACGATATTGTAATATCACGATATTGTCATATATTGCGATTTATTACTTATGTTCAACTGCAAATTATGTCCCTAATTGTCTCTCAGGCTGCTAGAGGCTGTCCCATTTCACTGTCCTATAGGATTCTGGCTGTTAGAGGCTGTCCCATTTCACTGTCCTATAGGATTCTGGCTGTTAGAGGCTGTCCCATTTCACTGTCCTATAGAACTCTGGCTGTTAGAGGCTGTCCCATTTCACTGTCCTATAGGATTCTGGCTGTTAGAGGCTGTCCCATTTCACTGTCCTATAGGATTCTGGCTGTTAGAGGCTGTCCCATTTCACTGTCCTATAGGATTCTGGCTGTTAGAGGCTGTCCCATTTCACTGTCCTATAGGACGCTGGCTGTTAGAGGCTGTCCCATTTCACTGTCCTATAGGATTCTGGCTGCTAGAGGCTGTCCCATTTCACTGTCCTATAGGATTCTGGCTGTTAGAGGCTGTCCCATTTCACTGTCCTATAGGATTCTGGCTGCTAGAGGCTGTCCCATTTCACTGTCCTATAGGATTCTGGCTGTTAGAGGCTGTCCCATTTCACTGTCCTATAGGATTCTGGCTGCTAGAGGCTGTCCCATTTCACTGTCCTATAGGACTCTGGCTGTTAGAGGCTGTCCCATTTCACTGTCCTATAGGATTCTGGCTGTTAGAGGCTGTCCCATTTCACTGTACTATACTATAGGACTCTGGCTGCGAGAGGCTGTCCCAAATCCCATTGAGTAAAGTACAAATCCCCAAAAACAGTACTTACAGTATGTGTTGTAACAAAGTACAATTACTCAAGTACTTTACACCCCTGCTTATACTGTATGTGACAAATAAAACTGTCCCACAGTGATAGAAAAACAATGAATGCCGCTGGCATCGTCCTGTTAAGTCTAGTCTGATTTGAAATAGATTTCCTTTCTGTGTAGTTTGAGACCCTTTCAGTAGACCTTCTACGGTGGTGATCGAGACTGTGGGAATACTGTACATTTACCTGCTTCGTTATCATATTCATAAACCAGTGGCATTAGAGCGTCTCCCGCGGGATCGCTCACTCGGTGGTGAGTATAATCTCCTCATCTTACAGCCTTGGCACTTCAGTGAAGTACGTCTGCCAGACGCTTCTCAAGCCCACTCTCTTTCTCTTGTTGTTCCTCGTGCATTCTTTAAGTGTGAATAAAAAGTTACGATTTTGCAACTTCAACTTGCAATTCAGATATTGTGTTCTTTCAAATCGCAATATTAATATGAATTAAGTGATGTTTGGCCCCTAACGACAACCCGAACATGGCATATGCTGTTTCTTTTGGAGATGCAACTGTCAAGTTACGCTGACAAAAACAATGAGCTTTTATTATCATTATTATTATCATTATTATTATTATGTGTATTTTTTTTTTTATTTCTTTACCAGTAACAAAATACAGATACAGTTGTGTGTCATTTATGCAGAGTTCTCAACCAGCCAAGTCATCATATTGAACCACTGATGCAGCCATGCAGAAAATAATGTTCTATTGATTGTGTGTAATTGTTGAACATGTCTTTGTTGATACATGCATGTAAGAGGGTTTTAGCTGCTAATTATCGTAAAGAACTGTTTTTTAGACTATGCTCATGTTCATATTTGATATTTCTATAATGAGCTGTCGAGTGTTGCTATTACATGATATCAGCCTTCCAAGCATGTTCCTGTCCCAAACAGATTCCCCTCTGGAAGCATGTCCAAGCAACGGGTTGCAACATCCATCATAACAGGACTTTGTAATATTGTGGAACATACTGCACAAGCTATTAACTTCCTTTTTATTACAGGATTTTTAAGATAAGATAAGATATTCCTTTATTGATCCCCTTTGATCCCCCCATTTTATTCAATTAATATATACCAATGTCAACCTGTTTTTTTTTTTTTTTTTTTATTATATTGGTCTTTTTCCCCCTCCATTTTCCTCCGATTTTCTCCCATCCCAATGTTAGTCGTATGCCAATTCCCAGTCCCTTCCTGGTCGCTGCGCACTTACCCCCCACAGTCAGATCATCTGGGAGAGTGGAGGCTACCACGTGCTTCCTCCGACACACGTCCAGCCAATCACTGCTTCTTTTCACCTGGCAGCGCGGATTCTCATTGAGAGGGCGTAGCGTGTGGGAGGACCACACTATCCCCCTCACGTCCAATCCGCGCTTAGCAGGCGCCCCGACCGAACTGTAGGAGTCGCTGTTTACAACGACCCGGACCCACCCCGCCAGCTTCTCCCACCCTCTGATACAGCCAATTGTATCAGTGCAGACGGCCAGCCAAGCTGGTGACAACCCCGGAGCTGTGAGCTGGATTCGAACAGGCAAATCCAGCTCAGCTCCGGGGCTGGTGACGAACGCAATCTCTGCTCGGCCACCTAACCGCCCTAATGTCAACCTGTTGTAATAATAAAGCACTTTACGTGGCTTATTTTGTATCAAATGTGCTCTATATATACCAATGTCGACCTGTTGTAATCATAAAGTACTTACAGTAGCTTATTTTGTATCTAATGTCCTCCACGAATAGACCTCAACGAGGTTTGACCTGCCTTAAAAACATGACCTGGCTCAAAAACATGACCAATGCAATGGCTGATTGCAAGCCAAAAATCATAAGTGAAAATAAAATCCCTAAAAAACCCTAATATACAGTAGGAATATCTACTCGGATCTACTCGCTGAATAAGTATAGTGACTAGAAACAGTATGCATAAATAAGTACTAGTGCATAGTTTCAACTGCTAAAGCCTAGGGAATAAAGCTTGGGGTTTGACTTGAACCTTGGTGCCTGAATTTAAAAACTTGGAAATGGAATACATCTCTATGATTGAGATCTACACTACTGGCAGGTTCAAAAGCTTTATCTGATGTCAAGATTTGACAAGCAGATAGAATTACTGGGCTTTCTCCTCAGACACATCACATGCCAAGATAGAGAGAACATGAATATGACTATGATTACGCTGTCAAACTGTTCACGCACCACCGTATCTGATTCGGGACGGAGAGAAAACAGGGTCAACTATCTCGTGGAAATTGACAAATTCAATAATAATAAACTGCTGCAGGAAAATTGTGCCGGGCATTCAGCGTGCAGTAAAACAAACCAGGGCCACAGATGGGTCTGACAAATGTAATTCAGGCCACGTTTCCCTGGCAGTAAATTAGAAACCATAAAACCACATTCACATAACAAGCTAAATATGTCAACTGCTGAGGGCTGGTCAGGTCTCTGACACAGGGACGACTTCACATGGCTGTCCTAACCATGTCTTAACGTCCTGACCATGTCTTAACATCCTGACCACGTCTTAACATCCTAACCACGTCTTAACGTCCTAACCATGTCTTAACGTCCTAACCACGTCTTAACATGGCTGTCCTAACCACGTCTTAACATCCTAACCACGTCTTAACGTCCTAACCACTTCTTAACGTCCTAACCATGTCTTCACATGGCTGTACTAACCACGTCGTAACGTCCTAATCACGTCTTAACGTCCTAACCACGTCTTAACGTCCTAACCATGTCTTAACATCCTAACCACGTCTTAACGTCCTAACCATGTCTTAACATCCTAACCACGTCTTAACATCCTAACCACGTCTTAACGTCCTAACCACGTCTTAACGTGCTAACCACGTCTTAACGTCCTAACCATGTCTTCACATGGCTGTACTAACCACGTCGTAACGTCCTAATCACGTCTTAACGTCCTAACCATGTCTTAACGTCCTAACCATGTCTTAACGTCCTAACCACGTCTTAACGTCCTAACCATGTCTTAACGTCCTAACCATGTCTTAACGTCCTAACCATGTCTTTGTTGAAGAGTGTGATACTTAAATCAAGAGACGCTGACACTAAAACAAGACACACTGGAAGCAAGCGATTGAAGGGAATGTTTTCCCCTGACTGATTTAATCCTATAGTGTAGGTTAATTAAAGTTTAAAAGCCCCCCGTGAGGCTTTCTTAAACGGACCGGGATAATCACGTAGGAGAGGTTTAAGATGCATTTGTAGATGAATAGTGAGAGGCATTTACTTGAGAGATCTTATCACACACGACTGGCTCAGGAGGTCGAGCAGTCGTCTGGTAATCCAGAGGGTCCCGGTTTGATTCCCAGCGCTATATAAAGGCACCATTTACCATTTATCACACGGTATTGTGGTTTGTATTGTTATTATCGGCATTGCTTTTATTCTGCCACTTTACACTCATTACATCCACACAGTGTTATTATTGTCTTGTAAATGAGACCTTGTTTTTTGCTGCTATTTCAAGTTGTATAGTTGTGATCTTGGCAGATATACATTCGCAATATCAGGGTCCAGGACGCGTCTATGCTTTTACCAAACAGTTCGTGTTTCCGCGTTCCCGTTTTGCGCTCTGATTGGCCACGCACGTTTCTGGTCATGTGACATGTGCACCCAATCGCATGACGCGCCCATTTCCGCCTCGACCAGCAGCAAACTACCTAACGCCTACGATCCACACTCTAACCTTAACCAACTTCGAAAGAGTGCCTAAGCTTAACCGGCGAAAGAACTTGCCGTCACACAATATCGCCCTGCTCTAAGACAAACTCTAACCTTAACCAACTTCGAAAGAGCGCCTAAGCTTAACCGTCCAAAGTACTTGCCGTCACACGATTGGGCGCACATGTTACATGATCAGAAACGTCAGTGGCCAATCAGAGCGCAAAACGGGAACACGGAAACACGAACCGTTTGGTAAAAGCAATCAGGCGTCCAGGACCATGTTCATGATTTTAATCAAGGTTTTAGAGAAAGTCAAGAAACCAGGGGACTGATACTGACGAGTATATTTTTAAGTTTTAGTCTGTTGTAATATAATTATACTAACATATTGTGGACGACTACAAGTAATACAACAAGTAATATTAGTCACAAGGTGTTGTGGTTTATAATTGTTATTACCTGTATATGGCTTTTACCCTTTTTCTTATTCTCTGCATTGCTTTTATTCTGTCTATTCTTTGCTAATAATTTTTATTTTTTTTTATCCACTTTTTCTCCCATTTTCTATATTTTCTCCCATCCCAATTTCGTATCGTCCAATTCAACCCTCCCCTGTCACGAACGCTGTTTCTTGCCTCCCACAAGCCGGCTGCAATGTGGACTAAGGGTGTTTTCACACCTGTAGTTCGTTTGCTTTGTTCCGATTCAGGGACTATTATGATACAATTGTTGCACTTGATTCTTAGTTCGTTTGTGTTCACACGGCTGTGTTCACACGGACCAAAACAAACGCACGCGCGAGCAAACTATCACTCATTGGTCAGATTTTGGGGAATCTCCGCGTTACATTGAAATCGGGGAGGAGAGAGCGGGGGAGCAAATGAATGAATGTGGATGAGAGCCGTGATGTAAGTGGTTGCAGATACGGCTGTGGGGGTGCTAGAGACATGATAGAATAGTCTTTTATGCGCCTCAATCTCCTGAACACGGCGCGAGCCATTCCTAATCGATCAGAACTAAATCGGCAGCGAAAAAGCCCATTTTAAAGCACCTATTATTACCCATGTACATGCGCAGATTGCCCACAGAGTCTGGAGACGCGAGATGACGCACGAATGAATGTGGACTGTTCCATCAGAGGGGGGAGCTTCGGTGGCCAGTGTCCTTTCAGCCGACCAGGATAATGAAACAATGATCCCACTAAATGGCCAGAAGCGTCTTATGGCGACATCTACAATTACCTCATTGAGTCTCCAGGTAGACTAATGTTTATATTTAAGTGCAGCGGTCTGTAGCCACTCACATTACCACCGAAGCTCCCCGATGGAACAGTCCACATTCATTCTCTCTGTGAGAGAGAGAGGGGAGAGAGAGTCAGTGAGAGGGAGAGAGAGAGAGGAGGTGTTGTCTCGCATGGTGCTGCTGTTGCAGCGTCACTACAGTCACTAAACTTTCTGTACACTTGCGTGTTCTCCAGCATCTGACGAATGTGATCGTCTGCCCAAATATCAACGAGGCAGTGTACCGAGTCATCGCTGCTCCACGTTGACCCACGGCTCACTATTATTATTATTGTGTCGGTTTGCTAAATCGATTGCATTCTCACAGCATACGAGTCGCGTCGGGTTCGTTTGGAAATGCGCCGAGACCACCCTCTCTAGGTGGTCTCGGTCCGCTTGGTTTGTTCCGCAACAGAATGTGATTGCTGTGTTCATATATGCCCAACTGAACCGATATAGCGGGTAAACGCTCCAGGTTTCGGATCAACAGCTCCAAACGAGCCAGGTGTGAAAACGCCCAAGTCATACATAGCACAAGTCCCCTCCGGTACTTGAGGTAACAGCAGTCGCATCTTTTCACCTGCGCAGCTCGATCTCTCAGTGGCGAGGAGTAACGCGTGGGAGGCTCACGCTGCCCCCGACACTTCCTGATTCTACTGCGCAGGCGCACTAACCGACCTTAGGGCGGGAGGCGTGTGGCTTTTTCCAAATCCAACAGTGCAAAAATGCGGAAGCATTCGTCACCGCACGCCACTACGGTAAAGCACCTTTCTTTTCAGGTCCGCTTTGGGAGCTGTCGCGCGGAAATAGGCTGTCTATTGCCATTCTCTTTGACACACTCTAACCTTAACCAGCTCCTTAACAGCGCCTAAACTTAACCGTTCTAACCTTAACCAACTCCGAAACAATGCCTAACCTTAACCTTAACCTTAACCATGCCTAACCTTAACCATAGAAAGAATATTGCCATTCTCTTTGACAAACTCTAACCTTAACCAGCTCCTTAACAGCGCCTAAACTTAACCGTTCTAACCTTAACCAACTCCGAAACAATGCCTAACCTTAACCTTAACCTTAACCATGCCTAACCTTAACCGGCGAAAGAATACACGTTAAAAAAAAATCATGTTAAAAAAAAAATATTTGATGGGATTCGAACTCACCAGCAACTAGCCGTGGTAGGATCCACAGCCATGCAGTCTTGCCAATTGAGCTATTTCTGGATACTGAATAAAGGGCGGTGACTTATATATATTGAGCTCCGCTCGTGTCGAACCAAGGCAGGATCTCATGCGCATGCGCGGGCACCTCGCGAGCACCTCACGAGCACGCCGGGGCGCACGCACGCACCTGAGCGAGCACGCCGCCGCCGGTGAAGGAAAATGAAAGGCGCATTACCGCACGCCACTACGGTACCTCCGGTGACGAATGCGGAAGCATTTTTGCACAGTTGGATTGGGAAGAAGCAACAGGCGGCCGGGAGCCAGGTCTACCCCTCAGGATGTTTTTTGCTACCTTTTTTTCATTATTATTTCCTGTTACCCCATACCTTGGGCCATCACGAGTTGATAATGACCACCCCCAAATCAGCCCTGTGTGGCCTCAGGGGCCAAAAAACCCTCTTTTTGGGAAAAGCTTCTGGCGAAATTATGTAATTGCAAATATGAGGGTACTGCAACTGCATAAATGGTCAGATAAGTCTGAAACTTTGCATGGTGTATCCTGACACATAGGGGAAAGGTATCAGCATAATACTCTGGGGCTTACTACCTTTCTATTGTCAAATAGCACCCTCAGAATACCCCAAAAGACAAAAAAATCTATGTCCGCCTGACAAATTGTCCTCAAAAGTGATCATTTTCAAGTATTTTATTATACATGTTGCTGCCTCACATGGATATAAAAACTTCCCACATTTATAAGCTTCAATTAAAGTCCAAGATGACCTTTCTATCTAGAATATTACACCTGCTATGACCAAAGTTCTCCATTGTACCTCAAATCGAGAAAACATGACCCTTTTTTATTCTCTTTTTTTCTCCCTTGCTTTTTATATCTAAAAAATATATTAAACAGGAGTTGAGACTTAAGTAATGTAATGCTATACTATCTGAAGTTACTTACTTGAAAAGTGAACAATGTTACGCCCCCTGGTGGACCGGGGTATCACAGTGCAACATAAAACAGATTGAGCAAAGGAGGGTTCAGTCACAGAAAACCCGTGTCAACAACTGAAGTCAACAACACAATGAACAAAATCACTCTAGTGTGCAGTCTGTTATCAAGAAGTAAATAGAATCAACATTAATAAACTGTAGATAGATATTCTATACAGCCAAATGGAGAAAATAAAATACAGCTCAAACTAAAAATAGAATACATACATTTTTGCTGCTTACTCTATTTGCTGTGATCCATTAGCTGACTATAAAACTATGATGATAATTTTAATCATAATTTTCCTCCTCCTCTTCCTCCTCCTCATCATCATCATCCATATTTGTATGGATTTCATCTGTTAAGTCATCTTCATCTGTTTCTTCTTCTGCCAAGACATCGACGAGGGCTTTGGGGATGACGTCACCCTCAAACCACAGTGGTTCTAGCTTGCCAGTCTCCGTGTTAATGTGAGAGGGGATGGGATCTCCGGGTAGTGCTCATGAGCTCTCTTCCAGACACATGCCTGGAAGTTGACTCTTCTCATGTGCTGTAAGAGGACCCTCTTGCAAGGTGGGAAGGTGGAGAGGTCAACAGAGATACCCTGTTGAAGCTCAAGGCTTGAGCCACACATCTTCTTGACTTTAATTTCTCTTGCCTCATCAACCTTCTTGATTAGACGACTGAAACCATAGAGGCGACAGGTGAACTCTTCAACACCACTGAGAATCCGCTCATCAAGCTCCCAAGAGTTCCCCACTTCAGCAAAGATCTGGATAAACTTTGAGTTCTGATTCAGAATCTTCATCAGTCGCACCTTCCCTTTGCCTTTGAATGCTGATGTGCAGTCAGCACCAGTGAATGCGTGCAAGGCCAGGAGAGCTGAAATGTGTTCCTCTGGGTAATCTTCAGCCAGCTGGTTGATGTTGATAAGTCTATCTCCCATGTCAAAGAGGATGTTGACAGTTGATGACTTGGCATAATACAGGAGGATGAAGAAAATGTCAGAGTCTTTTGCTCTGACTCTGACTGTTGTGATGTGAGGCATTTTGGTTTGGATATACTGCATGTAAATGATTACCCTCACATCTGTTTCTTCATGTTTTGAACAGATCTCAGGTAGAAGCTCTTTAGACATCACTCCAGCATTGCATTCTATCTTAAAGGCTTGACCAGCCTCTACGAAAATAACAGGCCTTCGGAGGATGTCTTTCATCATATCTTCAGAGCTCCAGTGATCCAGAAGTAAATGAATGAGGGCCTTCTTGTTTTCATCATTTGTGAGAAAACCATTCCAATCAGTGGGCTGATGAACATTTAGCCCCTTCACCATAAAACGTTCACCACAACCTCTGCGATCCCTCTCAGCTGATTTTGGTGAATGAAGACGGTCAAGGTAAGTGTCTGTGCTGAATACTGTTTCAGCTGCAGCCGGTAGACTTTTGAAGGTGCGCTCTGATATATTCTTCATTGTTCGTGGCACATCACGCATGTAGAATGAGGAGTTTCCATCTTGAATGAGAGCACATTGGCTTGGGGAAGGAAGTTGGGCATTCTCAGCATCTTTGCTCATGCAGTTCATTCCGTTTGCTTTGTTGGTTTTTGCGAAAAAAAAACGATCGATTGTTGAGATGGAGTATGGCGTCAGAGTCAAGGGATAGGTCATTAGGTCAGAGATGCTTATTTGTGACTTGAGTTGTTGTGATTTGACAAAGATCTGAAAGATGAACCCACTTGTGGCCTTGTACTGGATCACTTTCTGGTTTGATGCCACAAGCTTCCTTTTAGGTGTGGTAGATGACATTGTCCTGAATCATTGTCTTCCTCTTGATATGTTCAAAGAAAAGGATTTTTTTTGTCTGAAGTCGATCACAGATGAACTTCTCTTTTTGAGTTTTGCCATTTTTCAGGGCATTCAGCACATCATTGCGCACCTCTTCTGGCATAGCTGCTCCTGAAGTCAAACTTGTCAAGGGCTGAGAAGTATCAAGCTGAAATGGGTTGATAAAACTCTGAAATGCTTCAACTGTTTGCTGGACTTGCTGCTCAGACAGAGTGATTTCACGTGGTCTTAGATCTCTTTGCTGCTTCTCTGTATGTTCACCTCTGTCGCTTGTCATTTTCCACATCTCTTCTACATACTCTCCTTTGGCATTGGCAGTCAGGATATGACGTTGGCTGGCTTCATAGTTACTGGTGATTCCACAGATCCCTGCAGAATATGTTCCAGACCCTGAGTTTGACTTGAGCCATTTCATAGCAGTCTCTTCTATTGTTTTGTCAGTGTGGCAGCGGTTGGCTGGGATTTGTGATCTGGATACACTGATTGCTCCAGCACGCAAAAGTTTCTCAGATCCTGGATGTGTTTCCTCAATGTGTTCAAGATAGTATCCCAAGTATGTGAGGAATCTAGCATAGTTCTGCTGGTCTGAGCAGAAGAAGAGGTCTGGCATGTTGTTTAGGGTGGCTTTGTATCCTTCATAGTCATTCATTTTGATTGCCTTATTCATTGACAGGACGAGCCAGGTGCAGTCCATGTATTCCATCCAAAACTGTCCAGTTTCTCCCAGCTCCCCATTTCTCACTGCTTCTCTGAATGCATGATATTCTACCATGTGGTGAGATACATCTTCTGATGAGAGCACTTCAGCGAGAGTAGATTCATTCAGAGTGAGATTTTCCAGAAATGCAGTCCATTCTGCAGAGAGTGGTTCATGAGTCTCCAGATACTTGTCATAGAAGAGTCTCTCTAGACAAGCTTCCAGCATGGATTTGTGTGTGTTCATCGCTCTGTCCCAGTTCTCTCCATCTGTGACCCCAGCCACCGATGTGGTGATCAGTTTTGCTTCCAAAGCCACTTCTACCCATCCACTCCCTTGACAGTATCTTTTGCCTATGCCTTTCAAGTATGCTCCACAACAATAAAATGTTCCAATGAGGATGATATGTTTTTGGTATTTTTCAGGTTCATCCCACACTAGAGGGTATGCTTTCATGCAAACACCTAGATTAAATGTACTGATGGTGTACTCTTGTCCAGCTTCAAGAGACGCAGCCTGGCTGCATCTAAAGCATTCTTGAATGGTTGCCAAGTCAGTTATGGGAGCATTGATCATGGGATAGTACCCAATTGTGGTGAGGCATTTTGGAAACTGGCCAGTAACAGACACCCAGCCTGACAAACCAGGGATGCGCTGATCCTCAGAGTTTATTTTACGAGCAAAGACTCAAATTAGATCAGTATCTGATGATTTTAATTGGGTGTATGTGGTTGAGTTATTTGAACTAGATGACACCAAGTTAGTTGGTTCAGATTGTTTCCGCTTGTAGTAAGTTGGCAGCGCTGTGGCAGGACTTTTAAATGGTCGCTGTTTTTTTGTAGGCTGAGTGTTCGGATTAGACTCTTGTGTAGGCTGTGCTGAGGTAAGGGCTTTTGCATTTGTAGGCTGTGCTGAGGTGAATGCTTCTGTATCTGCACAAGACTCTTGTGTAGGCTGTGCTGAGGTAAATGCTTCTGTATCTGCACAAGACTCTTGTGTAGGCTGTGCTGAGGTAAATGCTTCTGTATCTGCACAAGACTCTTGTGTAGGCTGTGCTGCGGTAAATGCTTCTGTATCTGCACAAGACTCTTGTGTAGGCTGTGCTGCGGTAAATGCTTCTGTATCTGCACTGTAACCGAGATCTTGCATGTAGATCCCTGCAGCAGTATGAATGGACCCTGCTCCATATACATCTGATACTAGTTGATCAAAATTGTCCCAGTCACTGTCACAAAATTGTCTTCGCTGAATAACTTCAGGTGGGATGTGACATGAAACAGGGTTAGGGTTTTGGTTGGTTGGTGTGTGTAACCCGGTCAGCACTGCTTTATGTTGCACTGTGATACCCCGGTCCACCAGGGGGCGTAACATTGTTCACTTTTCATGTAATTAACTTCAGATAGTATAGCATTACATTACTTAAGTCTCAACTTTTATTTAATATATTTTTTAGATATAAAAAGCAAGGGAGAAAAAAAAGAGAATAAAAAAGGGTAATGTTCTATTTTCTCGATTTGAGGTACAATGGAGAACGTTGGTCATAGCAGGTGTAATATTCTAGATAGAAAGGTCATCTTGGACTTAAATTGAAGCTTATAAATGTGGGAGGTTTTTATATCCATGTGAGGCAGCAACATGTATAATAAAATACTTGAAAATTATCACTTTTGAGGACAATTTGTCAGGCGGACAGAATTTTTTTTGTCTTTTGGGGTATTCTGAGGGTGATATTTGACAATAGAAAGGTAGTAAGCCCCAGAGTATTATGCTGATACTTGTCCCCTATGTGTCAGGATACACCATGCAAAGTTTCAGACTTATCTGACCATTTATGCAGTTGCAGTATCCTCATATTTGCAATTACATAATTTCGCCAGAAGCTTTTCCTAAAAAGAGGGCTTTTTGGCCCCTGAGGCCACACAGGGCTGATTTGGGGGTGGTCATTATCAACTCGTGATGGCCCAAGGTATGGGGTAACAGGAAATAATAATGAAAAAAAGGTAGCAAAAAACATCCTGAGGGGTAGACCTGGCTCCCGGCCTACCTGTAGGAGTCGCTGTCCACAACGCCCGATCCCCACCCATCAGTTTCCCACCCCCTAATACGGCCAATGTGTATTAGTATGAACAACCAGCTAAACTGAAAGCAATGTGGAGCGCTGGGCTCGAACAGGCAAGCCCAGCGTCTCCGTCATTCGTGGCGAGCGCCTTGCCCACTACGCCACGTAGCCGCCCGGTGCTAATATTTCTTTTAACTGAAAACGTTTTTACTCGTTTTACTGCTGTGAAGGACTTTGGGCTGCAATTCTTGTATGGAAGGTGCAATACAAATAATGTTTATAATGATTATTATTATTATTATTATTATTATTATTATTATTATTATTATTATTATTATTATTATTATTATTATTATTATTATTATTATTATTATGATTATGATTATGATTATGATTATTATTATTATGATTATGATTATTATTATTATTATTATTATTATTATTATTATTATTATTATTATTATTATTATTATTATTATTATTATTATTATTATTATTATTATTATTATTATTATTATTATTATTATTATTATGTCCGATGGAAATGTAATCTAGGTCAGTGGTTCTCACAGCAGGGTCCCTGAGGAGTCCTGGCAAAATGGTGCAGAAATAGTTTAAAGGGGCACTTCGCCAAATAAATATATGCTTATTATTCAGCTCATAATCTCACACACATCCACAAACTCTAAATAGTTTTGCACACATTCATTTAGTTTGACAGTTGTTGAGAGTAAATGAGTTTGAATATGGCTACCAGTGATGTTATCAGGGACATTGAATCCTTTAAATTAAACTCCATGAAATGATGTAGATTAGAAAAATAGCAATACCTTGTTTTATAGGGACTTCTACCTTATCATTTCATGGAGCTGCAATTAACACAACAGAAGGATTCAATGTCGCAGATGACATCACTGGTGGCCATGTTCAAACCCGTTCACTCTCAATCACTGACTCAACTAAACAAAATGAAAGTGTGCACAACTGTTTAGAGTTTTTGGATGTGTTTGAGATTATGTGCAACATTAAGTGTAAATAAAAGTGCCCCTTTAATTTCCATTTCCATCACCATTTAATCCGCTACATGTTTTTTAAACACAACCGCAGAATGTAGAACAATGACTTTATTAGAAGCGTCTCCACTGTTATCTCCCTACTTACAGTCGTTATGGTATGTTGTACTGAATAATAACTAAAGACCCAAAATAATTATCATTCCGGTGTCTCCGGGGAGGACAACGTCTTATCACACAGGGGTCTGTGAAGCCAGATGTGCTCTATTCACATTTAGTCATTTAGCCAACGCTTTTATCCAAAGCGACTTACAAAAAACAAGTCGGCAGGAAAGGACTGGCGGCTAAAGGGCCAGTGGGATGGTTCATCTAGCAATGAACGAACTTGATAATAATAATAATAATAATAATTCATTACATTTATATAGCGCTTTTCTAGACACTCAAAGCGCTCTCCACAATGTAGGGTGGAAATTGCCTCCTTCACCACCCAACCACCCAACCTTGGGCTACGCAGGCTCAATGGCTGCCATACACTGGCACCAGGTACACATCACACTACTACACAATGGTTGAACGGCTCAGGAGACAGGGATTGATATCAGCCAATTAAGGGGAAGGGATGATTAGGTGGCCTTGATGTCAGAGACCTGATTGGGAATTTGGCCAGGAACTTGAGTGCATAGTAGTGTAGACATATTAGCATAGTACAGGGGGGGCGCAGAGGCATGACAGGGGGGGCCTTGAGATAAAAAAAAAAAGAAAAAAAAATTATTACAGAAAATTATCACTAAAGTGCTATCTGTTGCAACTGCACTGTTCTCTATGAAAATACCATATTTGGATAAGTTTGACCATTTCTCAAAATCTGAAAATCATTATTTAATAAAACACAGAAAGGGATCACCAAGTTACTCTTGATAAAAAAAAATTACAGACAACATTGAGACAAAGCTTCCTGACACATCTCCATCCAAACTCTTGGAAGAACTCATTGAAATCTCATCTGATACCACCTGGAGAGCTAGTTTCAGACTGTGGTGCTGAGTACCAAGTATCTCATGATGCAGCAGTTAAGGTGTTGATACCATTCAGCACCACATATCTGTGTGAAGCTGGCTTTTCAAAAAAATATAGGGCCAAGTTGAGCCTTGAGGATGACATGCGTGTTGCCTTGTCAAAGACTGACAGCAATAAAGACTGTTTGCTTATTTCCTATGTTCGCTTTGTAAATTCCCAGTCACTGAGTGAAGATCTGCTGTTTTGCAAATATGTCAAAAACAGAGCGACAGGTCATGAGCTCTTCAAAATTATTGACAGTTACCTGACAGAACATGGACTGAAATGGGAGAACTGTGTGGGCTTTTGCTCTGACGGTGCGCAGGCCATGGCAGGGAAAAGGAGGGGGCTACAGGCGCTCATCAAGGAGGTCTCGCCAAACGCGCAATGGACGCACTGTAAATTCACAGAGAGGCGCCAGCGTCAAGACAGCTTAGCCCTGAGCTGAATGAGGTTTTGACAGAAGTTATAAACGTGGAAATAAAAAGATATTTTGGTCTGCCAAAGGGGGGCCTGACAGAAAAAGTTTGAGAAGCACTGGCATAGAAGGTAGTAGTATAGTATAGGCATAGTAGTATATAGAACATAGTAGATAGTAGTATAGACATAGTATCATAGTGCATAATAGTAAAATACAGTAAGAAGGTAATTATTATCCATGATCTAGATTGTATAATAATAATAATAATAATAATAATAATTATTAATAATAATAATAATAATAATAATAATAATAATAATAATAATAATAATAATAATAATAATAATAATAATAATAATAATAATAATAATAATAATAATAATAATAATAATAGCTTCATTTTATATAGCGCCTTTCAAAAGACCCAAGGTCGCTTTACATAGGGGGGAAATAACAAAAGTAACATAGTGGACAGACACAACATAAAAAGTGAGAAATTAGGGATTAAAGGCCAAATTGAAGAGGTGGGTTTTGAGCAGTTTTTTTAATGAGTCCAGAGTTGGGGCGTTGTGGAGCATAATACAATATTTGATATGTATATACTTTACCAACACACTTCTCTCTCTCTCTTCTTGTTCTAACACACACACACACACACACACACACACACACACTCACACACGCACACACACACACACACACACACACACACACACACACACACACACACACACACAGGGGCGTAGCTGGGGGGGGGGGGGGGGGGGGTCTTAGGATGATTCCAAGGGCCCAGCACTGGGGGGGGGGGGGCCAAAAAGAAGAATCTTTTTTTATACTTGGACATCACTCAGGTGTATTATTGATGCTCTCATTGATACTATGTTTGTTTCTGAAGTGTGTGTGTGTGTGTGTGTGAGATATATATAGAGAGAGGGGGGGCTTTGGTAGACTATTGCATTGGTCCATTCATTGAAGATGAACGCAATGCAACATCCTTTACTAGGCTCACCCACCAACAGTGCAGGTGCTGAACTGCTGATCCGAATGTATAGGTAAAAACCATATTATGCGTTTTCATCAATAAATAAATGGCCACAAAAAATATTATCTTGCGCGCTTACGCTCGCTCCACTTCACTGGGGGCCTACAAATACATTCTTTCATGGGGCCCAGAATCTATAGCTACGCCCCTGCACACACACACGCACACACACACACACACACACACACTATCTCTTCCTCTTTCTCTGTCTATCTTACTATTCACACAAATGTACACACAAATGCACACCCATAGCCTTCAACTTGTACACACAAATGCACACACATAGCTTTCAACTTGTACACACAAATGCACACACATAGCCTTCAACCTGTACACACAAATGCACACCCATAGCCTTCAACTTGTACACACAAATGCACACACATAGCTTTCAACTTGTACACACAAATGCACACACATAGCCTTCAACCTGTACACACAAATGCACACCCATAGCCTTCAACTTGTACACACAAATGCACACACATAGCCTTCAACTTGTACACACAAATGCACACCCATAGCCTTCAACTTGTACACACAAATGCACACCCATAGCCTTCAACTTGTACACACAAATGCACACACATAGCCTTCAAGTTGTACACCCATTTGCACACACATAGCCTTCTATCTAGTCATTATCTTATAGTCTGTGTGCATCGCATATCTATATACGTCAGTCTTCAACTTATTTCATCCAGTATAGTGTATGAATACTTTGTTAGCTCCCCATTCTACAGAGATTTAGGCTGGGGCCCTATTGTTGTAACTGCATGGGTCTCTCCGCATTGCAACATGTCATTCTGTCAGTAAACTCCATCATTAATCAACGACTCTGTTGTCAGCCTGCATGAATAATCTGCTGAAATTATTCCACATCAATCATATTTTAGTAGAAGGCTTAGAAGGGCATAGGAAGGAAAATAACCGAGCGGGATGGAGATCACAGGGACGGCGGCAGGTATATAACCCACTGGGACTCAAACACAGGTGCCCTTGCATGGAAAACCATCGAACAATCGAAACATCTACCCCCCCGTGCCCCGTGCCCCCCACCCCCCCCACCACCCCCCTGGTCAAGGGAGATATTAGGCTTACTAGGCTTGAGGCGGGGCGTCTCTGCTAAAGCGCTAGCGCTACACTGTGCTGCTGGTAGCCGTGTATTGATTCAGTAGGCTGGGGGCCGGTTTTCCACCCCCAGGCGCCCCTGATTTGTCTGTCACATCTCATCACAACCTCTGTGCTCTCTGAACCTCTTCCCTCTCTCTCTCTCTCTCTCCTCTCTCTCTCTCTCTCTCTCTCTCTCTCTCTCTCTCTCCCTCTCTCTCTCTCTCTCTCTCTCTCTCTCCTCTCTCTCTCTCTCTCTCTCTCTCTCTCTCTCTCTCTCTCTCTCTCCCCTCTCTCTCTCTCTCTCTCTCTCTCTCTCTCTCTCTCTCTCTCTCTCTCTCTCTCTCTCTCTCTCTCTCTCTCTCTCTCTCTCTCTCCCTCTCTCTCTCTCTCTCTCTCTCTCTCTCTCTCTCTCTCTCTCTCTTCTCTCTCTCTCTCTCTCTCTCTCTCTCTCTCTCTCTCTCTCTCCCTCTTTCTCTCCGATGCTGAGCGCATCCCTTCCTCCCCGATGCGGCTCCTCCTGCATGGGTAGAGCGGGGACAGGGACTGGACGGGGGCGGGGACAGGGACGGGGACAGGGGACAGGGACAGGGACAGGGGACAGGGACAGGGACAGGGGACAGGGACAGGGACAGGGGACGGGGATTGGGGACAGGGACAGGGGGCGGGGACAGGATGGGGGCGGGGACAGGGACTGGACGGGGGCGGGGACAGGGACTGGACGGGGGCGGGGACAGGGACAGGGACAGGGGACAGGGATTGGGACAGGGACAGGGGACAGGGGACAGGGACTGGGACAGGGGACGGGGACTGGGGACGGGGACGGGGACAGGGACAGGGACAGGGGACAGGGACTGGGGACAGGGACAGGGGACAGGGACTGGGGGACAGGGACTGGGACAGGGGACAGGGACGGGGACAGGGACTGGGGACAGGGACAGGGACGGGGACTGGGACTGGGGACTGGGGACTGGGACGGGGACTGGGGACTGGGACGGGGACTGGGGACAGGGACTGGACGGGGACAGGGACTGGACGGGGACAGGGACTGGACGGGGACAGGGACAGGGACAGGGGACAGGGACAGGGGACAGGGACTGGGGACAGGGACAGGGGACAGGGACTGGGGACGGGGGACAGGGACAGGGGACAGGGACTGGACGGGGACAGGGGACAGGGGACAGGGACTGGGACAGGGGACAAGGACAGGACAGGGACAGGGACAGGACAAGGACAGGGACAGGGGACAAGGACAGGACAAGGACAGGGACAGGACAAGGACAGGGGACAGGGACAGGGGACAGGGACTGGACGGGGACGCTCCCTGCGGTACACTTTACAATCTGGTGGAACGCTGTTTGGAGCGCGACTTTCTCACCTTCCGGTGTATTCAGAGTGGAAACATTGAGGCTGACGGCGAGAAATGGGAGCGAAATCACATGTGAAGAATTAGTGTACTGAAGGGTGGTGCAATTACATTAGCTATATACGATATGGATTGTCAAGACCTGTTGGTTCTCCATTCATGAGCGGTTAAAACGACAGGCCATCAGTACAGTGGAATCTCCCTAAAATATTTGTCTCGGGTAGATATGGCCATGTGGATCCAGTGGTCCAGTGATTCTTCCAACAAACTGCACAGTAGGGGTTGGAATCACCAGAGACCCCACCAGCACCATATTATCACGATGCTAGAGTCACAATATTGTAATATCACGATATTGCTATATTAACACATTCCCCGCCAACAGCGTTTATATACGTGATTGGTCGACAACCGCTGAACGCCAACCACGTATATATACGTTATTTGATAGTTTTTCCTTTTTTTTTTTTTCAATGTCAGGGACCCGTATGTTGCCGTTAGAAGGCACACTGCGACCATGAGGGTGCAGTAACCGGCCAGATCCACCCAGGTGGCAGTATCGAGAGTGCAGTAAACCCTGTTCCAGACCCTGTGTCACACTCAAATGTCACAGGGCGCACTTTTCTAGTAGGGAAACCTAGGGCTTCACTCGATCACATTGAATCGTTTTCGGGAACCCCGGACATCGGATGGACCAGATGGCGAACAAACCATATTATTTTTGGAATACTCCCGATCACAGGTAAGGACTATCTGACGTCAATTCTGGCTTGATCGTGCAAAGCTTTTATACCGATCGAGCTGATCAACGTCTTTAGTGTTCAATACGAATGCCGTTACTGGCAATCAAATTATCAGAAACGACCCCCCCCCCCCCCTTTCATGCATTCATGATGAAACATAATACCTATTATACACATTTGATTTGGGAATAGTAGCGTGTCCAGGCAAGAAACGGCAACGCTTATAGTAGGATTCACGTATACTTATATTCACCACGGTATAACACGGGAACGTATGGATGAACAAATTTATTCTTTTTCACATATTGAATGATAGATAGTTGATGTCAAATGGGCCACAGCATTGTATCCATAGCTATAATATAGAATATAGTTATATCTCTACAAACAAGGTGACGCACTCCTATCTTTTAAAGCGTGGCATTGCTACAACAGTCTAATGGCTGGCGCCCAATGTGTTAAGATATATTGCTATATTAAGATATATTGCAATCTATTACCTTTTTTCAACTGCAAATGTTCTGCAAATGTTGTCTAAAATCATCTCTTTTATCTAATAAGATAACATATATACATCATCTGTTTTATCTAATAAGATAATATATATATACAGTACATCATCTGTTGTATTTAATAAGATAATATATATACAGTACATCATCTGTTTTATAAGATAACGTTTTCAGTCTGTTCAAAAAAGAGAAAAGATACGGATATAATATCGGCATGCACAATATTGCGATATTGCTGTATCGATTTTCCCCTACAGCATAATAATAATAATAATAATAATTCATTTATTTTGTATAGCGCTTTTCAAAGACCCAAAGTCGCTGACAATAGGCAAAAAAGAAACAAAGAAAACAAAGAAACAGAACCATAGGGAAACGGAGGACAATAAGAATACACAGGAAACATAAAACCACGAGTAACGGAAAACAAATACGGGAGTGAGTAGGGGAGACAGTCGGGAGGAGAGTAAGGGAAAACCAAGGGGGTTGGGGGGGGGGGGGGGGGCAGGAGAGGAGAGAACGTGGGGCAGGGGGAAATGGTGGCGAGTTGGAGGAGGGTGGTTATTATGGGTAAGGAAGGTTGAATGCTTGGGAGAACAGGTAAGTTTTGAGTCTGGATTTGAAGGTGGAGAGTGAGGGAGAGTCTCTGATGGTCTGAGGGAGGGAGTTCCAGAGTCGGGGGGGCAGCTCGTGAGAATGCCCGGTCACTGAAACCTTTGAGTTAGCGTCTGATAAACAGATTCCCACATTTTCACAGCTAACCCCAAGTAGGTGCTGCGATTATTTTGGTCAATATTGAGATCACGATTATTTAACACGAATATTCATTGATTTTGGAAACATCATGCATTGATTGCACTATTACACTTTTTTTTATTTTTTTTTAATGTGTCCTTTTAACAGGACTTTAAATATAATTAGACTGAAAAACAAGAACATGACTCGCCATCCCCAACCCAGAGGCGTGTTTCTCTCTCTCTCTGTTTAAAAATAGCAATACTCAGTAACATTCTGACACATTCTCCCACATGCTACGCCACAAATGTCATATGGCAGCCGGCATTACATAAAGCCTGACACACGGTGAAATGAACAGTGGATCAGTATTCAGACGGAGCGCTGCAGCTGTTATGAAGCTCCTTTTGTTGTGTTCCAGAGTTCACGTAAAGTGTTACCAGTTGCTTCGAGGTATCTTTGGATACAGTGGCTCATTAGAAGATTATGAAACATGAGGATGTCTTATCTATAGTGTGCTGCCGGGCTTCTAATCCATGCGCCGGTCAGCACATGTTAAAGTCACACAAAACAGATTCCTTTTCTTCTAATGTATCAGTTCTGGGGGGCGTGACGGCGGGTAGATTCTTCTGGTGGAAAGCTCATTTGGCAGCTTTCATAACTCTCGCTGTTCCACAATAGAAAAGGAGAAAACAATATACACAAGCTCATATACATGAATTCAGGCTTTGTGGTTAGATTATAGTGTCAAACCGTATCACAGAGGACACAAAGTGCAATGACCGTGAGCCGCCATTAACGGCAGAGTGGTTAACCATGTGTGAAGAAGGGAGCAAGCGAGTCAGTTCAAGACATCGTTGGTCAGAGAGGAGCTTCACATCGAAAAAGTTCAGTCAATCAATTTGAAAGTCACAATCGTTGTGGGGTCAAATATATATGTAAGGGATAATGTATAGCTACGAGGTCATTGTCGCAAAATAATTGACCGACACGGAGTTTAAAATACCGAGGCGCAGCGCCGAGGTGTTTTAAACGTCAGTGAAGGTAAATTATTTTGCGACAATGATCGAGTATAGCTATACATTATCCCGCTTATTACATGGCTAACTTACTAACAATATACCTAATTCATTTTACATCGACAAGACGAGATCAAATGCAGACGCAGTTCTGTTCTGGCTCCGCTGTCATCGTCACACACACTCCGCTGTTAGTGCAGCCGGCAGGTGTGTCTGATTGGCTGCACTGATGCAGTGTGTCAGTGGCCTTGATTGCGAACAGCTGCGCACAGCGGTCATTATTGTTCCACAGAGGTCCGTTATCGAGTAATATCGGACCTCTGGCGAGCGCTATTGACCAATCACAAGCAAGCATTTCGGCGAATGTGAAAACGCCATGTAATAAATATATATAGGGCAGGGCGATTAATCAAGTTTCAATTTCAATTCAGATTTTGTCTTCCCACGATCATGAAAACAAGATGATTGAGATAAAACGATTATTATGCAGCATGCCGTGTTGCTCTCATTTTGTCTTGTGTTGTAAATGCAGCGCACCCTTCCTTCACAGAGCCCTCTGTAGTTTCAGCTCGTGTTGAGAGGGAGGAGGGAGCCACAGTTCTGCAGTTATTCTGAAACGTCTTTGGTAACTCGTAGAAGACGACAGAAAGGCAGCCTTTGGTCAAGAAGAAAAGTAAAACAGGTCAGGACGTCATATGATGTTCTCAAATCAATGAGTAATCGTGTTTAATAATCGTGATTTCAATCAATCACAATAATGAACAATATGATGTTTGGCCCTAATGGAGCAGCCCTAGTGTATATGCTGTATATTTTCAACCCAGTGACATAAGAGTCAGCTCAGGGGTTGAAAGTGGAGCCACGCTCCCAATTTCCCAACTTTGGCTTTTAAAATGTTATATCCCAGTGAACATGTCACTCTGAGGCTACACACGCAAAGAGACAAACGCTCCCTCGATACAAACACTCGTCCAACTCATCTCGCCGACCCGAGGAGCACTGCTCTCGACGTGCATCTCCCCTCATGAGGGAACGTTCAATCATGTCAAATGTCTCAGTGGAGAAAAAAAAACATTTAAATGTATTTATTAATTCATAATTGTGAGCGGCTCGTTCCTTCTTCCCAGCGCGGGTCGTGAAAGACGGCTCAATCGGGACACAATAAAGCAGGGTCGCCATGGCGAATTATAATTCCTGAATGTCATGGCGTCGCGAGGCGGGCGATGCTTCTCGTTACAGTGAGGGGAGCGACGCTTCTCGTTACAGTGAGGGGAGCGACGCTTCTCGTTACAGTGAGGGGAGCGACGCTTCTCGTTACAGTGAGGGGAGCGACGCTTCTCGTTACAGTGAGGCGGGCGACGCTTCTCGTTACAGTGAGGGGAGCGACGCTTCTCGTTACAGTGAGGGGAGCGACGCTTCTCGTTACAGTGAGGGGAGCGACGCTTCTCGTTACAGTGAGGGGAGCGACGCTTCTCGTTACAGTGAGGCGGGCGACGCTTCTCGTTACAGTGAGGGGAGCGACGCTTCTCGTTACAATATACAACTATCCAGCCAATAATATAAAAAGATGTACAGTAGAATGTACAGTAATAAGTGTAAACATTTAAAGTGTCCAGGAAGATTGTGAGAAGTGTAAAAATGTTAAAGTGTCCAGGAAGATTACACCAGGCTGTACTGTGCTCATCCTGTTCCTCGTGACAAGACGCCATGTTGAGTATGACCTCACTTCTTCTACAACATGTGTAACAGAGATTTTAACTTTTCTCCGCTGCCTAGGGGCTCTGATTTATTCTGTAACAAGGTTACAGATCCCATTCACTCGTACTATTAAGTAGCAGTAGAACATCAAAAAGATGATCACGGTGGAACATAGATGATCGCTGTGGAACATAGATGATCGTTGTGGAACATAGATGATCGTTGTGGAACATAGATGATCGTTGTGGAACATAGATGATCGCTGTGGAACATAGATGATCGTTGTGGAACATAGATGATCGCTGTGGAACATAGATGATCGCTGTGGAACATAGATGATCGCTGTGGAACATAGATGATCACTGTGGAACATAGATGATCACTGTGGAACATAGATGATCGCTGTGGAACATAGATGATCTCTGTGGAACATAGATGTTCGCTGTGGAACATAGATGATCTCTGTGGAACATAGATGATCGCTGTGGAACATAGATGATCGCGGTGGAAACATAAATGATCGCTGTGGAACATAGATGATCACGGTGGAACATAGATGATCGTTGTGGAACATAGATGATCGCGGTGGAACATAGATGATCGTTGTGGAACATAGATGATCGCGGTGGAACATAGATGATCGCGGTGGAACATAGATGATCGTTGTGGAACATAGATGATCGCGGTGGAAACATAAATGATCGCTGTGGAACATAGATGATCACGGTGGAACATAGATGATCGTTGTGGAACATAGATGATCGCGGTGGAACATAGATGATCGTTGTGGAACATAGATGATCGCGGTGGAACATAGATGATCGCGGTGGAACATAGATGATCGTTGTGGAACATAGATGATCGCTGTGGAACATAGATGATCGCTGTGGAACATAGATGATCGCTGTGGAACATAGATGATCGCTGTGGAACATAGATGATCGTTGTGGAACATAGATGATCGCTGTGGAACATAGATGATCGCTGTGGAACATAGATGATCGCTGTGGAACATAGATGATCACGGTGGAACATAGATGATCGCTGTGGAACATAGATGATCGTTGTGGAACATAGATGGTCGCGGTGGAACATAGATGATCGCTGTGGAACATAGATGATCGTTGTGGAACATAGATGGTCGCGGTGGAACATAGAAGATCGCGGTGGAACACAGATGGTAACTATGGGACATAGATGGTCGCGGTGGAACATAGATGGTAACTGTGGAACATAGATGGTCGCGGTGGAACATAGATGATCGCGGTGGAACACAGATGGTAACTATGGGACATCGATGATCGCGGTGACGATTTATCGACAGCCGTTTCTGACGTGTTTCTTTAAGTCTACTTTTAGGGTCTGTTTTGATCGTAGGCCTAATTATACAGCAAGTGCAACTGGTTATGGCTTCACTTTCATGTGTCTGGTCTGGTCTTGTCTACAGTATACTGTGTATACTGTGGTATAATATGTCCTCATGTGAATATATCCCCCTCCCCTGTGTTCCCTTTACCTGTGCCCCCCCCCCCCTCTCTGTGGAATAATCACCCCCCTCCCCTGTGTCCCCAAACCTGTACCCCCTCCCCCCATCTGACCTATCAAATGGGACCACACACCCCCTTTGTTGAACTATAAAGGGCTCTTCCCGACCACAATCAAGGCTTCTTACCTGGGTAATTTCAGCTGATCACCTGGGGCGAGAGCCTCAGCCATTCTCTCTATGTATTCTATCTGTTTGGTTAATAAACCTTGTTATTATCCAAACCTCGGTTGACTGAGACATTCTTCATCAGGATATCCACAAATATCCCACAATTGGCGTCACGAACTGGGGGACCCTGATGTAAACAAGACAAGAGTCTTTCTCTGGTCTGCATCCCCTTAACAATTGTGTGTATTGAGCTGTACTGTATTGTACCCATTCTGCAATCTGTTAATAAAGTTTTCAATCAATCAATCAAAGCATCTATATTTATATATTTATACATACTCACCGGGGAAAGCTGCAATGTTCGGTTCGTTTCTCCGGTGGTCTGGGATGGTGCAACCTGCATCTCGTCACTGCAACTCAACATTTTCCAATGGCAGCGCGCACATACATATACAAATAAAACATATACACACACGTTAACTTATATGTATTAATGTTTGTTTGTCTGTTTAAGTCTCGTTTGTATGTGCACAAGTATTATAGGACCCGTCGCGTTGCTTTATTGAGTCAAGAACCGGCTGCGGATAGCGCGACGAGCATTGAGAGACGAGTTACCGTTATCCAAAGAATAACATTGAAGTGCAGTTCACGGGAACAAACTAGGATAGTAATTTCCGGATTCCGCAGAACACCGGCCCACGGGAACGGCCATTTGGGGAAGTATAGTTTTATCGTTTCAGTTTGTTTACGTTTCACATATGCACAGGCGCGTTCATTCGGTAACAAAACGCTGGTATAGGAATTCCAGGCTATTGAGAGCTCGTGGGGAAAATACTGTTTGAATTACAAAGCGTTATTTCCGAGGCGAATGAGAACACACGAACGTCGCATGGAGCAATGACATGACGCTATGCGCGCTGTGAAGTTATTATTTTATATTAAACTATCCATAAGCGAACGTAAAGTGTAATGTACCCAAGGCCAAGGGTGCGTGAAATCCACGTGTAGTATATGTTTTATTTGTATATGTATGTGCGCGCTGCCATTGGAAAATGTTGAGTTGCAGTGACGAGATGCAGGTTGCACCATCCCAGACCACCGGAGAAACGAACCGAACATTGCAGCTTTCCCCGGTGAGTATGTATAAATATATAAATATAGATGCTTTGATTGATTGATTGAAAACTTTATTAACAGATTGCAGAATGGGTACAATACAGTACAGCTCAATACACACAATTGTTAAGGGGATGCAGACCAGAGAAAGACTCTTGTCTTGTTTACATCAGGGTCCCCCATTTTCAATTTATCAGGACATATTATGACATACATGACATACAGATAGTCAGTACTGCTACATCTGTACATTTATGACATACCAGATTTGCAAATTTAGTACTGTTTGTGATACAAAAGGAGTCAAGAAAAGGGAGTCATTTGACGTAGAAACTGCATCTCAGTTACAGCAAATTACAACTATCTCAGATCACTTGAGTGTTTATGTTGCTTTAATTTACACATTATAAGTCACATAAAGCTAATTACAATGTCTGTTTCAGAATTATAATACATCTGTGGGCGTACCTTGTAGTCCACATAAACAGCGTTAGATTAGGCTTTATAAGCTTTCAATGTTGAAAACTTGGAACACAAACAACATAGATTATGTTTAAAAGTAAGATGTTTAGGTTATATTCACTTGAGTTAATGTGTTTATCTAAAGAACCAATGAAAGATAACTAGCCCTTTCCATTGTAAGACATTTTTAAACATGATTCAAAATGTGTGGTTCCACATTCATGATGCTTGTGTACATATGCAATATGATTGATAAATGATAAACACTATCATTACATCCTAGGACAGGATGGATGAGAAATAGCTGATGTTTTGTTAAGCTCACAGACAATCAAGGAGAACAGATGGTCTTAGAAAAGAGTGGAAAATTAACATGTGTTTGTATTTACAGATCTGGCTCTGAGGCGAGATGCAAAACAGTGAATGACTACACCCAAATTGTATCACAAAAGACAGAAAATCCAACAATTTGCATGTCAACCGAGAGACAGTGCAGAGCTGAGAGACAATCGATTGACCATTTGGAACAAATCTACATCCAAAACACCCACATGCAAATTCTTCAGAGTGGGCACTTGGGAGACAAAGCAATGCAAATGCCTACACTCGTGACCACAGACTTGATGAACTCACCTGGCGGTGGATGGCAACAGAGAACCACTTAATTAACATGAATTAGACACCGGTGATGAATTTGCAGTTATGAAAATCTACCTAACTCCCATACTAACAATAACTAACCAGTCGTTTTCATCATCTCTTTTCAAGAAGCACATGCATTAGAGAAGTGCCCGAGATGAAAGATTAATGATGAAAACAACTACTTACAATCCCCTCCTTCTATTCTCTGTTTATAACCAATAACATGCATGACTATTCCTTAGACTATTCTTTTAACAACTAATAAATTTCCATGACTGCAAAAAATATCAACCACAAAATTGAAACACAATTATCTAAATGTACAAGGTATACACATACATTGATCATTTAGCTGACACTGTATGACAGGACATCAAAAAGGGCACAACTCAGCTGAGTAACAATGTTCATCAAAGTGTTGAGTGCCACAGTGTAGGTTAGTTTTATTAGTGTTGAGTGCTACAGTGTAGATTAGTTTATTAGGACAAATGCATGACAGTAAGGTTAGTTAGGGTTAGATGATAAGAAATGATTGTTTTTCAAGCTAAATTAACTGGCTACCTAGATTTTATGTTTTTTCCCCATGCTATGCTATGATGAGCCACACTGAGATGTGAAGAACAACCGAGAAGTCATGGCGAGGTAAGTATCTTGAAGAAGCACACCATCGTACGCGGCCTGAGGTAAGATCAACTTCAATTTAAGACCATCAGAATATGAAGACAAGGAGCTATTTTATCTGATTCAAGACTTTGGCCATTCATTTACAAATTTTATTTAAAGCCTAATGCTGTAAGATCTAGTTAGACACAAGATCTGATAAAATTGTAGTGAATGTGACCTTCTTGACGTAAGGAATCACTGCTAATGCAATTGGCTTGCATTTCCTATTGTCAATTAAGTGATTTTATTTAAAATGAATTGAATTAATCCCAAAATGATTTTCCACTTTAGCAGAAAGGCGTTGAATCATTTATGTGAGGAGTTTTCTAAGGCAGTGTTTATCACCCTCAGATCACGAATTGGTGAGAGGACAGGACGAGTGAGACGACGCGCGACCTGAACCACGAAGCTGCGGACACAACCAATGACGATTCGGACAATAAGAAGAGATCTAAAGACGATAAAGGGCGAGAATGTCTCCTTCACTATCGCAGCAAGCGGGCAGCCAGAGAGACGGTATAGGATTACTAATGCTTTCACCAGCCAAGAAATAGGCCTGTCGCAGTACACCTACCCCATCGCCAAGCTGATGGATAAATATGTGCACCTGCGTCAACTACCTATCCCGCTCATAGACGGTGCCACCCCGACCCTGCTGATAGGCTCCGACCATGCAGACCTCATAGTCCCGATAGACCGGGTCCACACAGGGCCCAGAGGCTGTCCTGCAGCAGTCGAGACCCGCCTAGGATGGACATTACAAGGCTCCCTCGCTAAGTCTCTTAACCGAACAGCAGCCACTAGCTGCCTCCACTCCAGAGTGACAGAAGAAGACACCACCCTCCTACAGCATGTCGAGAGGCTATGGACACTAGAGACAATGCCCTTTAAGAACGAAAAGAAAGACATTCGTTCCAAGGAAGACATTTACGCCATAGCACTCCTCGAGCAAGGGACAAAGAGAGTCAAAGTCAACGGAGTGATGAGATACGCAACTCCACTCTTGAGGCGAGAGGGTATGCCCACCTTCCACGCCCCAAAAGAAGCGACGGAGCGGTATCTATTGAACACAGAGCGGCACCTAGCCAGAGACCCCGCTCAAGAGACTGTGTACCGCGCTGAGATTAACAAGCTAATCACAGCAGGACACATAAAGAAAATTGACAACCAGAGGCGACGACAACAACCGTGGGAGAACCATCCAACCCAGCCCACAGACATCCCCAAGAAAGTGGAGCAGAGGACCACGAAGGAGACTGACCAAGGAGACACTGACGAAGAGGAGATCAACCTTTGACGGCCTCCACCCCGGCACTGCAGACCAAACCCATCACCTGCAGATGGGAACCAAAGCCCCGACCATCAAGGTGGATTCCCATGACAAGATTGTCATCCGTGTGAGAGAGAGCGTCCTACTGACTAGCCACTACACCGGCGGGCCCTCGCCCTCCATCAAGTGGTACCGCAATGACGAGGAGAGGACAGCGAAACCAGCACAACACATTCAAAAACGCCCGCCCCCTCGCCCCTCTAGTACCGCGATGACGAGGAACAGTTGACTGCTACCGGTGACCCTTGACAAGGTACACAGGGAGCGGACGGCGACCTCCTGTAGGCCCCCTCTGAATAAACGACGACCAGTGAATATTCCCGACTGCATCATCAAGAAGAGACACATAGCAAATGAGACTGTCTTACTGCCACACGACAGGCTCACAGAAACATCAACTGAATGTACGATACGTTCAACACACAGCAGGTCACACAGAAGGACACATCCCCGACCGAGAACAGATGATCAACACTTCACAGCAACTGTCAGATTCACAAACAAGAACTGTAATTTTATAATGACAATGAGAAATGATCACAGAGTCACATTGCAAAATGGTATTGTTAAACAGGGCAGAACCAGTTGGATTGTTCCAAGACACCAAGTTTGTTTTGACCACAGAACAATGCATAACGATTATCATAATCACCTTTTATATTAACCACTAGGTTAACGGTTTTTCAATTTTATTTTGACACATTAGCCACTAAGGTAATGTCTATTGTATGTATTTATTTAATTTTTATGTGTTACTGTTTGGCCCTGCCACACGACCGACAGAGAACACCTTGTCAACAACGACGCAACATCATTCAGATTAATACCTTCACAAGCAGGAAACTTTTCACACAATTGTATGTATCTGCAAAACGATGAACTAGGGATGTGATGAAAAGAAATCAATGAGAAAGCATTAACAATGGTTAGTAATAATGAGCTAAAATGTATTGCTGAAGGAAGAAGTGACCACATGATCACATTACATCACATTAGAATTACTTAGGTTACAAAATTGTATTGTCAGACAAGAAAGAATCAGTTGTTTTATTCTCTCATAGAAGAGGACATGTAACGTTGTTTTGCACCTGTATGGTGAACCATTGATAGTATGCACTAGAATTACATACAGAAGCGATGCATAAGACGTTTTATCTCCTCATTTATAGAGAAGAAATGGAGAAAATTGCCTGATTCTAAGTAAAGACCAACAAAGCTGAGGCAATCACAGATGAAAGTGACACTCAAACTCAGATTAAATACAACTGGATCCTAAGTAATTTCATCAAGAATCATCACAAAATGTGCAAAAATATATATATATATTTGTGAACAGTTTCCCATAAGCAATCATGTTAGTTTTATTAACCACCAGGTTAACGGTTGTTAAAATGTTTTTGTACACATTAGCCTTATGTGTAAATCCGATTCCTAATAATTATGAACACAATTTTGTTTTTTCACCCTGTGCATTCTGACCACACAGACAGTGCATGTATTTAATTGGTTTATTACGATGCCTGTATGCACAATGATCACATTAGCTCCCCAGAGTCACGACATGAACGACTGAAGGTATGCCAAGATATTTGCACAGCGATAGCTTCTAATGATTATGTTAATTGTTGTTTGATATCAGAGATGAGGACCACTCATTGATATAGGTATTTTGAGCGATTAATAAAAGAAAAGGGTGATATCTATTCCCACATCTCTGATATCAAAATAACACAGACCGCAGTCCAGTCGATCATGTCATGAATCATGTATGTAAATAATTCCATTAATCATGTATGTAAATAATTCTATTTTAAACTATTATCCCCACTTTTACCTGTTCCAAACAATCCTGGTATATTATACATTAATCTCACCCACATTATAAGAAAGAAAAGTGAGTATTGTGGTATAATATGTCCTCATGTGAATATATCCCCCTCCCCTGTGTTCCCTTTACCTGTGCCCCCCCCCCCCCTCTCTGTGGAATAATCACCCCCCTCCCCTGTGTCCCCAAACCTGTACCCCCTCCCCCCCATCTGACCTATCAAATGGGACCACACACCCCCTTTGTTGAACTATAAAGGGCTCTTCCCGACCACAATCAAGGCTTCTTACCTGGGTAATTTCAGCTGATCACCTGGGGCGAGAGCCTCAGCCATTCTCTCTATGTATTCTATCTGTTTGGTTAATAAACCTTGTTATTATCCAAACCTCGGTTGACTGAGACATTCTTCATCAGGATATCCACAAATATCCCACAATACCAACTCCCCGCTGGGATCAATTAAGTATGCACGTCTCTGTCTGTCTATCTATATCCTACAGCTTATCGGGGGGGGGGGGAAGAAAAGCGTGTGACTCTCAAATAACTGGTGGATCATTATCTTTTCTTTGTGAAAAGAGAAACAAAATTGAAATTGCCTGCAGTAATAAAAAAAAAAAAAAGGCCTCTTTCTGGTGGCTGCCGCGCATCTATAATTGGTCTGTATTGAGTCATAGTGTCGTATCCTTGTGTGAATCCCCGTGAAGACCTGCTGCTAACTGCACAACAACTAATGAAGATCAATATGTAAACAAAGTACAGCGAGAGGCAGTGAAAAGCTAACTGATTACTTCGGAAAAGATACACACGCACGTACGCACGCACACACGCACACGCACGCACACACACACACACACACACACACACACACACACACACACACACACGCACACACGCACACACGCACGCACGCACGCACGCACGCACGCACGCACGCACACACACACACATAAAAAAAACCACTGTGGTACTGGTGGATGTTGATAATATGAAGGCGTTTGATTTCCCATCCAATTGTACTGCGATACAAGCTTGATCTAGCATGAATCATTAATCGCTGCAAAAACAATATTGATGTTGCTGTTTTCCCTTAATCCGACCTCAAAGTCCTTTTCTACACGGACCTTGCTGTCAAATTGCAGTATCACTTGTGATGCTTACATCATGTGTATGTGTGTGTGTGTGTCTCCAAAGGCAAAGAAATGCCTTCATGTGAAACTGGCCTCTCTCTCTCTCTCTCTCTCTCTCTCTCTCTCTCTCTCTCTCTCTCTCTCTCTCTCTCTCTCTCTCTCTCTCTCTCTCTCTCTCTCTCTCTCTCTGGCTCTCTCTTTTGTTGCTAACAGCACCATTTTGAAGTATTGCACAGTAAAGTACATGAGAGCGCTTTTATTCCTACTGGTGGGCTACTGAATAAAGCATACACCCACCAATTTTTCTTCTCGTATTTATCACCCGTTGTTTTTACATCAAAGTGAAAGGCTTGCGCCGCCACGGAAGTTCAAATGTTCATTATTTATGCCTCTCGACTGCTTCTAATGTAGTCGTGTTCAATGGGTTTCCTCTCTCCTACAGTGCAGTCTTCTAACTATAACGGAAGGAATGCGTTTGTGCGTCGCGTTATCTCCAGAACCATATCTCCAGAACGTATCTCCAGAACCATATCTCCAGAACCTCATCTCCAGAACCTTATCTCCAGTACCTCATCTCCAGTACCATATCTCCAGAACCATATCTCCAGAACCTCATCTCCAGTACCTCATCTCCAGTACCTCATCTCCAGAACCTTATCTCCAGTACCTCATCTCCAGAACCTTATCTCCAGTACCTCATCTCCAGAACCTTATCTCCAGTACCTTATCTCCAGAACCTTATCTCCAGAACCTTATCTCCAGAACCTTATCTCCAGTACCTCATCTCCAGAACCTTATCTCCAGTACCTCATCTCCAGAACCTTATCTCCAGTACCTCATCTCCAGAACCTTATCTCTAGTACCTTATCTCCAGAACCTTATCTCCAGAACCTTATCTCCAGAACCTTATCTCTAGTACCTTATCTCCAGAACCTTATCTCCAGAACCTTATCTCCAGAACCTTATCTTCAGAATGTTATCTCTAGAATGATTTTGTTACCAAATGGTGGCACTATAATGACCATAACTTCACGCATATCCCGAGAACACTCAATCCGATGGACTTCACACTTGCTGTGTGTATTGCTGAGGACCCAAGGGAGTGTGGTGTAAAATGTGGTGCCATTTGGCCAGATGGTGACAATAAAAACAAAAGTTTTATTTCACACGCTCAGCACGAGCACACGTTCCTGTAGCGGCACATTTCGAAGGCGACACTGCGGCACTTCAAGTTTCAAGGTTCAAGTTTCTTTAATAGTTGTCATACAGAAGTACAGAATACTTTTATACAAAATGCTTCTTACTGTTACGCTCCAGAGACTGTGCTAGTCAAGATAAGTATCAAGATAAGTACTTCCGCTTCATGCAGTGAACCAAGCAATCGGTCAGTTCCGATCAGGCACGCATTCAGAACAGGAGCGCATTCAGATCAGGCACGCATTCAGAACAGGAGCGCATTCAGATCAGGCACGCATTCAGAACAGGAGCGCATTCAGATCAGGCACGCATTCAGAACAGGAGCGCATTCAGATCAGGCACGCATTCAGAACAGGAGCGCATTCAGAACAGGAGCGCATTCAGAACAAAGTTTCGTAGTTATAGTGTACAGTTTATACAGTAATATACAAAACGTATACACATTTTTGGCACGGTTGTAATACAGCTATATACAGTAGTGCGAAATATTGCCCTAGTCAGGACAGTTTTTAAGCAGGGGAAGAAACACTTTTGGAGGGGCATGCAGGCCACTTAGCGGGCCGCAGGCCACTGGGAAGATTCTGTGTGCTCCCGATGGCCAGTCCAGGCCTGCTTACAGGTGACTTTAGCCACCGATGTATTAGCCCTGAGGCAGACCGAGACAGCGGGGCTCCAAGCCCATAGCAATAGTGAACCATTCCAAAGGATTACAGTGATGAGGGGAACAGCACGACAATGAGAAACCACAAGCCCACTCTTGTCCTGAAAGAGGAGTGGCACATGGAGGGAGAGACCGATATGGGAACGTTGTTGTTTGGAGGCAGTAGGTCGTCTAGGTCAGGGGTTCCCAAACTTTTCAGGCCGGGGCCCAGAAAATAAGGCGTCAGAGAGCCGCGGCCCAATGCACATCGTCTGGCTTTTTTTATTTTTTTTGTCATGTGACCGATTTTTTAAGCCAAATATCACTTCAATCCTATTAAGTTAGTTCAAGTTAGTTATTCATTTATATGTGCTATTTATGAGAGGGCTAACTTGTTGCAAAATAATAATGATAATAATAGCCTCATTAAAATACTATTGTTGCTTCGGTTGTTTTCAGTGTTTTATGTGCATAATCTGTTATTTAGTTTGAAATGTTCGTTGAAATAAGTAGATTTTTCGTTTTTGTTTATTTATTAAGTTAATATAAAACCATATAGTCACATTTTAGAATACAATAGAATAGAATTTTAGAATACAACTAGAAACACTGTCCTGGCCTGCTTCTAAGTTCAGTGGCCTGACAAAAAAAATTAAAATAAAAAAATAAAAAATAATTTTTTTTTTTTTTTTTTTTTTTTTTTAATCATCTCGCGGCCCATCCGTGGCTGCTCGCGGCCCACCTTTGGGTCGCGACCCCGACTTTGGGAACCACTGGTCTAGGTGACATAGCCCCGAGGTTCAAGATGGCCGCAATGGAAGAATTCAGCCAAGGGGTTTCAACGACTAGATGGCAACACTGAACCGCGATTTAGACAGAAAGGACAGAATTGATGACGTACTGTCGAGATCTTCCTGACCAAAGCGGACTCGTTTCATTTTAAAATCACCTGGAAAATCGATTCTAAAAAAGAAAAAAAGAAATTTGGACCCGAACGCTTCGAAGCTTCAGTCCCTGTCATGGTAAATCGACATCAAAGCCGATATTCAAACGATTTGAACGTTCTTCTCATATAAGCTGTCTACCTCATAACTCTCATCGACCCCATTATGCAAGTGGCTAACCCCCCCCCCCCCACTGACCTTTTGATTATTCACAAATAATTACTACTAGAGCTTCGAAGCCCCCAAAGAATAGTATTCAGAGGACAGCCCTGGTTAGTTTAATGTTTCATATCTGTGATGCCATATTGACAAGCAGCTATATTTAGAGCAGACTAGAATAATATGTCTGAGAAATCTGACAGAGAGCAGAGCACCCGGGGGCCATTATCACGGCAGGGATATGGATATGTTGTCCGGTCGAAAAACTGTCAACACAAGGTATGAAATATACGTCTCTTCTGGATACAAGGGCGCGAACAGTTGAACTTGCGACACCAAGCTAGTCCATGGAGTCTGGCTGTACTGAGGCTGTAATAAGGTGTTGCCTCTTGTTATAGAATTACAGGCGATCAAATTTATAAATTATTTATGCCCCTCGACTGCTTCTAATGTAGTCATGTTCAATGGGTTTCCTCCCCCCTACAGTGCAGTCTTCTAACTAACGGAAGAAATCTCTGCGTGTCTGTCTGTCTGCGGCTCGCATTCTCTCTCGAGAACCGTTCATCCGAGAGTTATGGGATGGACAAGTGATCACAAGTCTAGACTCATTGTTTCCAGATCACAGAGAGACAATTATTCAAGCTCACTATTGACCGGACAAGGGCCTAGAGATGATAGAAATAACCAGGGACTGGTAATAACAGATTACGCGATGACTTACAATGTTTACAGCAATCGGATTACATTTTATTTTCAAATGTAATCCATTACAGTTACTTGAAAATAAAAGGCTAATCAAAATAAATACAAGAATCAGAGTACACAGATCCGTTTGAAAAAGAAATGATGACCAGTGATTACATTGGTTTAGCTAGATAAATGTCTGGAGAGAAAAGGTAATATTTTACATGAGATGTAGAGGATGGTGGATCAGATTCAAAGTCTGTCAATTGAAATAAATGGTTTGTTTTAAAAGGGACCACAAATGTTGTGTGAACACGATCAGCTACTCCCTCCCAAACCCATGAAGCGAGAGACGTGAGACTGATACTGTGTCGAGTATGAAGTCTAGAGCTCCTCCACTGGAGACTGGTGCTGTGGTAATAAATAATACCCAATTCAGCTTTATTCCATAGTAGTGTTCTCAGTTCTGAAACAGAAAACGCATACAGCTTGACAGTGTTGTAGTCGCGTCACTAAATCTCGAGTCCCCAGTGTTCGAGTCGGAGTCCAAGTCTGAGTCACCAAAGAAGAGCCTGAGTCGAGTCCCCATTACCCTAGTTCGAGTCAGAGTCCGAGTCCAAGTCAGGTTCACTCCACTCTGGCAGTCAAAGAAGTGTTGCCTTTGAGAACCAATGGTTCTCGAGCCGTAACGGCACATGGGGCAGGAGCCTATCTCCTGTTTCCGTAGCGTGAGGCAGCTTGATGTACAAGTACACCCCTTGGATATGACGCTAGTATGTCGCAAGGACTTCCCCCCAAACCAAGCCTTGATGCTGAGTGTCAAACAAGGAGGCTATGGGTACCATTTTTAAATAGTCTTTGGTATGACTCGGCCGGGGCTTGAACTCCCAGCCTCCCGAACTCAGGGCGGACACTCTACCCACGAGGCCACTGAGCCGGCAGTCAAAGAGCTGACATACAAATAAAAAAAGGTCTACATTAAACATAAATGACACAGCTGTCACAATTTCAAAGGGAGTTTATTTACTTTGTGACACAATAGCCAAAGTAATGCGCTAGCCATCAATATCTTATGCCAAATGATTTTGGCCTATTACAAAATAAATAATAAAATAAAATAACTGTATTTATCAATTAATTAAGTCCGAGTCCGAGTATGCACCTTCCGAGTCCGAATGCAGTCAATGCTCGAGTCCAAGTCCGAGTCTCAAGTCCAAGTCGAGTCACAAGTCCTGGGGGAGTCACACACGCACGCACGCGCACATGCACACACACACGCATGCACGCACGCGCGCGCACACACAGGTGATTGTAATCTTTACCAGATTACATTTTGAAAGTATAAACCTGCGAGGTGGTAAATGGTGCATTTATATAGTTATTTTATCAAAAGCCCCAGTTTTGTTCCTCACATTCACCCATCACTCACACGTTCACACACCATGCAAGGTGCCGACCTGCTCATCGGGAGCAATTAGGGGTTAAGTATCACTGCTGCCCGGGGGGGGAGCGGGAATCAAACCGGGAACCTTCCGATTACCAACCGCTCCCACCTCCTCACTGCACTGCACCGTCGACCCCCTTTTTAAGTTATGCCCTTCACTATAAATTCCGCTCTGACCGCTCACCCGGAGTAACCGTGGGAAGTGACTGAGCCGCACCGCAGACGAATGCATGAATATCATTTTATCAAACACTGGCGGACAGAGATCCAGCTTGGCCTCCGTCTCTCAAATCGATGCCGCGATGAGATCGTGAAGAATTCAGATTAGAAAGCCTTATTGTGTTACGAGTGCAATTTTTCAGATGTCCCACTGGGACGTGCGGGGACTGCTGATAACGTGACACCGTCCGTCTGCCACTTGGACGTGGTGGGGGGACTGCTGATAACGTGACACCGTCCGTCTGCCACTTGGACGTGGGGGGGGGGGACTGCTGATAACGTGACACCGTCCGTCTGCCACTTGGACGTGGTGGGGGGACTGCTGATAACGTGACACCGTCCGTCTGCCACTTGGACGTGGTGGGGGGACTGCTGATAACGTGACACCGTCCGTCTGCCACTTGGACGTGGTGGGGGGGACTGCTGATAACGTGACACCGTCCGTCTGCCACTTGGACGTGGTGGGGGGACTGTTGATAACGTGACACCGTCCGTCTGCCACTTGGACGTGGTGGGGGGACTGCTGATAACGTGACACCGTCCGTCTGCCACTTGGACGTGGTGGGGGGGACTGCTGATAACGTGACACCGTCCGTCTGCCACTTGGACGTGGTGGGGGGGACTGCTGATAACGTGACACCGCCTGCCGATACCGTGTCATCTATAAACAACTCATAACTTAAACAATAAGAACGCTGCCGCCGGATTGTACCCCTCAGTATACCACCTGAAAGCTGCATTAGGCAACTTCGGAGAGAAATAAGAGTGGATTCCCCCCCCCCCCCCCCCCCGGCCCCCGATGTGCAAAACCCCTACCGATGCAAGGCTGGGATTTATTTTTTTATTATATTTCTTTTCAACTTAAAGCTGCTGGTGGTGCTCCTGGGAGTCTGTGGAGAAAACCTTTGTCGCACGGGCTTGAAAGATGATAAACTTAACTTTCTCTGAAGTTGCACACTGCAGCTTTAAAACACTGATCCGCTAAAATGTATGGAATATATCTGGATCCTTTTGGAGAATTCAAAGGCGGCATTTATCACAGGCTAGTAGAGAGATACGATCGCTATAAGAACTGGTTGTGATTCTCCTGGCATTCACTTCATGACATGGGCCAGTCTCTTTGAGTGACAGACTCATTTACCCAGGTTGGTCAAGGTGGATGTATATGCAAATGCTTCTTTATGCTAAACTGTAATTGCCTCCCATTTGACAGGCTGCCGAAGTGACTGCGGCTGAAACGCTGAGGGAAGCAGGAGAGTTACCGAGCATAATTTATCTCCACCTCTCTCAGTAACGCTCCCCTACAAGGTATATCGGTGCGATTTAGGCCCAATTAAAATCCCCCCGCACTCAAACACAGACTGGCAAACGCGGGAGCTTCATTAATTCAGGAGATCTGAGGCGAAATGGTACCGTCTGTCATGGTGTTGTTTATCTACCCCCCAAAATACAGCAAGGCGCGGCCCTGTGTCTCTCCTCGTGAAACGCGACGTTAAGAAGAGACACACAATGATACGTGGTGCACTTTCTGAACGGGACGGGGGAAAGCCATGATTGCTCATCATTGTGATCGTAGGGGTCTGTGGAATGTGGGCTACTTCTCGTGGGCCTTCTAATCTAAATGACTGTAGATGACACAGGAATCGCTAATTATATTTGTGCATAATTAAAACGATTTTTTTTACATCAAGTAAAGGGAGACTTTCTTCGAAGGGGCGACTGATGCGTTACAGTTGCATAGGAACTATATCTTGACTATTGCACGTTGCTGTCATTTCTGACTATATATAACTGACATTTCTGTCTTAGCAGCGAGTTCGAGCGGGATGAGAGAGGTTGGTACTAATTATGAATTATGCACATGTTGTCCATAAATAAATCTAATTAGTATATATATATATTTTTTTTTTAACGCAGCATGAAGCTGTCTTACACTGGGCTCACAGAGTCTCATTACCTGCTATGTCCGCGTTCATATGGTAAACCTCGTTTGAAGTCGGGGGGAAAAACAGAAAGAGCACAACCAGCGGAAGGCTCCCTTTGATTCAGAAAGGTCCACTTATTATCTGTAACTCATAAATCCCAAAACAGACAGTGGAGAGAGTGTGACATCAGAGAGGGAGGCACTAATACAAATGGAAATGATTCCCCTGAAAAGCGTCTGTATGATGTGATGATGTGATGATGTGATGATGTGATGATGTGATGATGTGAGGATGTGATGATGTCAGGATGTGATTGATTGATTGATTGATTGAAAACTTTATTAACAGATTGCAGAATGGGTACAATACAGTACAGCTCAATACACACAATTGTTAAGGGGATGCAGACCAGAGAAAGACTTTCGTCTTGTTTACATCGGGGTCCCCCATTTTCAATTCATCAGGACATATATGACATACATGACATACAGATAGTCAGTACTGCTACATCTATACATTTATGACATACCAGATTTGCAAATACAGTACTGTTTGTGATACAGTCAGGAAAAGGGAGTATATACATTTGACGTAGAAACTGTACATTGGAGGAGGTTGGGTGGGGGGGGGGGTTGGGTACACTGGGATATTGACAACCATACTGGGTAATCTACATTGGAGGTGGTTGGGGGGGGGGGGGCACACTGTATAAACAAGCAAAGCTGTACATTGAGGGGGGGGGGGGGGAGACACTGTACAAACAAACAAAATTGTACATTGGACTATTGACAAAACCATACTAGGTAAATGACTGTACATTGGAGGGGGTTGGGTTAGGATATTTACAGGGGCCAGTGTTGAATTGCAGTCTCCCGTAGGTGTCTCTTGAGAGAGGTTTTGAAAGTGGGTAGTGATCCACATTCCTTTACAGCTTTGGGTAGGGCGTTCCACATTGATGTGGCATAATTGCGAAACGTGTTTAGTCCCTTATTTGAGCCAAATCTGGGTTTAACATGATTTGTGGAGCTCCCTCTGGTGTTGTGATCGTGATGATGTGAGAATGTGATGATGTGTCGATGTGAGTATATGATGATTTGAGGATGTGAGTATATGATGATGTGAGGATGTGTCGATGTGAGTATATGATGATGTGAGGATGTGACGATGTGACGATGTGACGATGACATGGTAAGTCTCAACAGTAGAGATCTGTGTAAAAATAAGCAAGGCTTTTTCACCCAGACACTTCAAATAGAAAAACACTGGAGCACTCTGCATGTTTATCTGACATTTGGACAAACGTCTTCCTTTGAGTCAAGAGCAGAACAAAAAAAAAATAGGGAGGTATATATATCCTCCCATATAATTATGTAATTGACACGAGAAATAAAAAAGTAATGGCACTCATCACAATTAGCAAATTATGTATGTAGAGAGACATCAATATATATCACATATCATATACATACTATATACTAGTACATATACATACTATACTAGTCAGGGTGAGTGGCTAGTGTTTTTAGGGTCTATAACCACGACATGGCTTTTCTATTGGCTCATCTGCAGAGTATACCGGGGGAAACATTGCATCACATGATTACGCCGAGACCAGCTCATGGTGGCTGTGGGTGATGAGAGCCCGCAGTTGGAACCCCTCTGCAGGTGAAGAGCTCATTTACTCTCCGCTGCCCCACTCAGGCGAGGCGTACGGGCTAGCGGGACAACGCGCTTGTGACCCAGACGATACCAGCTAAAGAGACGCAGAATGGTTTCCAACAACACTCTGACACACCCTGCCACCGAGCAAGACCGTCAAGAGGAGGAACTAGCAACACTAGATATCTTAAGTTGCGGTTTCCACTCGTAGCATCTCTGATGTGTATTTCATCCACATCATTATTTACAAATAGGTACATGTTCTAGATATTGACTTCAAAAGCACCTCAGCAAAAGAAGAGACTATGGGTCATTAGAGGAAGCAGGTTTGCTCCGGCAGAAGACGCTGCATTCAGGGTCTACATTCAGGGTCTACATCAGGGTCTACATCAGGGTCTACATTCAGGGTCTACATTCAGGGTCTACATCAGGGTCTACATCAGGGTCTACATCAGGGTCTACATTCAGGGTCTATATCAGGGTCTACATCAGGGTCTATATTCAGGGTCTACATTCAGGGTCTATATCAGGGTCTACATCAGGGTCTACATCAGGGTCTACATTCAGGGTCTATATCAGGGTCTACATCAGGGTCTATATTCAGGGTCTACATTCAGGGTCTATATCAGGGTCTACATCAGGGTCTACATTCAGGGTCTACATTCAGGGTCTATATCAGGGTCTACATCAGGGTCTACATTCAGGGTCTACATTCAGGGTCTACATCAGGGTCTACATTCAGGGTCTACATCAGGGTCTACATTCAGGGTCTACATCAGGGTCTACATCAGGGTCTACATCAGGGTCTATATTCAGGGTCTACATCAGGGTCTACATCAGGGTCTACATTCAGGGTCTACATCAGGGTCTACATTCAGGGTCTACATCAGGGTCTACATCAGGGTCTACATCAGGGTCTCTGTGAATCTGAGGGGAGGAAACCGAGCCATGGTTTGTTTCAACATAGTGACATCATGCCATCGTATTTAAATAATATCAATATCGAGATATTTTGTGAGTATGGTGGTTTTGTGTTCTCCAATTCTCACCTTGAGCGCTCGCTTGGTCTGACCCACGTAGACTAGAAGACCACGAGGGCATTTCAGCGTATAAACGATGTGGGTGGAGTTGATTAATTATTCTTCTCCCCCACCAAATATATCAGAATCTTAGATTCGATAAGAACCGGATGCGATAAGCAGAACCAGAGCCGGAATCGATCAAAATCCAAACGATACCCGACCATACTGACAAACAGTATTGGTAGGAAAAATGTTCACTGTGCTCCTGAATATTATGCTCCTTTGGGGGTGGGGGGGGGGGAGTAAGTGTCAAGCCCTCAGTGTGCAGACTTTATGTGCTCTAGTGTTTTGCTTCGGGTAGTACTATTTGAAGTGCCCTGATAAAAAAAAAACCTTGCCTATTTGGGCCAAAAGTTGTTTCAGGTTCACCCACGGCAATAAGAATAATGTACGACGTGTTCAGGAGAGTGATTCTGAGACCTCCTCCATCATCGCACAAAACGAATGAAAACGAGCTCTTGGAAACCATAACGGTCTCAGCTTTCTAAGCACGCATTACTTATATAGGATATAGGATCCCTGGAGGATCCAGTTTTATTGTGTTTTTATGGCTTCAAAACACCTTTTCCATGAACAGGCGTTCTCTCTTGAGAGACACATGGGAAACATCCCACGGTCGACTAAAAAAGGTGTTCTGAAATTCCCTTTTATTTTTTCCCACGCATCACCCCCTCCGAGAAACTCTAGCGGATGACGTCACCCAGTGACCTCTAGTGACCTGCACACATTATTTCTTCAACATTCCTCAAGCTTCCTACTGCAGGTGAGAATAGTCGAGGAAATAGTCAAACTTGGGGGGACTCACCCTTGAAACTCAAACTGGTAAGATAAGCGATGCTGGAGTCTCAAGTCTAGCCTCTGGGAATACTATAGTGCAAGGATCAATTATTCACACAATAACACCTGAAAGGATGAAAACAAAATGAGCCCCCATTCAATCAAAGGGCTATTAAGAGGAACTCACATTGTGGCACGAAAGCAAATTATCACATTTTAAATGTCAGTGGGATCATGAGTCCACAACCAGTGACGGACGGAGTGGTTCAACCATAACCCGCTGAGCACCCTCCTAGTCTCTGATCACCCTCCTAGTCTCTGATCACCCTCCTAGTCTCTGATCACCCTCCTAGTCTCTGAGCACCCTCCTAGTCTCTGAGCACCCTCCTAGTCTCTGATCACCCTCCTAGTCTCTGATCACCCTCCTAGTCTCTGACCTCCTAGTCTCTGATCACCCTCCTAGTCTCTGAGCACCCTCCTAGTCTCTGAGCACCCTCCTAGTCTCTGATCACCCTCCTAGTCTCTGATCACCCTCCTAGTCTCTGACCACCTAGTCTCTGATCACCCTCCTAGTCTCTGACCTCCTAGTCTCTGAC
>NC_140173.1:140443634-140456134 GCF_963971535.1 Notolepis coatsorum
ATCAAGTCCTCAAAAACAGCATTTTTCTACCTCAAGATCTCGAGCCGTTTTGAGCTGACTGTGTGGAGTGGGTACAGAACTGTGTGCAGCTCATCTTGTATCTCTCCATTATCATGCAGCGGTGTCTCTCTGACATCACAAATCGCGCACATTTTCAAATGACTCAGTTCAGTGAGGGTGAATATTGTGAGAGGAGAATTGGAAGAATGCGCCAATATGAGAATTTTGAGACATAGATCATATTAATATAAGTTCACATAGCTAGGAAACAATGCTAAACACTCAAAAAGGCCATTTATAAGATAGTTCCCCTTTAACATTCGCTCACCTTCAGCTACCCCCCCCCCCCCCGTGTAAAGGACGCTCTCGCTGTTGAGCTAAGATCTAATCTAAGTAACCAGGGGAGCCTCTCTCCAGTGTCTCCCCTAATGCGTGAGGACGTGGATATATTGTAGCCTCAGCATCCAGTCCAGGCTAAGTCAAAGGTAATTAGGCCGATAGGTAGACTTCATATGCCCTAATGAAGGTGGAGGGTGTGTACACACCGTGTTACCTTTGTGTATACTCTCGACTACACAGAGTATCCTTTTGATATATTACATTCAAATGTATTGTCATCATTATACAGCACAAGTACAGTACAACCAAAAGAGGTTTGTCATCCAACCAGAGTACAAATGTAACAGAACAGTGCAATAGTAATATACAATTTACGGGTGATGAAACTTGGTATAACATAATATAAATTAGTACTGCTGAGTAATAGTGCCAATCAGATGTATGTACAGAGTTGTAGTATTAATATGTACAGTGGTACAGGTTTAAAGACACCATGACAGTAAGTCATACTGGCCAGCAGCGTAACTAGAAAGAGTAGGTAAGGGCTATGTACAGATATAGTGAGAGTATAAATATATATATATTTATTATATTTATATATAGTATATACAGCATTGTTATACATGTTATCATACAGAGTTATGGGTTATATATGGGTTATATGCAGGTGTATAAGTAAGTATATAGAAGGATTATATGCAGGTATATTCAGACAAATATGGATACATATATCAGTCTTTTCAAGCATTTGAGATGTAGTCTAGTTAAATACCTGTATAGTGTAGAAGCTGTGTTAAAGAGGAACCACAGTGTAAAAATAATACTTATTCTTCAAGACCAGGACAAGTGGGTTTTATGGAATAAAATAATAGATAAGCCTGATGATCATGGCCTAATCCGTGAGCTTATAGCGGGTTCTGTGTTTCCGGCAATCTATACAAATCAAACAAAAGCAGTGGAGTGGCCCTAGCCTAGCTTTATTAGCCCCGAGCAAGACGGAGCATGTGTGAGACTTGTGATAGAACAAACAAACAAACACACAAATTACGGACGTGCGAGCTAAAACAAACACAGCTTCAGTACTGTGTCGAGCTGCCACCTTCTCCCTCTCCCTCTCCTCTCTCTCTCTCTCTCTCTCTCTCTCTCTCTCTCTCTCTCTCCATCTCTCTCTCTCTCCATCTCTCTCCATCTCTCTCTCTCTCTCCCTCTCTCTCTATCTCTCTCTCTCCCTCCCTCTCTCTCCCTCCCTCCCCCTCTCCTTCTCTATCTCGCTCTCTCCCTCCTTGCCTGCAATTTGGAAGTAAAATGGCCTCCAAGTGTACTGAACAATGGGGGTGAGCATAATGCAGTGTGACTACTGAGTGACTTGACTGAGATCCAAAGCGAATAAAAGGGCTTCACTATGTGAGGCAGAGAGCGAGAGAGAGAGAGAGAGAGAGGGAGAGAGAGAGAGAGAGGGGGGAGGGGGGGGGTGAGCTTCTGCAGTGCTCAAGACTTTGGCGGGTGACAGTGCATTAGAACGCTCCACGCACACATTTTCATTTGCCAGTAAAATCCCGTCACTGCTTTCCACGTGGCTCGTGGTTTTGCGTCGCCGCCAGGGCCCCGTAACGGCCGGGCGAGGATTCGCGTGACGGATGCGTTTGTTAAGTCGCCGGCTGCCGCTGCACACTGCACTGTATGTATTTCACGACGAGGCAATGAAAGGAAATTCGCTTTCACCGAAATTCTTTGCGACGATGAAAACGGAACTGGAATCTCAATCCCTCTTTTGTCTTTTGTCTTTTGTGTTATCGGCGGAGTGGGGGATTTAAAAAAAATAAAAATAAACATTTCAGGATTCGTATATGGTAGCTCGACATATAACATAGGAACTGAGTCCCAATTGGTATTCATGTGCATATTCTCCCCCCTTGGAAGAACCTTGAGAGAACTTCTGAATCCGTAATGTCACGCCACCAACGTACAAGCTTAAAAAAAACACAGATGACTCAAGAGGACGACTTTGGGGATTCGTAGAAGATGTGACTTCCTCTTCTTGGACATAATACATAATTTATCGAAATACATAATACATAATACCTTCTGTCTCTTATCAGCGCTGGTGTGCACTGCAGTAGTTCTGATTATAGAACTATAGGCTACCATTACCATTGGGAAATGATCTGAGGTGCAGCTTCATTCATCTCTCCCACCACCTCCTATATACCAACATTTTCCAATTCACACGGAGCAGATTGGGTGGCGGGCGGTGGGGGTGGCGTGACGAGATGGACGGACGGAAGGAACGCCGCTCTCTGGTTTCTGGTTATTGGGCACAGCAGGCCGGCGAGACCATCCAATTACACACAGCCTTCCTGAGATACAAAGGCTACATGCATGTACGGAACAAACATTTGAATTATAATGACATCCGGTGACATGAAGGTAAGGGGTAAATGAAGAAAGCTAGCACCACTTTCGGTGAATAAAAAGCAGGGTGGCGGGGGGGGAGGGCGGCGTTGACAGGATGTTTGTCGGTGTGTGTGTGTGTGTGTGTGTGTGTGTGTGTGTGTGTGTGTGTGTGTGTGTGTGTGTGTGTGTGTGTGTGTGTGTGTGTGTGTGTGTGTGTGTGGCGAGGAGTCGTGTCGCCGTGTGACATTATTCTGTGCCCAGTTAGCGCCAAACACCTTTTTATTTTTCGCAGCTCGGCCCCTCCTGCGGGGCAGAGGACGAGAGAGGGCGGCAGCACACGAGTTATAGTTACCGCGGAAAAATAACGTGTGGATTCTCTCTCTCACACAATGGCACTCCTTCTCCCCGACACGGCCGGCCGGGAGGAGAGATTCACCACAAGACGAGACAAAAGAACCAGTTTCTGATAGTATAGGCTGAGCCACGGAACAAGACAATGCCCCCCAAAATGCTATACTCATTTGCTGGAGCCATAGCAATTTGCGGAGGATTTATTTAAATGGCACAATCGTGGGAAGGCGGGGGGGGGGGGGGGGGGGGGTTGCGTTCAAAAGCTTCGACTGGAAGTGTCACGCTGTCAGCACGACGATCTCTGCCTCCTCGTAGTCGATTGAAGTCCGGCGGATTTGTGACCCTTTTTTAGGACCATATCAATGCACTGTATATTCACTGACATTCTTCAAGAGTTTGAGCTGTAAATGGTGTAAAAAAAAAAAAATATGTAAAATACGTTATTTGGTAACAATTGGAATATCGACAGCCACAAAATGCAGTGTGTATGTGTGCAGTGTGTACTGTATGTGTGCTGCTGGCAACACAGCTCCGGTCAGCAGTGTGTATGTGTGCAGTGTGTATGTGTGCAGTGTGTATGTGTGCTGCTGACAACACAGCTCCGGTCAGCAGTGTGTATGTGTGCAGTGTGTATGTGTGCAGTGTGTATGTGTGCTGCTGACAACACAGCTCTGGTCATCAGTGTGTATGTGTGCAGTGTGTACTGTATGTGTGCTGCTGACAACACAGCTCCAAAGGGCTAACATGCTGCACTGTCCCACACAAATCAGGACGTGTTGTCACCCTATGCATTACTCACATCATCACTCTGTCCTTCTGTAGGACCGCATTATTCCAAAAGGGACAGAAAAGTGTGGGATGCTAATTTTACAGATTTGCTCGTTAAAGCAGCTACTAGGACGATTTTTTTTTACATCAATATATCATCGTAAATTTAAATAAATGTCCATGCTGTACCTTGGCAGGATTACTGCAGAAACATGTTGAGATCAATAGAGACAGACAGACAATCGCTGCGACCACCACGAATGCATCAATATCCTCTATTGTCTACTGCATTTAGATATATCCTCTATTTTCTACTGCATGTATTATAATCTATCCTCTATCTGTTACTGCATTTATAAATATATTCTATGTTTCACTGCATTCATAACTATCTTCTATCTTCTACTGCATTTAAAAAACATCTTCTATTTTCCACTGCATTTATAACTATCTTCTATATTCCACTGCATTTATAAATACTGTATCTTCTACTTTCTACTGCATTTATATTCTCTATTTTCTATTGTATTTCAAACTATCCTCTAGCTTCTACTGCATTTAGAACTATCCTCTATCTTGTACTGTATGCATATCTATCCTATATATCTGTTACTGCATTTATATCTATCTTCTATTTTCTACTGCATTTATAAATATATTATATGTTTTTCTGCATTTACAACTATCTTCTATAGTGCATTCAGATCTATCCTCTATCTGTTACTGCATTTATCTATCCTCTATGTTCTACTGCATTCAGATCTATCCTCTATCTGTTACTGCATTTATCTATCCTCTATGTTCTACTGCATTCAGATCTATCCTCTATCTATTTTCTACTGCATTTATCTATCCTCTATCTTCTACTGCATTCAGATCTATCCTCTATCTTCTACTGCATTTATCTATCCTCTATCTTCTACTGCATTCAGATCTATCCTCTATCTTCTACTGCATTCAGATCTATCCTCTATCTTCTACTGCATTTAGATCTATCCTCTATTCTTTACTGCATTTAGAACAATCTTCTATTTATTAAGCTTTTCCAAACAAAAGAAATATCATCAAGAAAGAAGACGCATGCTGAGTAATCGCAACGTCCTATAGGTTCAAATCCATGTGTTGCATGTCCTCCCCCATCTCTTCACCCAATCTCTCTCTCTAGCTATCCTATCCACAATAAAAAGGCACAAAATGCTCAAAAAAAATCTTAAAAAAGAAAAAAATATATAACTTCAGGTTCACCATTAGCAAGGCTTTTAAGCTTCTCCTCTCTCATCAAATCCTTTTCCTGTGCCGTGGGGCGGAAGCGACGGCACAGGACAGGCAAGACAGGAAGCGATGGGGTTTATGGTAAATGTGGTTTTATCATGAGAAGAAATTGGCTAGCGGTGGTTTCAGCAATGATCTCTTTTTTTCTTCATATACTTTTTTATTTAACCTTTATTTTACCAGGTAGTCACTTGAGATCAAAGATCTCTTTTTCGAGCAAGACCTGAAAGGTCTCACTTGTTTCCTTGTAGCTGCTTTAAATCTCCAGTCGACAAGATGGAAAGAATCCATGCCCTGCAAGCTTGTGATAGAATGGTCACGCTGTCTGTAGAACAGACATCCAATGGGGCAAGTGCTTTAAACCTTCAAAAACCGTGAAACACGTCCTTTACCAAAATAATGGTAATAATAAATGGTTTCAAACTGGACATTGTATCCAAGGTTATGAGTTTCATAGGCCAGTTACTTATTTAACACATGTGTGCGCAATGTATGCACAAAGCCTATGAAACTCATCATAATGTTTGATGTGATGTACGGTTTGCAAACGGTACCTCGGTAGAACATATGAGGACACGTCTCCATCTCTGCTTATTTTTAAAGCAAACTACAAAAGAATTCTCATCCAAAAGTAGTAGATAGATAATAGGTCATACATGTAGGTATGCATTTGGTTATGTGGGTGGGTAGGTTTGTAGGCAGGTGGGTGGGTTTTTATTAGGATTTCCGATATTATCGGCCGACCGATATTATCGGCCGATATCGGCAGTAAAATGTGATATCGGAAAATATCGGTATCGTTTTTTTTTTTTTTTTTACATTTATTTTGCCTTTATTTACCCAGGCAAGCAAGTAAGAACCAATTCTTATTTTATTTATTGTCAAAAGTAAGCATGTTGGTTTAATTCAACAACAAGAGATATGTAATGTTAATTTTAACTTTTTTAATTATCATATTTTGCACAGATAATGCTTACATTTAGAAAGCCTTTTGAATGCATCCAGTGAAATTATTAATTACCTGAAATTATTCAGTTTTTTTGGGGGGAAACCCTGCATATATCGGTATCGGTTGATATCGGTATCGGTATCGGTATCGGTATCGAAATTAAGAGTTGGACAATATCGAATATCGGTATCGGTAAAAAAGCAATATCGAGCATCCCTAGTTTTTATATATTATTATGTACACAGTATATGCAGTTATGTACTGTGTGTATGTATGTTTGTATTAACACAAATCTTATTAATGTATTCTGGTATTTATAATATGCATATTTGTATTTTTGTATGTTTGATTTTATAAAACAGGGGGACGTTCTTGATAAGCCTCTAGGCTTCTAACTTCTCCTTCACAATCGTTATAACTTATTATGTATTGTTTTTTACTTCTGTTTAACTGTGTTAATAAACAAACAAACAAACAAACAAAAGGACACGTCTGATTAAACTGTGAGCTTCCTATTTTGTAAAAGGACATTGTATCATAATGTCTGAAGGCTAAACAGTTGTATGAGTCTGTTATGTATATAAATGTTAAATGGTATATGTGATGTGTTGTGATTTGTACGATGCATGTCTAAGCATCACACTCCCCTACCCCCCTACAAGGACCACAATGGAAATAAGCTCTGAGCTTTTTTGTGTCTCATCCTTGGCAGTTATATCCTGACTGTGCTTTCTGTCACATGTTTATTTTTTATATTGTCAAATAGAGTCATCCATTCATTCATTCATTCAGACCCCATTGGAATCTATTGGAGCCTGTCTGAGGAGAGGAATGCAGCACAGTGCTAGTCGTGAGTGCTTGAGTGCTTTCTCAATAACTGTAATCATATGTACCAGTCAACGTCAGGACCAAAAACACTCATTTAACTACAACCTGAAAAACACTGCTGCTTATTTGTCTGTGACAGCACCGCTGGGCCGTGTCAGAGGCCAGGCCAGAGCGGCTTTAGTGTCTCCAGGCCCTCCTGCTCATTCCTGTTTCTCCTCTGATCTGACGGTCCTCTTAATAACCAGAGATCAAAGGCGGGTGATTTTTATCAAACGGAGACCTCGTCGACTGTTTTGTAATTCTTTATTTATGCCTCCTCCTCCGCTTCAAGCGGGAACACCCACGCTGTTACTGCGACGCCCTGCCACATAGCGAGGAGGAGGAGGAGGAGGAGGAGGAGGAGGAGGAGGAGGAGGAGGAGGAGGAGGAGGAGGAGGAGGAGGAGGAGGAGGAGGGGGAGGAGGAGGAGGAGGAGGAGGAGGAGGAGGAGGAGGAGGAGGAGGAGGAAGAGGAGGAGGAGAGGAGGAGGAGGAGGAGGAGAGGGAGGAGGAGAGTCCGGGTGCTATTTTAAACCCCAGCGATGAACTAGTCGTTATCCAGATGAAAACAGATGTATTCAACCCTCCCTCTGTCCATCCACCACACCACTATAAATAGAGCATGGAGAGAAAATCTTCCGGGGGGGAGGGGGCGCAGGGGGAGGGGAGGGATAATCTGGTGCTCTTAAGCTGTTATTAACATGCTGATAGAAAAATGTAAAGTGATGTTTTGGGGGGAGAGAGAGAGAGAGAGAGAGAGGGAGAGAGAGAGAGAGAGAGAGAGAGAGAGAGAGAGAGGAGAGAGAGAGAGAGAGGAGAGAAGAGAGAGAGAGAGAGAGAGAGAGAGAGAGAGAGACTGTGACTAAACAAACATCATGATATTCAAATACATCATGTTTTTGCCTGATAGTGTTTGTTTGTTTGTTTGTTTGTTTGTTTGGGAAGAGGCTCACTGAAGCTCATTCCACAGATGCGTGTTTGCATTGCACTTTCTGACAAAGCCTGACTGATTTTCTTATGTTTGGTGACTAAACAGTTTGCTGGAATCATCATTTCCATTAAGAAAACTCCCCACTTCTATTTAAGTAAGTAATGGTGAAAAATATAAAAACAAACATCATTCACTTCAATATTCCCACGGACAGCTGCAACAGGGATAATGTGCAGATGCTTGCTGCAACAGGAGTAATGTGCAGATGCTTGCTGCAACAGGAGTAATGTGCAGATACTTGCTGCAACAGGAGTAATGTGCAGATGCTTGCTGCAACAGGAGTAATGTGCAGATGCTTGCTGCAACAGGAGTAATGTGCAGATGCTTGCTGCAACAGGAGTAATGTGCAGATGCTTGCTGCAAGAGGAGTAATGTGCAGATGCTTGCTGCAAGAGGAGTAATGTGCAGATGCTTGCTGCAAGAGGAGTAATGTGCAGATGCTTGCTGCAACATGAGTAATGTGCAGATGCTTGCTGCAACAGGAGTAATGTGCAGATGCTTGCTGCAACAGGAGTAATGTGCAGATGCGTAATGCAACAGGAGTAATGTGCAGATGCTTGCTGCAACAGGAGTAATGTGCAGATGCTTGCTGCAACAGGAGTAATGTGCAGATGCTTGCTGCAACAGGAGTAATGTGCAGATGCTTGCTGCAAGAGGAGTAATGTGCAGATGCTTGCTGCAAGAGGAGTAATGTGCAGATGCTTGCTGCAACAGGAGTAATGTGCAGATGCGTAATGCAACAGGAGTAATGTGCAGATGCTTGCTGCAACAGGAGTAATGTGCAGATGCTTGCTGCAACAGGAGTAATGTGCAGATGCGTAATGCAACAGGAGTAATGTGCAGATGCGTAATGCAACAGGAGTAATGTGCAGATTCTTGCTGCAACAGGAGTAATGTGCAGATGCTTGCTGCAACAGGAGTAATGTGCAGATGCGTAATGCAACAGGAGTAATGTGCAGATGCGTAATGCAACAGCAGTAATGTGCAGATGCTTGCTGCAACAGGAGTAATGTGCAGATGCGTAATGCAACAGGAGTAATGTGCAGATGCGTAATGCAACAGGAGTAATGTGCAGATGCTTTCTGCTACAGCAGTAATGTGCAGATATTTGCTGCAGGAGCAGTAATGTGCAGATACTTGCTGCAAGAGCAGTAATGTGCAGATACTTGCTGCAAGCGCAGTAATGTGCAGATGATTGCTGCAAGTGCAGTAATGTGCAGATACTTGCTGCAGGAGCAGTACTTGCTCTGCTCTTGCAGAAGAAGAAAGAAAGAAAGAAAGAAGAAAGAAAGAAAGAAAGAAAGAAAGAAAGAAAGAAAGAAAGAAAGAAAGAAAGAAAGAAAGAAGAAAGAAAGAAAGAAAGAGAAAGAAAGAAAGAAAGAAAGACACCCCAAAAGAAAACCCATCCGACCACCAAACGCAGCAGCAGGTGCCGCAGCAGAAGCAGAAAGACAGAAAGAAACTCCTATAATAGCAGGTTCACCGCTTCCATTTGATCAGAAAGCAGCCACGTGCTCCCTGGGGTGCTATTATTCCAAGCAGTGCATCGGAAATACCCCTGCCACGCGGGGGGGGGGGGGGCTCTACTGAAATACCCCTGCCACGCGCGGGGGGGGGGGGGGGCTCTACTGAAATACCACTGCCACGCTCGGGGGGGGGGCTCTACTGAATTACCACTGCCACACGCGGGGGGGGGGGGGGGCTCTACTGAAATACCCCTGCCACGCGCGCGGGGGGGGGGCTCTACTGAAATACCACTGTCATGAGGGGGGGGGGGCTCTACTGAAATACCCCTGCCACGCGCGCGGGGGGGGGCTCTACTGAAATACCACTGTCATGAGGGGGGGGGGGGCTCTACTGAAATACCCCTGCCACGCGCGCGGGGGGGGGCTCTACTGAAATACCACTGTCATGAGGGGGGGGGGGGCTCTACTGAAATACCACCACCATGCGCGGGCTCTATACTTTTTATAATAAATCCTAGCTATGATTCATTTTTTATTTTTGAGTTCAACGTGGTGGAATGAATGCCCATCCAGCCACTACGTCCCACGCTGTGAGAGGGTCACACCTCTGTGAGGCTGGATCTCGTTTCAAACACTCTGCGCTCCCGTTGGGTTTTCTCCGCCACCTATACTGTATCTATTAACACAGCCGACAAGGGGTCACATGACCCCTAGGCATTTTCAATAAATGTATCCTCGTCACTCGGTCGAGCTCCAGCTCTGTCACTCAATGACTTTTCCTAAAAGTACCCGTTTTATCTGGCAGGCACGGTTTCTGAAATTTCAAAATGACTTCAGGAAAATGTAATTACTGTAGAACGTTATTCCACATATGGAATATATATGTGGAAAGTCACAGCACTTTGCGAGCGTCTAGCGCAGGGGTGGCCAACCCGTGGCCCGCGAGCCGCATGTGGCTCTTTGCCCGTCAATGTGTGGCTCTTCCATCCAAAAAATTATAAATTTAAAATAATAATATTTTTATTTATTATTATTTTTAATTAAAAAAATAATTATATTTGTCACCCAAACCTGTGGTAAACCTCATATTTTATATTAAGAGGTAATTATATAGTGTACACTGTTTATTTTTCTCATATTTCTCATGTAAGTTGTTGGGTCATCTGACCCGTTCCGGCGGGAATCAGTGACATTTTGTCCATGGCTGTGCTAGTGTTAAAAGCGAGCAACGCACCACGAGGATGGTCACTGGTTTTGACTTCATTCAAATTACTAATTACATAATGATGATCACGGCACTCCGACTGTTGCAGCATATATAATTAAAGAGCGGTTTGTTTTTGTGATTATAAAATTTACATTTAAGGTTCCATCTGCAGTGACCCATTTTCAAATAACCCTCATATCACCTAAATGCAGTATATGGTGTGTGTGTGGGTGGGTGTGTGCGTGTGCGTGTGCGTGTGTGTGTGTGTGCGTGCGTGCATGCGTGTGTGTGTGCGTGTGCACGCTTGTGCGTCTGAGATCTGAGACTACAAACACGCCCATTGATGCCATTGGATTCTTTGTTCTAGACTTTAGCTTGATCTACTTCCATTCTCTGTGACTGTGTGTAATTACGTGGCCGAGGCGCATTTCCTTGTGTACTGGGAACCACATTGACAGCATATTAATTATCTCTCTGATCTAAACTGCCATCGAAACGCAGTGCATTTGCTCGTTGGCAAAAATGAAAGACCACCATCGCAGCTGAATAAACACACATGAGCATAAATAACGTTGAGAGACCCCCCCCCCCCACCCCCCCCCCACCCCCCGCCTTAACTAGATTAAATCCAAACATACTTTGCCCTACTGTATAATTCAACACGGCAAATGGTTATCCAGTATCGAAGAATGCAACTTGGAAATCGTGTTGGGCCATTCGCTCCATATTGTTGTATGTTTTCAATTGAATGTCGGTACAGAGTAAGGCTGTTCCCCGAAGCCTGTTTTTGGGATTCGAACTTCGTCAGGGTTTTTTCGAACGAACGTTCGAACCTTCGTTTTTAATTACAAAAAAAATAATGTAATACTATAATATTAGTGTAGCCTAATCTTTATCTGCAACTGTGAAGAAAAACCAAAAATAAAAATAAAATAATATGTTTTATTAAAAATAAAGAATTCGAATGTTGATATGGAATTCGAATGCCAACGTAACGAACGAACGTTCGAACGTTTGGGCTCAGCCCCTAGCACAGAGTGGAGCATTTACCAACGTTCTCCAACATCATTCACAAGGTCACCGTGGGGGGGGGGGGCGTGCCACCCACGGAGGCCCTGACACCACTCCGACAGAGCTCCAGAGCTTCATCTCAAGTGACAAAATAGTTGCCAGTTAAGACTCAAGCACTGGTCCTTTACTCGTCTCTACAAGAGGGTCTTCTCGTGGTGAAGGGCACACAAAGAGAAATGCACAATAGACCAAAAAGAACATCGCAAAAGAAGATCCGAAAAACCATTTTGAACTATTTTCGCCAACACTGTCCCAAAAACAAGTCATGTTTTATTTATTTTTTTGCGCTTTGGCTTTGATTACAGTGGTGCAGCAGGTAAGTGTGCTCCTGAAATAGCCTATAGTTGCACGACACCCACTCCTCCTGTAGCGTTGATTATAAAGGTCGACACGTTCCAGACGAGTCGACTATATATCCCTGTGTGCTCTTTGTTTCGTGGGCCATAATAACACTGTCATCATGCAATTAAAAGGTAGAAAGGCGAGTGGCTGATTGACGTGCACATTTTGACTGTAACACAATTACCGGCTCATATGCAGACTAATAGCCCAATTAGTGCGGTTCTAAAAAAGGAACAAATGTACTGCTGCAGCTGCAGCAGGGAGATACTCACCTTCCTTGGCGGGCCGTTTGACCTCTGCACTCAGATTGCACACCTGCCCGGCTTGAAGTTGGGGGGACAAGCAGCCCTCCGTCTGCGGGTTCAAAGGCAACACCACGTTGTTAAGCACCAGGACGTTTTCCGACTCGCCGTCGCCCAAGTGCTGCGGGCAGGTGCACTTGGTGTACACTATTCCACAGGTCTCCACCGTGCCCTTCTCCGAC
>NC_140173.1:140461134-140464287 GCF_963971535.1 Notolepis coatsorum
GCTACTCATCTATACATTTATGACATACCAGATTTGCATATACAGTACTGTTTGTGATACGAAAAGAGTCCATAAAAGGGAGTATATACATTTGACGTAGAAACTGTACATTGGAGGAGGTTGGGTAGGTGGGGGGGGGGGGGGGGGGGGGACTGTACAATGGATCGGGAACATTTTGTGGAGTTGCCTAAGTAATACTCTAGCTACTGTATAGGTTGTTTATAGTGGGTTATCTAGCCTAACGTCTTGTGGATGCATTAAAGGGGCACTTCGCCAAAACAATGCTGGTTTATTTTCCATAATAATCTCAAAAACATATAGAACTGTAAACGGCTTTATACATTCATTTATTTAGAGAGTTATTGAGAGTAAATTAATTAGTTTGAACATGGCCACCACCAGTGATGTCACCTGCGACCTGAATCATTGTGTTGTGTTAATTACAGCTCATATGAAATGATAAGGTAGCAGTCCCCTAGATACGGTATTGTTGCTATTCTTTTCATCTATCATTTCATTGAGCTGTAATTAACACAATTTAAGGATTCAATGTCCCCGATGACATCACCGGTGGCCATATTCAAATTAATTTACTCTCAATAATTTTTTTTTTTATCTACTTTTTCTCCCATTTTCAATTTTTCTCCCATCCCAATTTCGTATCGTCCAATTCTACCCTCCCCTGTCTCGAACGCTGTTAGACCATGCCTCCCACAAGCCGGCTGCAATGTGGACGAAGCCTTGCATCACGTGTCCCCTCCGGTACTCGAGGAGGCAGCCGTCGCATCTTTTCACCTGCACAACGCGATCTCTCAGCGTCGGGGGTCTGCGTTTGGAGGGACACGCCGCCCCCGTTGCTTCCTGATTCTGCTGCGCAGGCGCACCAACCGACCTGTAGGAGTCGCTGTCCACAACGTCCGATCCCCACCCATCAGCTTCCCACCCCCTAATACTGCCAATTGTATTAGTATGAACGACCAGCCAAGCTGATAGCAATACGGAGAGCTGGGCTCTAACCCAGCGTCTCCTGCATTGGTGGTGAGCGCCTTGCACACTGCACCACCTAGCCGCCTACTCTCAATAATTGTCAAACTAAATGAATGTGTGCAAAACTGTTTGTTTAGACTCTTTGGATTGTGTGCAAAATAAATCATTGTTTTTGGGGATGAAGTGTCAAGTCAAGTCAAGAGTTTTATTTGTCACGGCATACAAGTATACAATGAAATGCGGGTGGTCTTGCCCGCAACGATGTGCAATACAGTGGTACAACCTATAATAGAATCCAATAAAAACAACATTGTGCAATAACAGGTAACAGGTAACATGGTGTGACATCTCGGTATCTGTACATAGTATTTACAGAGCATATAGGACATGCTAGGTAGCTTTGGTAGTGCAATACACTGTTACTGTTGCTATACTAATTTAAAGTGGCCTTTCCTTTTGGCAATAAGTGTGGGTGAGTGCGGCATGAGTGTGTGCCCGCTCATGTTAAAGTGTTAAAGTGGCTGCTAGTGCACAGCGTGCGTGTCGTGTGTGTGCTCATGTGTGCTTGTGTGTGGATAGTTCAGTGTTCTGTGGCACTCAATGTTCATTGTTCAAGGCTCTGATGGCCTGGGGGAAGAAGCTGAGCCTAAGCCGCTCTGTCCTAGTAGCTGGGGTTCGCAGGCGTCTGCCTGACCTCAGCAGCTGGAACAGGCTGTTATTGGGGTGGTGGTTAGTCTTTCATTATTCTGCAGGCTCTGGATTCGCACCTCTTGTTGTATAGAACCTGCAGGGGAGGTAGTGCAATACCCGTGGTACGCTCGGCTGAGCGCACCACTCTCTGTAGGGCCTTCTTGTCCTGTGCCGTGCTGTTTCCATACCAGGCAGTGATGTTTCCGGTCAAGATGCTCTCTACAGCTCCTGAGTAGAAGTAGAGTGCACCCTTTAACTAAAATTATATCTCACCTGACAACTGGGGAACAACATGTTCTTTGCTGACAGCACCTAGTATCTTAGAGAGCAGAAGTACGATGCCTGCTTTTCCCTGAGTGGATTAATAAAGGAACGCTTCACTTCACTTGACCTTTTGTACTTGCATTTTGTATGAAAGTATTCTGTACTTCTGTATGACAACTATTAAAGAAACTTGAAACTTGAAACTTGACCTGTCTCGACTTTGCTAAACCGTCTGTTTTAAAAAGTCGAATTATTAAGCCATATAATATGAGACCAAGGCTGTGGAGTAGTTTTCAGATAATGTTTCTTCACTATCACCCTGTAGTCTAGACACTAAACCAGTCAAGTCTAATTAAATTGTTAGCCTATTTCCTTATTTATTGCACACAGCTTTATTGACAAAAATATATTTAAATCATGAAATATCATGTGTTAAGTGAGACCCACGGGACATGTTGGAGGCTGTGGTGGGCTCAGTTTTAAAGCTAGCGTGAAGATAGTGGTATCATGTGAAAACAGACAAGCCTACAGTAGTGCTACATTTTGGCAAATAAAAACTGCCATGGCCATTTTCAAAGGGGTCCATTGAGCTCTCACCTCAGGATATCCAAATAAAAATGGGTTTTATGGGTATAGCCACAAGTCACCCCTTTACGTAACATACATGCTTATAACTTGTGTTAATCCTATGCAGTTTGGGCAAAAACCATGCAGTTCCTTGCATGCAGTACACATTTTATTTTTGTGTTATTTTTGTCTATTAATTTTTTTTTGCATTTGACCATGTGTGCATATCCCTAAACAGTCTGAATTGCATACATTGGGTATATGACTGGAAAGCCTATCTCTGGTGTATCCAATGAGTATTCATGTATGGTGATGTTAGTCCCCATAGTAGCCATTTCATTATAGTGAGGCCATTTTTCTTTTTAAACTATAGACTTCACTGTATAAAATGACATATTGTGAACTCTAGGCTTATCAGAGCCTTGTGAAACTTTACACCATAAACTAGAGAGTTGGGTCGTTCAGATGATGATGTATGGCTTTCCTACATATTGTCACTCTGCACTCTGCCAACCTGGGGCTGGCGGCGACGCTATTGGTCGCACGAGCCGGGGGTTGGCAGAGGGGCAGGGGGCAGGGGCTGACCTGGAAAGGGTATGAGAGGGTGTGGCACCTAGGGTGCGCTATCTTGAGGCATGCAGTTGA
>NC_140173.1:140464487-140731987 GCF_963971535.1 Notolepis coatsorum
TAAAAGGCAAGGTATGGCGAGGAGGGGGGGGGGATTTTTTTTGTCAAATCAGTTGTGCAATAGTCACTTTTGGTGAGTTGTTTCTATACAATTCAGTTATATGACATTTAGGTATGACACAGGACTACACAAGCATTTTTAGTATAGAAATGTATCAACAGACTAAAGCAGGGAACCACAATATTTTGCATACGAATTAAGCAGAATGTAATATCATAACTGTCTATTACTTTTCTTGCAATTGAGCCAATTTTCCTTAGGTACGGTTTTGAGGTGTGTGTTCAACAGAATGTAGTATCAAAAACACATTCACAAAAAGTATGGGTTACTGAATGCTGAACTGCACTATTATAATCACTAAGCCATTGTAAGACCTTACCTGTGTCCCTGTATCACTTGTCTCTGCTGCCCTTTGATAAAAAAACGTCCCTATGTCCATTTTCCTTTTTTTGGGCATATTTCAGTTAGTCACAGCAAAAGTCACCTAGTAAAAGTGAGATAATTGACAATATCAAAACATGCTAGGGCTGTACCGAATAGTTCTAAGCTTCGTTCATAATGTTGACATTCAAATTCTAAATCAACATAAAAAATTGTAATTTTTTTATTTTTTATTTTTATTTTTTTGCCAAGGTATGGCGAGTGCCATACCCTGCCATACCAAATGGACGCCCCTGGGGGAAGGGGCAGAGGCTGACCTGGAAAGGGTATAAGAGGGTGTGGCACCTAGGGTGCGCTCTCTTGAGGCATGGGAAGTTGGGAGATGAGTCTTACAATGGCAGGCAGAGGTGATGCACCCAGACTTGTATACCTGAAGTTGCAATAAAGAACTGCGTGAGAACTCTAACACCTGCCTAGAGAGACGTCAATAACGTCTACATCTTTGAAACGTTACAATATTGACAATAAGGTGGGGGGCTTCTGAGCAATTTCCAGAACAAGTTTACAATTGGCAGAGAAATCTACAAATGTCAATGTTCTTTTTTTTATACTAAATCACAGAATCTTTGCATTCTTATGGTGTTCCTCAATGTCGTGGTGTCTTAATGTTCCCCAAGGGCTTAATGTCTTAATGTTTCTCAATGTCTTGGGTGTCTAAATGGTCCTCAAGGTCTTGATGTCTTAATGTTCCTCAAGGTCTTGGTGTCTTAGTGTTCCGCAAGATATTGATGTCTTAATGTTCCTCAATGTCTTGATGTCGTGAGGGCTGGGTAACGACTGCATGCTGCCCAACTAGGGGGCGTGCCGAACATTCTACTTCACACACCTGAGAGGAGTTTGCAATCAGCTCGTTGGGAGAGTACAAGTATTGCCGACTCCCTTCCACTCATTGCCAGGTCATTCTGTATCCTACCATCGACCGCCGCGCTCCTGGTGAGACATCGTCTTCGCTCTCTATAATCCCACGGGAGGATTTCCTATGTTCTCACTGGGAGACGTCGTGCCTTCCGTTTCTACCATCTACCGCTGCGTCTCTGGGTGAGAGGTCGTGCCATCTACTGTCCTACTCTCTCTCCGTGGGCCTCGTTCCTGGTGTGAGACATCGTCATCGCTCTCAATGTTTCCACGAAAGGATTCCTATGATCTCACTCCTTTTCCGTGGGTCCCGTTTGCTGAGTTGCATGTCGGCAGTGTTCTGTGGTGTGAGGCATCGTCATCGCTCTCTAGGCTTCCACGGGAGGATGCCTATATTTCTCACTCCGTTTTCATGGACCCTGTTTGCTGTGTTGCTCGTCGTCGGCAAGTGTTCTGGTGAGTCTGAACAGGACCAGACTCAGAACTTTAATTTCATTCATGGACTCTAGAAGATTCACCTGTGTATTTTGAGTTCTCCCTTAAAGGGACAGTGCCGCTTTTTTCTTGTGAATAAATTATGCCCTTGTTTTGGCTAACTCTGATTACCTGTCTGTGTCGTGCAATTGGGGTCACATTACAATCCCTAACAGTTACTGTGAGGGCTGGGTAGGACTGCATGCTGCCCAACGAGGGGGCGCGCCGAAGTTTCTTCCTCGCGCACCTGAGAGTGGTTGGCATTTAGCTCGTCGGGAGACTACAAATACTAGTATTTGTAGTCTCCCGACGAGCTAAATACTAGTATTTGTAGTCCTCCGACGAGCTAAATGCCAACCACTCTCAGGTGCGCGAGGAAGAAACTTCGGCACGTCCCCTCGTTCGGCAGCATGCAGTCCTACCCAGCCCTCACAGATGTCTTAATGTTCCTCAAGGTCTTGGTGTCTTAAAATGTTTCTAAAGGTCTTGGTGTCTTAATGTTCCTCAAGGTCTTGATGTCTTAATGTTCCTCAATGTCTTGGTGTCTAAATGTTCCTCAATGTCTTGGTGTCTTAATGTTCCTCAAGGTCTTGGTGTCTTAATGTTCCTCAAGGTCTTGATGTCTTAATGTTCCTCAATGTCTTGGTGTCTACATTTTCCTCAATGTCTTAATGTTCCTCAAGGTATTGGTGTCTTAATGTTCCTTAACACTTTGAGCGCCAGAGGTTAATTCCGTATTAGTCCCTTGAATGCCACCATCGCCGCCAATGTTAACGTTAATATTGCCTAATCTATGTTTTAAATTATGGCTATGTGTCTAATCTGCCTGTCGCTTATCAAAGAATCATTTTCCAGTCAACATTGGCAAGGCAGATTGGTTTTTTATCGCTTCATTTCCGCTTGATAGCATTTTGAAAAGCACCCGTTTTCCGGGGAAAAACAACCAATTCTATGATAATCGCCTTTTACTGGAATATTCCAGAACGTTGTTATTTGTCGGCCTATTTATGAATCGTTTTCAAATAAACGCTAGATGATCGATAGTATATGTGTGCGCACGCGCTGATAATAGCTGCTCGCATTTCCTGATCGCTTTTACAGTGAAACAGCAATATCACATATCACATAAACGCTTATATCTCTGTGAAAACGAGTCTGATTATCCTAACACTGATAACATAGATTCCTTACCTGACATCAGATGGTATCCAAATGGTATATTCCAATTCCTGATCACCATTCAAAAAAATCGATAAGTGTATAGATCCAACGTGATACAGTAGGAACTCATGATCCACGCGGCTCAGAGGCTCCAGAATTAACTCTGGTAGACCTCGGCTGCATCAGTGAGAAGTAAAATGTGGAGTCAGAAATCCGTTCTCCCATTCACTTTCATTGAGTCCATTCCAAAAGGGTGATTTACCATCTGGGAGACGATAGGGGGCGCTTTTTTCACATCCGAGCGGCGGCGTTCCCTGGATCTCCAACGGTACGCTCGCGTGATGCAATATGATTTCAGATCGCTAATAAAAAAATTAAAAACAATACCCGAGAATACTCTGGGCGTGGCACTCAACGGTCGGGGCGTAAACCAGAATATTCTCGGGCGTGGCACTCAAAGTGTTAAGGTAATAATAATAATAATAATAATAATAATAATAATAATAATAATAATTATTATCTTAGCATTTTCAGGAGGAACAACAGAGGAAGGGGGCAAACTAAGGGGAAGGAAATCAGAGGAACAATTGCGTAAAAAGTGGGAAGTCAGGCAGACTCATTAATACCTTTTGTGAAGAGGTAAGATTTGACTTGTGATTTGAAGGTGTCCAGGGATGTAGCATTGCGGATGTTTGGAGGGAGGGAGTTCCAGAGGGTGGGTGTGGCAACAGAGAAGGCTCTGGGACCGACAGTGCACAGGTTGGTGGTGGGGATGGAGAGGAGACCAGAGTCAGAGGACCACAGCCTCCGGGGTGGGATGTAGGGATGGAGGCTGTGGAGGTCCGCTAGGTACCAGGGGGCAAGGGAGTGAAGGGCTTTGTAGGTGATGCGGAGGATCTTAAAGTCGATGCAGGACTTGACTGGAAGCCAGTGGAGGTGGATGAGGGTGGGGGTGATGTGGTGCCAGGGCTTGGTGTGGGTGAGAACTAGTGGTCTGCAAGGGCCTTGAAATAAAGCCCGAGCCCTGCCCGAGCCCTTGAACTTCAGGCCCTGCCCGAAAATAAGCCCGACTGTAAATAATATTTTAAGCCCTAGCCCGCGTGAAAACCCGAAAAAAATAATAATAATTATTATTATTATTATTATTATTATTATTATTATTATTATTATTATTATTATTATTATTATTATTATTATTATTATTATTATTATTATTATTATTATTATTATTATTATTATTATTATTATTATTATTATTATTATTATTATTATTATTATTATTATTATTATTATTATTATTATTATTATTATTATTATTATTATTAAAATATAATTTTTTTTGTATTTGTTTTAAATATTCGAAACACGGTTTTATATGAACGTAATAAATAAACAAAACTAAGAAGCATTTACATAGCCTGTTTCGCAATGCCGTCTCTCCCAGTGCTCGCTTATATAGACTGACTCACACTGTCACACATCAGCCTCGTAAAACGTATTGAAGGCTAAATCTTCTTTGACACACGCACACACACACACACACAACACACAATAGCCTACTCAGTAGACTATTAGACGAAAATCTGATTGCTAGAAAAAGCCTAGTTTATGACCAGTACAGTAAGCCACTGTGATCGTTACACAAACATGTTTCACGTTAGGTGAAATAGAAATGTTTTTGATCCAAAAAGAATAATTCCAATGATCCCATCGGCGATCGCGATTACAAGTTTATATGTAATTACACGTGTCTGCTGGAGCTCCTCCCCCTCAGAGCGAGTCAGGACAGAAAGGGATCAGGACAGACACTGTCTGAACTAGACTATCAGAGTTCAAATGGTAGACGATACTGCCATCTGGGGAGATTCGATCGGCATTGCAGTTCCAGCGTATGTGGCTGTGCCAAAGTGATTCAGAGCGCTCCGGGCGAGTCTGTAGAGTGGGGATCAAAGGAAAAAGATCAAACGATCTAATAACGAGTATACTCATTGTTGGCGTTCAACGCATGGCGCCCAATAACGAGTATACTCGTTGTTGGCGCAGACTGAGTTAATGTTCTTCAAAGTCAGCATTCAGATAATGTATAGACTTCTATATGGCATTTACTGTTGACCTGCTATCTAACCCTAAAGACGCCCCCCCCCCCCCCCCCCCCCCCCCCCCATAAGAAAGACACAAATATGGGTCTATGTGGGTCTCAGGGGTTTAAGTGAAATGTGTATTTATTTGATATGAGATGGGCAAACGAATGTTGTTTTTGTATTGTGTTTGCTGACCGTTTCCCAGTGGAAGCACACCGGCAATCTTAAAGAAGACAATGAGAATATTTTCAGTCATCAACATCATTATGAATGTTTTTGTTGTTGACATGAAATCTGATGAATCCTCAAAGCATCATAAACCCAAAGGTTTTCCCACAGCATCTGTTCTTGGGTATAGGCTTACACCTCTCCACAAGCACCGCATGCATTTTCCCCAGATCATCCATAGGGAGACAAAGGTATAATAAGGTACACAAGTGTAATTTATTATCTCTTTCAAATATATATAAGAAAAATACCTGATTCCCAAAGCAACCGAAAGGCTATGGGTCTTATTTAATGTGTCAGGGCACATCCTCTCCTCGTGTTAATACAGCTACTGTACCACTGAAAGTTTGAAACATTCAAGTATTTATCTTTATCACACAAGATAATGATCATTGTATTAGATTCAAGTTCGAGTTTCAAGTTTTGTTTTATTTGTCACATATAAGGTACATTATGGTGAAATGCTTGGTTCTGCATGACCCTTCTGAAAGTGTGCTTCTACAGTAAAAAAGTTAAAGATTAAAGACCAAACACTATACAAAAAATACAATATACAAAACAAAGAATGTACAAAATGCAAAAACGAAATGCTAAATGCAAAAACTAGGTAGAAGAGGTAGTGCAAATCTTTTAGTAATAAATATATCAAATATGGTGCAATGTTTAAAAAATAAAGTGAATGTTAAAGGTGAATGTTTAAAGTGAGTGTGTGCATTTGGATGTTGTGTGCAATTATTATTATTATTATTATTATTATTATTATTATTATTATTATTATTATTATTATTATTATTATTATTATTATTATTATTATTATTATTATTATTATTATTATTATTATTATTATTATTATTATTATTATTATTGTTATTGTTATTGTTATTATTATTATTATTATTATTATTATTATTATTATTATTATTATTATTATTATTATTATTATTATTATTATTATTATTATTATTATTATTATTATTATTATTATTATTATTATTATTATTATTATTATTATTATTATTATTATTATTATTATTATTATTATTATTATTATTATTATTATTATTATTATTATTATTATTATTATTATTATTATTATTATTATTATTATTATTATTATTATTGTTACCATGACAATGAACACTTCAATGTGAATTTCCTATGCAAACACAAACACATGGAGCGTCGTCGGACGTCTCCGCCTGTCCCCGCCGTCACCCTTCTCGTCCGCACACCCCGTATTGAACCACTGTGGCACTTATCTCTTTGTCCTTGCTTTATGGCATTCCTGCACCGGGTGCACCGGGCCTCCCTCCATTGTCCCTCGTTGTATTAAAGCATCATTATGAGTCATAGCTCATTAAGACATGTCAGGAATCAAATGTGCTACTTGACCACCGTTATAGCCCGTAACACGGACAACTAGGCTTTGGTCCGTTCATTCAGGTTATTTATTTAGCCATTAGGTTTAGCCACGTTAATTAGCCTATTATTACACAAGAAAATGAAGTGAAGAACTTCCAATTAAAAGAAAAAGCGTATGGCACGAGAGTCCATTGACCCCTCCGTGTATTAATATTGAATAACACACAGGCACTTATTTGATAGCGTTGCTCTTTCTCTACAAGCGGTTTGTAAATCAAATAGAATAATGTGAAGGAACCACAGCAGGGCTTCACATACATTATGTTCTATTTAGTGAGCAGTGGTGGAACGAGCAAACTATTCCTTAAGCAGAGGTAGAAATAGTACTCACATGAAAGTAAAATAAAGCCACCATTAAAAATTATACTAAAGTGAAAAAGAAAAAAAATATATATATAAAAAACATGTATATATATATATAGAGAGAGAGAGAGAGAGAGAGAGAGAGAGAGAGAGAGAGAGAGAGAGAGAGAGAGAGAGAGAGAGAGAGAGAGAGAGAGAGAACTACAACATGAATAACTATATAAAGCAGACTGATGTAAAAAAAATATATATAAATAAAAGGCTAAGCCAATTAGGCAGATGTTAGGATACTGTACATTGTGTCCTAAACACATTAACTGCCACGCTTATATCCATCAATGTAGGATCACTGCCACCAGTCTAAGCCTATGGAGATGTTCACCTTCTTTGCAGGGCTATAACTTTTTAAATTGTATTGCTAAATTGACATTACTGTGGCCCATTCAACATCGATTATCTATCGTTCAGGATGTAGGAACGTTATACTTTTTCATTCATAGATTCATACGAAAATACCGTCTAGAATATAAATATGTTTTTATCGTTTTCTGCAGTAATTCCTAGAGCGTGAGTTATAGGCATAAACGCATATATAGATTATCAACTGCCGTTTGTTGGCGATACACGCTATATTAAAAATTTCAACTGTACGTGATCGTCAGTAAATGCTTTATGTAGTATGGGTGATATATTGATCAGAGCAGTTTGCATTAATAATAATAAACACTCACGCTGAAAATGACGTCAGCGTGCTCTTACCGTTCGCCGATGAGACTGGAGGAAAAAGATCCCACTTATTTGACGGCGATCTCCTAGATCCATTTCCGGTTTGTATAATCATAATAAACGCCCAAATCATATCGATTATTGCGTTATGGCAGCGATCGCTACACACGGACGTGTGTCTAGAGTCCCGCAACAATATGTGAGTGCCGGACGCATTTGCCAGATGCACGGAGATCTCCAGAGATCCATTTCCGGTTGTAACTCGCCGATCATCCACCGGGCGGCAGTATTGAAGCGTTGCAGAGTTGTGCAGGCTCCCACTGTCTCAGCCGAGGCTGGGTGAGGGCATTCTGAATACCATGGCGAAAAAATTAAATACGATCTCAATAACGTCGTAGGCCGTGGAATGGCAGAATTAGCATGACCTTGAAACACGTTGTACGACGTTTTTGGCGCAGGATGTGTTAACACAGACGTGTCAAATTATAAACATGTAACATATACATATAGAATATTTGCCTATTCACTAGTAGCCTAAACTAAAATACTGCAGCATGCTTTGCTCAGGGACAGGCCTATATTAATGCATAGTGTACTGTGCCACAGCTTATCATACGTGTTTAACAGGAAGTCCTTGTTCCCTGAGATTTCAGATGAGAAATCGGGCAACATTTTTGATAACATCTTCACAAAAGTTGCAAGTTTTGTAAAGCTACTACTTTGATTAAAACAACCTATAGATTATCCTCCCTGGTTTAATTTCTAAGTATACATATTATAGGCAATTCCACAACATGTCGCCAGGTGTTCCTGAGAGAGAAGCCTGTCATGAATGATCCTCAGACTGAAGCCCCGCCCACTGGAACACTAGAGCAGAGATGGAACCGAGACAGGGAGCTCCCTAAAACTCTACTTCCTTCACCAGCGCTGGGAAAATAAGCAGACAAGGGACTCTACTAGGGCTGACCCCTATTAGTAGATTAGTCGACTAATCGGTCGAAAGGAGCTCTTAGTCGAATATAATAATTTTTTAATTTTTTATTTTTTTTATCATTCTTTCCAAAAGAAAAGAGACCTAGAAGCGTGGCTAACGCTAATGGCACGCATACCAGAGGCTAACTGCCTACGAAAACAGGCACAGAGGCACTGAAAGAGGATTTCACCCATCTAATGAACACACTAGACTAGACAAATCATCATCATCATTAGGTGGCTTCTTCGTTCCGAAGGTTGCCTATCACTCTCCAACCCATTCTGTCCCCACTTCTTCTCTCCAACTCCGTGACTCCGCCTCTCACTCCACTCCAATCAAATCTGTATCAAATATCAAGATGTATCCATCAGTGGACCAATTGCATGCTTTTGCAGAGGACAAGAAGCCTTCAGTCGACTCCTTCAGACATTAAGCACCCCCCACAGCCCAAATGGAATGATACAAAAAAATTGTTTTTTTTATTTAAAAACATATAAAAAATATTAAACTTTTTTAATTTAAATTTTTTTTAGTCGACCAATAGTCGACTAACGGCAAATTTTGGCCAATCATAGTCGACCATCCAAATCCTTAGTCGGGGACAGCCCTAGACTCTATACACAAGGGACTCTACATGGAGTGAGAGATGTAAAATTGCTAAAACCAGTGAAAATAGAAGAGGCCTATTTTACTGAGCAACAGATTTGAAATGCTTAGGGTCTTAGAAACATATTGACATGTTAGACTCTGAATGTCATTCAGCAAATCTTTTTTAAAAAGGGATTTTTGTTATATGTTGGATGCATGATGACATATTTCACTTTGATGATTTACAAACAACAAGGGTAAGCTAGGCTAACAATTTGGCTATAGTTTTGACATCAAATTGAGAATATTTCATTGAATTTGAAAATTACATTCCTGATATTAAGCAGTTGGTTGCTGTTCAGCACAAGCCCGTTTCTCTATTGAGGTGAATGATGTGTGTTGAGTTCTCAGTGATGTCATCTCCTCCTATTTATTCTGAATGATGTGTGTTGGGTCCTCAGTGATGTCATCTCCTCATATTAATTTTAAATTATGTGTGTTGGGTCCTCAGTGATGTCATCTCCTCATATTCATTTTAAATTATGTGTGTTGGGTCCTCAGTGATGTCATCTCCTCCTATACATTTAAAATTATGTGTGTTGGGTCCTCAGTGATGTCATCTTCTCCTATACATTTTTACTGATGTGTGTTGGGTCCTCAGTGATGTCATCTCCTATACATTTTAAATTATGTGTGTTGGGTCCTCAGTGATGTCATCTCCTCCTATACATTTTTACTGATGTGTGTTGGGTCCTCAGTGATGTCATCTTCTCCTATACATTTTAAATTATGTGTGTTGGGTCCTCAGTGATGTCATCTCCTCCTATTCATTTTAAATTATGTGTGTTGGGTCCTCAGTGATGTCATCTCCTCCTATACATTTTTTAATTATGTGTGTTGGGTCCTCAGTGATGTCATCTCCTCCTATTCATTTTAAATTATGTGTGTTGGGTCCTCAGTGATGTCATCTCCTCCTATACATTTTTACTGATGTGTGTTGGGTCCTCAGTGATGTCATCTCCTCCTATACATTTTTAAATTATGTGTGTTGGGTCCTCAGTGATGTCATCTCCTCCTATACATTTTTACTGATGTGTGTTGGGTCCTCGGTGATGTCATCTCCTCCTATTCATGTTCCTGCCTGTCTTCCCTCTTCCTGTATCCTGATTATAGTTTCAAGTTTCTTTAATAGTTGTCATACAGAAGTACAGAATACTTTTATACAAAATGCTTCTTACTGTTACGCTCCAGAGACTGTGCAAGACAAGATAAGTATGAAATAAAATAAAATAAAATAAAATAACATAGTATAGCATGTAAATTAGAAGTAAGAAAATGAGGTCACAGTGTTCAGTATAGATTATGTACAATGTTCGATGCAGAATAGACGTAACTGAGTTACCATATAATATACAATACTATGCAGTGTACTAATATACAATACTATATAGTGCAAGGAAAGTCAAGGAAACTATGAAAAAAGGAAGAGTCATCACGTCATGCTCTGCTTGGTGCCACACTTTGGTGCCAGTTCTATTGAAGCCTATGGGAGATGCATAGAGATGCAAAATATACAAGGGATTAGATGAATTATACATAAACCGATATATCAAATGTTAGCTATAGTTAACAATGCAACAAATTGCAGATGATTCTGATATCCGAGGTAATAACCTGTTTAAATGAGACGGAATTCACCTCAATGTCGGCAGAACTGAAAGTGTCCACACTTTGCTACACGGTGACGTGATGACCCTTCCTTCTTTTATAGTTTCCTTGACTATAGCTGGGAAGTTTCAAGTTTCAAGTTTCTTTAATAGTTGTCATACAGAAGTACAGAATACTTTTATACAAAATGCTTCTTACTGTTTCGCTCCAGAGACGGTGTTAGACAAGATAGTATGAAATAAAAATAAAAATAGTATAGCATGTAAAATAGAAGTGAAAATGAGGTCACAGTGTTCAGTATAGACATATGTACAATGTTCGATGCAGAATAGAAGTAACTGAGTTACCATACAATATACTATGCAATGTACTAATATACAATACTATATAGTGCAGAGCAGAAATGGGATGAGGTACAATTTAGGTACAATTTACAGTAAGGTGTGCGAGTTGTAGTGCAAATCCTTTACCAATAAATATAAAGTGTAAAGTGTGTTTAGGTGTTCTAAAGTGTTTAAAGTGGGTGCTGCAGTGAGTTGCCCGTTTAAAGTGAGTGTGTTCGTGTGGATGTGTGTGCTGTGTGCATTTGATGGTTGCTGCATAGTGTTTATTGTTCGTTGAGCAGCCTGATGGCCTGGGGATAGAAGCTGAATATCCTGTGACAGCCTCTACATGTCTTCCATCAGGGTAATTGTTCTATGGTAATACAGCAGGTATTAATGGCTAAAGACTGCAGCAGCCAGCCAGCCACAGATGTGCCGGGGGAACGTTTTTCGTCCAAATTTAAAGGGATCTGAATTGTCAGGCGAATCAAATTGACATCTCAGGTGGAAGGAGAAAGGGGGTTGGGGTGGAGGGGGTTTGGGTGGAGGGGGTTGGGGGTCAAGATGCTTCTTTTCTGGGCTTAATAAAGCAGCCAAATGCACAATCAGGCCTATTGCCTCGCATGCATGAAGAGAAGTTAATGAAGTTAATCATGAATGAGAGGAGAATGTGCATGACCTCACAGATCTTTGTGACCCAATGATTAGCATATCCTATTCAGAAGGAAAGAGAGACCTGCCGATATAGGACGACGAGAACTGTTTGCTGACTTAATTGATCTATTAATTAATCTCTATATAATTATTTTTGTTTATTTGTTTGTTTGTTTGTTCGTGGGGGTATAGGTGACATAACTGCAGATAGCCAATCTGAACAGGATTTGATCACCGCTAAGGTGTAAGTTAACATATCGGTATAAATGTTTTTTTTTAGCCCCATGCATCCTTTTTACAATACTGTTAATCTCTTACGAGACTTGTAAAGGGGAGAGTGCAGTCTGTGTGGAGCAGGGCTGCCTGGCACGAGTCTGTGTGACTGCAGCTGCAGCCTCCTCCCCAGGCAGCCGGGGGAGAACATCAGGAGGCCTGATGACCTGGAGCCACCGGCCCACATTCCACCACCATAATGAAGACTTGAGCGCCCTGGGAGCTCGCGGCTCGGCAGGCTATAAGAGAGGTGGAGGAAATTCATGCAAAGCCCTTATTTAAAGATGAAAACACAATGAGTTCGATTTCTCCCCGACAGTCACAGTGAGGCCAAATGCCAACCTCCAGGAATGCTGCCATCTCTCTCTCTCTCCCTCCCATCTCTCTCTCTCTCTCTTGGTTCAGTTGATTCTTGAGTACAGATTGCCAAGCCTCGCCATGTTCGCCCATCTTTCTGGACTTGAAGGCTGCCCCCCCCCCCTGAGTCTAATCTGCCCAGGTGACATGTTTTGGACTCGAGAAAATTGACACCAAGGGACGTGTCCAAGGATAAATAAGAAAGAGTGCCATTGACACAAAATCACTGATCTACAAAATGGAGACTACAGCTGTGCTATTATAGGGGAACGGATTTGCTTTCTGACATCAGCAGATTGTCAACAGACCATCCAACGCACTTGCATATCATCAGTCCATAGCACTGGGAGCAGGCTGGCTAATAGAAATTACAATAATATTGAGAGAATACAAATATCACAGTAGAAGTAAAGAACGAGATACAATATGAATAAAATAAATAAAGGTGAGGGTCTGGTGGTCAGTCAGACAGGTGAGACATACTGTATGTATTATCAATATACTCTATCAATAATAATAACACACTGACTGGTGAGACATGTGTATACTCTATTGATAATAATGACACACTGACTGGTGAGACATAATGTATACTCTATTGATAATAATAACACACTGACTGGTGAGACATATGTATACTCTATTGATAATAATAACACACTGACTGGTGAGACATATGTATACTCTATTGATAATAATGACACACTGACTGGTGAGACATGTGTATACTCTATTGATAATAATAACACACTGACTGGTGAGACATATGTATACTCTATTGATAATAATACCACACTGACAGGTGAGACATATGTATACTCTATTGATAATAATGACACACTGACTGGTGAGACATATGTATACTCTATTGATAATAACGACACACTGACTGGTGAGACATATGTATACTCTATTGATAATAATGACACACTGACTGGTGAGACATAATGTATACTCTATTGATAATAATGACACACTGACTGGTGAGACATAATGTATACTCTATTGATAATAATGACACACTGACTGGTGAGACATAATGTATACTCTATTGATAATAATAACACAATGACTGGTGAGACATACAGTATGTAGGCCTACTCTGTCAATAATAATACCACACTACAGTGTGATCCATGCAGGGTTCAGTAGTTAAGAGCCAAACAGTTCTGCAGCCATTGGCCCAGTCAGTCCACGCCATGTTGTCAACGGCTGTGGAGCCTGATGGCTACTGGCATGAAGGACTGGCCAGGATGGTTGGTGGTGTGTCGGGGGGGATGAGTCTATGGCGGAACGTGCTCCTCATCTTGGCCAGCCCCTCATGGAGGGGGTAGGAGGGGTTCGCCAGGATAACATCCAGCTTCTTGCTTATCCTCCTCTCCACAACCCCCTCTAGTTTGTCCAGTTTGACTCCACTATGGAGCTAGCCTTCCTCACAAGCCCGTTCAGTTTGTCAGTGTCCTTAATTAACAGCCACAGCCAGGGCCCTTTTCTCCCCTGTCTGTCAGCAGGTTCCCACGTCCATATATGGGTCTGTTCCTGTTCCCCGCCTCACCATCATTCTTCCCACTGACTACACACCTGCCGGCTATCAACCAATCACCAATCCGGGATAAGAAGCCTGCACTCCATCCACTCCTTGTCCGAGGGTTGTTTATGCCTCACGTGGTATTAGGATTCTTCTCTAGACCTCTCTCTCTCTCTCTCTCTCTCTCTCTCTCTCTCTCTCTCTCTCTCTCTCTCTATATATATATATATATATATTAGTGCTGTCAGGCGATACATTTTTTTAATCTAATTAATTACAGGATTTGTAATTAATTAATCTAATTAATCGCATTTCAATCGCATAACCATTTTAGGCCTGATATTTTATATTCTATAATCATATTTCAAATTGCATGTGTCCGGATGGCAGAATTCTGTACTGTATCTACAAAACCTTCTGTTTAATCATCTTCCCTTTATTCATTCCCTTAGATTTTTTGTACACGTAATCTCAAGAAGGTACTGAACAAGCTCAGTTTTTCATGTCTGGTCATTTTTAGCATGGTGTTATTCACTGTCAAAGATGCAAAGAAAAATCATAATTCATATTCTCCTTTGTTTCATCACAATTTAAGCCTAGTAATAGACACTATTTCTGACACTTGGAATACATTCCATGAGGTCCATAGATGTTCCTAGATACCAAGAACATGCAAATGAAACTTGTAGAAGTGGAGCAATCTTCCATTTACTTAGGTATGTATTTTTAGGCAGATTTTCAGAAAATAGGGCTCGGGCTTAAGAGGTTAGGGGAAATGTATTTTTTGGAACAAAACATAATGGCAGCCAATTTGTTTTTAGTATCACATTCACTTTCATATCTATACCATAGCTAGGATCACAGAGACCAACACCTCTCATGTCATTGTGATCAGACAAGCAATTGAGGAGGGTCTTTGTGTGTGAGAATAGCGCCACCATGTGGCTAGATGACTTAAATCTACGTGCCTTCTTCCTGTCATGGAACAAAGCTCTGTCTAGTTTGGTGTAAATCAAACAAAGCAAGTAGGCTAACTAGGTTACTAGGGGTGTAGCGGTATGCATATTCGTCCTGTGACTTTGCAATACTGATGTCACGGTTCGGTATAGGGAGCTGTATGATGACACACTAGGTGGAACTAGGTTGAATACAGACCAGATTCAGCTGCATTTGGAGACATCTTTATTCACAGCACACATTTCAACACAGTCATGCAGTGAACACACACATGCGATGGGCAACACATGGGAACACACATATTTATTTTGCAACGGTCATACGGTTTGGCCTTTGAATTATTATGTCACGTTGCATTGGCACCAATGTATATCAGCTTTGTTGTGCGTGCATAGCACATTGCACATAGCGCATACCACATTGACATGTAAGCTCACTCTTGCTCATTTTCTCAAAATTGCATACACCACCTTTAAAGCGGCAATCTTGAAGATCTCCATTTGAATACATGTCTGTTGAGGCACTATCTATCGCTGATTGAGGTAACACAGTGGTGAATGAGCCTATAGCCCATTGACGAAATCCCTTGTCTATGCAATATTACCAAGTATTATGAACTGGGTGTCTGTGGTCACATTCCCAGGAAAATATCTCACTTAAAATATGTAAATAAAGTACTAATTGACCACAGGAAAAAGGTACATAATGTACATTCTGTTTTAGCCACATTGTATAACAAATATACAATGTGTACATATTACAAATAAGTACATATATTACATAATCATAGTATTGCTGTGTGTGTATCAGGGTGGTGAGATCACACAATCATAATGATTGTTGGTTTGACTCCAGTTTGTGTAATTTGTTGCAAAATTACCAAGTATTATTAGACCTTTGCAGATACTATATTACCTATATTACTTATACAACATGTGAATATATAAATTATGGCTATAATAACATAACGTACATTATGTACCTTCTTTCCAGCGGTCGAAAACGGAGCTCTTCGAGATGGCAATTTTAACTACGAATCAACAGAACACTCAAACATGCAGTCTTGTAATGAGACATGAAAATATCCGTCGTCTGAAAACTTAAAACAGACTCATGTGGCTCTTCATCCGATAGAATCAATTATTAAAAGCTTATACTTCAAGGGCGGTCGGATGGCATAGCGGAGATTGCGCTCGTCACCAATGCAAGAGGCTGCGGTCTCGACTCCCGGAGTCAGCATTGCCCTGCGGCTTGGGCCGGTCGTCATACTAACTCGTTTGGCTGAGTTAGCGGGAGGGGAGTCGAGGGTGGTAATCTGGCGTTGTGGACAGCGACATTTACATTTAGTCATTTAGCTGATGCTTTTATCCAAAGCCATCAGGAAGGGCACAACTCTATCAGCTGAGTAACAATGTTCATCAAAGTGTTGAGTGCTACAGTGTAGGTTAGTTTATTAGGACAAGTGCATGACAGTAAGGTTAGTTAGGGTTAGATATTTTTTTTATTATTTTTTATTATAATTTTTTTTTTAGATAATGGTTGAAGAAGTGCGTCTTTAGTCGACCGCGAAAGATTGGACGGGTTTCGGCTGTCCTAACTGGGGTGGGTAGTTCATTCCACCATTGTGGGGGAAGGACTGAGAATAGGCGACTTCTCTTTGATGACCCTCCCGGAGCTTGGATAGGAGTAGGTCTGAGGCGGCCAGAAGATACAGAGCGTAGGGGTCTTGAGGGTGTGTAGTTAGAGACCATTGACCGGAGGTAGGCGGGAGCGGTTCCCTTTGCCGCACGGTATGCTAGGTCGAGGGCCTTGAAGCGGATTCGTGCAGCAATGGGGAGCCAGTGCAGGTCCCTAAGAAGTGGGGTGACATGGGCCGACTTCGGTAGGTTTGAGATCAGGCGGGCCGCTGCGTTCTGAATGAGTTGAAGAGGCTTGGTGGCAGTGGCCGGGAGGCCAGCGAGCAGTGCGTTGCAGTAGTCGAGGCGGGAGATGACTGTTGATTGGACGAGGAGTTGGGTGGCTTCTTTTGTCAGGAAGGGGCGGATCCTTCTGACGTTGCTCAGGAGGAATCTGCAGGTTCTGGTTGTCGCTGCGATGTGAGCAGAGAAGTTCAACTGGTCGTCGAGGTCAACACCAAGGTTCTTGGCGGTCGGGGACGCGGTCACAGCTGCATTCTCGACTGTGATGGAAAGGTCGGTCAGGGGGGGAGGATTTGGCCGGCGCTTTGAGATTTGCCCCGCAACTGTAAAGCGCATTACAAATAGAATCTATTATTATTATTATTATTATTAGTAGTGGGTCGGTCGTTGACCAAACGTAAAGATTTTTTCTTTTTCTTTTTAATTTTTTTTTTTAATATTTAATTTTTTTTTTATAAAATCATAACGGCCCAAAGTTGCGTCGGACCACCGAGCAAATGCCCGGTATGCCAGATGGCCAGTCCAGGCCTGACCGGTGGGCATTCACAAAACATGTGCATATAAGTGCCAGTGGCCCTCAGAGAGTACAAAGTGCACCGAGAGTCGGTCACCAGTCCCATAGCAAACAGCTTCCTAGGTGTGAGATACGTTAATATAATTCAAATGTATTTGCTGGTGATTAGACTTACGGGAAGCCAATGTAACATTAGTCCAAATATCATCCCAGTCAAACTCAGGGTCTAATTGTGGGATGTCCTCTCGCAGACTAATGATTTTTACATGTGAATTTGATTAAGAGTGTATAGAAATCTAAGACAAAACCCCTTGAGGTTGTTCTGTCACTGATACACTTAAAAACATGTATGTAATGTAGAAGCCCATGGTACCCCATGTGCCCTGAGCGCCGCCCTTAGCTGTAAGTAGAAGTAGAAGGATGCGCCGCGGAGGTCATAATTTAAATAACATTTGTTAACATATAATTCTATATTAGTTCCTATGGTAGGATGATACTTAATCTTAAAAACTTTAAATTATATTGTAAAAATACAAGGTGATACAGTAAGAAAAATATTAGGTAGCCTAATTTGTAATCACTGTGTCCCCTGGCCTGGAGTAGATAATGTACTGTCCTAAAAAATAAATACTTGATATTTCTCACTTTCAAATGTTGTATTTTCACCCTTTCATGAATCAGTTTTGAGTGCACAACATCTGAATTATGAATCGCTTAGCACAAACAAATAGCCCTTTTATCACCAGCATGGGTGTTCATTTTGTGTGACTCCTACCTGTGTGTATGTGTGTGTGTGACGTGTGTGTGTGTGTGTGTGTGTGTGTGTGTGTGTGTGTGTGTGTGTGTGTGTGTGTGTGTGTGTGTGTGTGTGTGTGTGTGTGTGTGTGTGTGTGTGTGTGTGTGTGTGTGACGTGTGTGTGTGTGTGTGTGTGTGTGTGTGTGTGTGTGTGTGTGACGTGTGTGTGTGTGTGTGTGCATGCGACACTCGCTGTGTGCTCTTGTGTATGGCTGTCATATCTATCAATCATTTAATTGTCTCCAATATAATGTACTGCAGAGTGGCAGAATGTGAACAGTCATCTTTGAGCTATTCCTAGTCATTATAGATCATTGTGACTGTTTTAAGACGCTGCATTATCATTCATTTGGACACATGCACACACACACACGTGCACGCGCACAAACACACACGCGCGCGCACGCACGCACGCACGCACGCACACACACACACACACACACACACACACGCACACACACACACACACACACACACACACACACACACACACACACACACACACACACACACACACACACACACACACGCACACACACACACAGACACACACACACAGGTCATGTGAGGGATTTGTAAACGGGTCTCCGTATCTAAGATAGAAACATGTACTGTATGAACATTAAAGCCCCAGTCTGTTTTATATCACATACTTTTGGGGTATTTTCACGTGCATATACATTGGCAGTATGTTAAATACAACTCTAATGTGTATCCGTCTAACGGTGCATTCGGTTGGTCCCCATCAGCGGCACGGTGGTGTAGTGGTTAAACACTGTCGCCTCACAGCAAGAAGGTCCATGGTTCGATTCCCGCTTGGGGACCAGGTTTCCATGATGCCAGGTACCCAGGTGGGGGATCTCCCAGGCCTTTCTGTGTGGAGTTTGCATGTTCTCCCCGTGCTCGCAAGGGTTTCCCCCCCGATAAGATAAACCCAATGGAAAAACATGCACAACAACAGATCGCTAACGCTGTGGCGTCCTTGACGAAGACGGACAGGAGCACTTGGATTGGTCCCCTGGCGCGGCTCACGTTGACGCCTGTCTGCTCCCGACTGCCCTTTGGGGGGAAGGACGACGGGATGGGTTAATCGCAGAGACTAATCGCATCTGCAATCCTAAAGAGACAATGCATGCGTGTGTGTTCCGGTGTGTGTGCTAAAACTAACCGCTGTGTGTACCACTAAAAACATTGAGTGTCGTTGCATGCCGAATAAAGACCTCTGCAACAGGTCCTGCATTATCAACTCAACTTGCAAATGTATCATGTGACCAAGTGGTATATATTATAGGAAGTGATAGCGTTTGGCTAGTTAGGTCTGGCAGATTCAGACAGATTATTCAACCTTTCTTTCTTGATACAGGTGGTTTGAGCAGATTTTTTTGAATTTTAGGAAGCATGTCAACATCATATTTCTGATGATGTCTCATGAAGACTTACTTCTATGCAAACATTTTTGGCAAATTTATTTTGCACTGCTCATAACTATTTCATTGCACTGCTCCTGACTATTTGTTATTGCACTGCACTATTGCACTATTTTACTCTTTTATTACTGTATGTCTATATTTTTTTTATCACTGTATATTTGAATACCGTTTATGTCACAAATGTATCAGTACTAAATACCTATATGTCCCTATGCCATAAATGTCATGTATGTTGTGTATGTCATAAATGTCTATATGAATTGAAAATGGGGGACCCTGATGGAAACAAGACAAACGTCTTTCTCAGGTCTGCATCCCCTCAACAATTGTGTGTATTGAGCCGTGCTGTATTGTACCCATTCTGCAATCTGTTAAATAAAGTTTTCATTCATTCATTCATTCATTCATCAAACCCTAAGCAAAGAGGCAGATTAAGAAATTCAGTGTTTTTTGTTCTATGCTTCCTAATTTTATGTCTGCACTTTATGCATATATTTTTTCTATGTGATATAATGGTCTATGCTTATTTTATGCCTAATTGTATATCTGCACTTCATGCTTATGTTTTTTTTTATGGCTGTGAAGCAATTTTGGCAGCAATTCACTTTGGACTACCAATGGTATTTACCATTTGGTAGTTTAGTACTGGTATTAGCCATTTGGTAGTTTAGTACTGGTATTAGCCATTTGGTAGTTTATCACTGGTATTTACCATTTGGCAGTTTATCACTGGTATTTTCCATTTGGTAGTTTATTACTGGTATTTATTTACCATTAGGTAGTTTATTACTGCTATTTACTATTTGGTCAGCTGTTTGAGTGGAACCTCCTAATGGTAAAGTCATAACTATGTAAAAACCTAGAAGCCTAATCAGTAGCGGCTCGTGGATGCTTCGCCACTAGGGGCGCTATACCAAACATTTTGCAAACATGTACAAGGCACGCATTGGCGAATATTATCACCATTGCCATCGATCAATATCACAGTCAGTCAAATGCAACCACGTTTCCAATAGCCCAACACAAACACGCACATATCTCTCTCTCTCTCTCTCTCTCTCTCTCTCTCTCGCTCTCTCGCTCTCTCGCTCTCTCGCTCTCTCTCTCTCTCTCAGATGATGTCAGATCCATTCAATAATAATCACATTTGTATATCTCGTAATTTTAAACAAGTTACCATTCATTGTCTGAGTGGTTATGCCCCACACGCGGCGAAATTAGAGAGAGAGAGCGAGAGAGAGAGCGAGAGAGAGAGAGAGAGAGAGAGAGAGAGAGAGCGAGAGCGAGAGAGAGAGAGAGAGAGAGAGAGAGAGAGAGAGAGAGAGAGAGAGAGAGAGAGAGAGAGAGAGAGAGAGAGCGTTAGTTAAGCATTAGCTGAGTGGCTAACAGCAGCTAAAGTTAGCTGAGTTGGCTAAGAGAGAGAGAGAGAGAGAATTAACTCACTTTGTTTAATTGAAACGTGGTCCAGCCGGAGGGCTTAATAAAGTGTATGTCCACTGACTGTCCCCCAGACTGTTGTCGATGTATATCCATTCCACTCACTGCCCACTGTCCAGACTCCAGACTGAATCACAAGTTCACAACACACAGCTTCGAACATGTTGCAAACTGTGGCTAAGGAAAAAACTGGCATCGCCGCGTCGGCCAATCAGAGAGCGTCTCCGCGAAATGCGGCTATGGAAATTCTAGACGGAAATTCTAAACGCTTGACTAGACCGCTTCAAATCGCGCCCCGGATTCCAACATAATAGTCATATTTCAACGCACAACGCGTTACGCACTAATTGGCTGTGACAGATATCGCGTCTAGCCCGGGCCGAGAAATACAAACAAATAAAAAAAATTAAAAAAAGTGAGTCACTTCCTGTTCCTGAAAACGAGTATTTTTTTATTTTATATAGTAACGTTATATTGTGCATTGGAAACACAAACATACTTAAAATGAGTAAATATTATTCATTTTAAACATGTTTATATTATTTATAGGGCTATAAAACAAAAAACAAAAAGATAATTTTTCTTGTTCTACTCTCATATAACCAGGGGCCTGAATGGGGGGCGGCGCCCGTGCGCCCCTAGTGGCGAGACGCCACTGAGCCTAATTATGAAGCTACTGTATAGTCTATGCTGCCCTATCCTTTCTTCAACTAAATAAATTACACGATCAAATCACTCCAATACTCTAATTTGTGATTGATGGGGAAGGCATCTGTTTGTGGAAGGCAAGGCACGCGCATTCACTCATGTGCCCGACGTTGATTTGCACTTTATTCAATTGTGTCCAAACAAAATATATTTATTTCCTACTCTTGATTTGGTCAGACATAATAGGAGTGCGAGGAGCCACAACCAGGAATATTGTGTGCATCAGAACTATGCACCAATCTGACTTTTTTAGTCCCGAGACCGATACCTGGACTTTGGGTATTGGCCGATATCAAGTACCGATCTGATCCATTACTTTCGGCAGCGTGGCTACAAGAGTAGAGCTCCGGACTCGTGATCGGAAGATCCCCGGTTCGAGCCCCGGTAAAGGCTGCTGTCGGAAAGTGGTGTTGTTGTCCAACAGGGGGCACTCTGTCCTCTGGACTTGTCAGTGACAATGCCCCTGTTACAACACCGTACAGCTGCGAGTGCCGTCCTTCGGATGAGACGCTAAACCGAGGTCCTGACTGAATTCGGTCGTTAAAGAACCCAGGACACCTATCGTAAAGAGTAGGGGGTTCCCTGGCATTCCTGGCCAAATTCCCAATCAGGTCTCTGACATCAAGGTCACCTAATATTCCCTTCCCCTTAATTGGCTGATATCAATCCCTGTCTCCTGAGCCATTCAGCCATTGTGTAGTAGTGTGATGTGTGCCAGGTGCCAGTGTATGGCAGCCATTGAGCCTGCGTAGCCCAAGGTTGGCTGCTACCAGTGGTGGTGAAGGAGGCAATTTTCCACCCTACGTTGTAAAACGCTTTGAGTCTGAGAAAAGCGCTATATAAATGTAATGATTTATTATTTATTATTATTACTTTCAATGAACAGTATAGACTTGGACCGTCATTTTGGGGTCATTGGGTAAAAAAATTATAATAAAAAAATAAAGATAATATAAAAATGGTCTCCATTAGGAGTTAACGTCTCAACAATGCAGCAGATCAAGTCACTTCGCTTCGATTTTTGACATGTTAGACGTGTCTCTTGGTATCATATTTTAGTATTGAGGACATTCTCTGATACTGATATTTTATTTTAGCCTGGTATTGGACCGACGCATCCTCTCTGACGTGTGTCAACGTCTCCAAACCGTTTAGTTTTCCATGAGAAGTTGGGCTTTTCAGAGAACACGAGGACAGACGCTGGATTGTTGATCGTGTTCATGATTTCACATAATTGCTGCAATTATTCCCTATTGTTTTGAAGACGGTGCCCTCCTCCTCCTAGTTTGCACCCATCCTAATCTCCATCATCACACTAACACGAGTGAGCGATTTGAATGCAGAGTGGTAATCACAGCGCGCTGAACGCACCGACGGCCGACGGGACCCAGTCAGTCTGCGTTCCGGAGGAGAGCCGCTCATACGTTTGGCTTCCCGGCGTCCAGTGGTGGTTAATGGGGGTGTTCCAATTACAAAAAGAGGGTAAACAATAAACAAGCCTGGAATTATAAAAAAATAAAAAAGGGTGCTTGGACTGTGAAAGTGCTGACGTTTAAATCCTAATTATTAAAACTCATGAAAGGTCGAGACTTGAGAGGATTTATGATTCAAGAGTCATTTAATTTCAACATCTCAACGACCAGTGGCCCCCCGTGTTAATGACACCCTGTGAGCATCTTGTTGCTGCCGGCTTCTCTACTGTACAGCCTTCTGTATGGCTCAGCTTTATGCAACTTGATAGGGAAATATACCACCGTACACTTCTCTCTCTCTCCCTCTCTCTCTCTCTCTCCCTCTCCCTCTCTCTCTCTCTCTCTCTCTCTCTCTCTCTCTCTCTCTCTCTCTCTCTCTCTCTCTCTCTCTCTCTCTCTCTCCCTCTCGCTCTCTCTCTCTCTGTAACACACACACATCCACATAGCCTCCTCCTATTCTGTATAGTGTGGTCTCACCATATCTCTCACTCTCTCTCACACACACACACACACACACACACACACACACACACACACACACACACACACACACACACACACACACACACACACACACACACACACACACACACACCACACACACACACACACACACACACACACACACACACACACACACACACACACACACACACACACACACACACACACACACACACACACACACACACTCACATCTACATAGCCTTCTCATATACTCACACATGCACACACACGCTATCTCTCTCTCCCTTCAACCTTTTATCTATCTCCCTCATATTCTGCGTAGCATATCAATAACTCATAGTCTCTTACTTGAAGGTACCACTTCGTCTTTTCGACTCCCCTGTAAATTATGCTGTTAGCTCGTCATTGTATAGAGATATAGGCCAGGGCTTCATTGCTTTATCCTATAGGTCTCTCCGTGTCATTCTGTCACTAAACTTTCAGAAGTGGGATGATGACCCAATCCAGAGAAGCTGGACCTTAGGTGAGGCATGTCTTGTTATCTGGTGATGTCATCCCATTTAATTGGATTATCCATGTTTTTGGATTAACCCAATGTTAATTGGGTTTATGTTATTGAGGAAATTGTAGTATTTCAGTTTCTGTGAATGATTAGCTCTCCGCTGAGGGACACTGATCTCCGCTGAGGGACACTACTCTCCTCTGAGAGACACTGCTCTCCTCTAAGAGACACTGCTCTCCTCTAAGAGACACTTCTCTCCTCTAAGAGACACTTCTCTCCTCTAAGAGACACTGCTCTCCTTTAAGATACACTGCTCTCCTCTAAGAGACACTACTCTCCTCTAAGAGACACTACTCTCCTCTAAGATACAATTCTCTCCTTTAAGATACACTGATCTCCTTTAAGATACACTTCTCTCCTTTAAGATACACTGATCTCCTCTAAGATACACTTCTCTCCTTTAAGATACACTGCTCTCCTCTAAGAGACACTTCTCTCCTTTAAGATACACTGATCTCCTCTAAGAGACACTGCTCTCCTCTAAGAGACACTACTCTCCTCTAAGAGACACTACTCTCCTCTAAGATACAATTCTCTCCTTTAAGATACACTGATCTCCTTTAAGATACACTTCTCTCCTTTAAGATACACTGATCTCCTTTAAGATACACTTCTCTCCTTTAAGATACACTGCTCTCCTCTAAGAGACACTTCTCTCCTTTAAGATACACTGATCTCCTCTAAGATACACTTCTCTCCTTTAAGATACACTGATCTCCTTTAAGATACACTTCTCTCCTTTAAGATACACTGCTCTCCTCTAAGAGTCCACATGGCTTTTTCACAAACAGTTAGAGCTATGTTTGAAGTCTCACGGTGTTCCATTAGACAGACCAATTGAACACCACAGATACCACAAATTCTTCTACTCAAGAGAGACATCGAGAGGTTTTGTTTCAGAATTTTATCATCAATTACTAACGTCCTCGTATGAAACCCTCCAACTTGACTCTGTCTGGAGGAGGGATATACCAGACCTGGAAAATGACTTTGATTGGCAAGGAGCCTGGGCAAATGTCCGACTTACATCAAGGAACCCGGATCATCAACAAATCAATCTTAACTATATTCACAGGACATACTTGACTCCTATAAGACTGTGCCGAATGGGGCTCAAACAAGATTCCAAATGCACCCAATGTACAAATGGGGACGAAGGGACATTTATGCACATGTATTGGGACTGCTCACCAGTCAAGGCATTCTGGAAAGATGTGACCCAACAAATATCAAAACTCGTATCTTGGAATATACCTGTACACCCCTCGGTATTGCTGTTGAATGATGTTTTTGAGTTTGCAGTGAATCCACAGCTAAAGAGATTGGTTTTATCGGGTATCACAGTAGCCAAAAAGCTGATCGCATCACGCTGGTTTCAACCGGAAAAAATGTGCCGTAAAGTTTGGTTTCTTACATATCTCGATGTAATTTACCATGAAATATCTACAGCAAGAATTCTGGGTCTCAATGAATCCAAAATGTCAATGTGGTTAGAAGTGGTGGAGAGAATAAAAGCTAGCTTATAATGGTAGTGTCTGGTTAGGTGCGAGGGATAGTGGAGGTACTTCTCAAGGTGGGGTCCGGGAGGGGGGGGTTCGAGCTGAGCATATGTGTGTAGGTTTTTTTTTTTAGATAACAGGTATTATAGGTATATCTTATATAAAACAACTAACCAAAAGGTGATCTCATTGGATGTGCCCTGACAATTAATGCTTGTATATCTTATCGTGTGTTGTCATGTTTGTTTATATGTTTGTTTAAAAAAGAATAAAAAAATAAAATACAAAAAAAAAGATACACTGCTCTCCTCTAAGAGATACTTCTCTCCTTTAAGATACACTGCTCTCCTCTAAGAGACACTTCTCTCCTTTAAGATACACTGCTCTCCTTTAAGAGACACTGCTCTCCTCTAAGAGACACTTCTCTCCTTTAAGATACACTTCTCTCCTTTAAGAGACACTGCTCTCCTCTAAGAGACACTACTCTCCTTTAAGAGACACTGCTCTCCTCTGAGATACACTGCTCTCCTCTAAGAGACACTTCTCTCCTTTAAGATACACTTCTCTCCTTTAAGAGACACTGCTCTCCTCTAAGAGACACTACTCTCCTTTAAGATACACTGCTCTCCTCTAAGAGACACTGCTCTCCTCTAAGAGACACTTCTCTCCTTTAAGATACACTGATCTCCTCTAAGATACACTTCTCTCCTTTAAGATACACTGATCTCCTTTAAGATACACTTCTCTCCTTTAAGATACACTGCTCTCCTCTAAGAGACACTTCTCTCCTTTAAGATACACTGATCTCCTCTAAGATACACTTCTCTCCTTTAAGATACACTGATCTCCTTTAAGATACACTTCTCTCCTTTAAGATACACTGCTCTCCTCTAAGAGACACTTCTCTCCTTTAAGATACACCGCTCTCCTCTAAGAGACACTTCTCTCCTTTAAGATACACTGATCTCCTTTAAGAGACACTGCTCTCCTTTAAGATACACTGCTCTCCTTTAAGAGACACTGCTCTCCTCTAAGAGACACTTCTCTCCTTTAAGATACACTGCTCTCCTTTAAGAGACACTGCTCTCCTCTAAGAGACACTTCTCTCCTTTAAGAGACACTGCTCTCCTCTAAGAGACACTTCTCTCCTTTAAGATACACTGCTCTCCTCTAAGATACACTGCTCTCCTCTAAGAGACACTTCTCTCCTTTAAGATACACTGCTCTCCTTTAAGAGACACTGCTCTCCTCTAAGAGACACTACTCTCCTTTAAGAGACACTGCTCTCCTCTAAGAGACACTACTCTCCTCTAAGAGACACTTCTCTCCTTTAAGATACACTGCTCTCCTTTAAGAGACACTTCTCTCCTTTAAGATACACTTCTCTCCTCTAAGAGACACTGCTCTCCTCTAAGAGACATTTCTCTCCTTTAAGATACACTGCTCTCCTCTAAGAGACACTGCTCTCCTCTGAGAGACACTGCTCTCCTCTGAGGAAGACTGGCTGGTTGCCATGGCACCAGCTAATGGGGATCCGTAATATAATAAAATAAAATAAAAAATAAAATCCTCTGAGAGATACTGCTCTCCTTTAACCTCTTAAGCCCTAGCCCTATTTACTGAAAATCCACCTAACAATACATACCTAAATAAATGGAAGATTGCTTCACTTCTACAAGGGCTATTTGCATGTTCTTGGTATCTAGGCCCATCTATGGATCTCAGGGAATGTATTCCTAGTGTCAGCAATAGTGTGTCTGTTACTAGGCTTGAGTAAATTGTAATGAGCCAAAGGAGAATATAAATTGCCTTATTTTTTTCTTTGACAATAATAATAACACCATGCTAAAATGTACCAGACATGAAACATTGCCACTGAGCTCATTCAGCACCTTCTTGAGATCACGTGTACAAAAAAGCTAAGCCAATGACTAAAGTAAGGCTGTCAAAGTGATCGCGTTATTAACGAGTTAACGCAAAATTCTTTTAACGGCACTATTTTCTTTTACGTAATTTAAGTTACTACAGTGTGTAGAAATGAACTGGTTAGTCAGTAATGGACTATGAACAATGCCTGTCAAATGAGCCATACTATTGTCTCCATAGTTATAATACAGAACACACGATGGGTCTGCAAAAATCGCAAAAATTTAAGTCATTTGTATTCACTGTCGATGTGAATTTAGTTACCACCGGAGTACATCTAGTCTCAAATACTACTTTCGTCGGCCAAGCACACCGCCGATGCAAACCACGTGGGGGAGACAGCAGGACAGCGCTACAATGCCGCAAACTCACAACAGCGGTCGCCAAATGGGCGATTAACATTGTGGAGGACGCCGGTCTGAGTGAAATAATACGCATCACATCCAAGACGAGAGAGTGGCAGAGGCTTTGGTTGGGGCAGACAAAGCACAGTTGCGCTCACCAGAGACTATTGGACTTCACTCAGTTGAATGATCAGAGCTGGGAGAGTGTGTGTGTGTGAGAGAGAGAGAGGGGGCGCCGAAGGGGGGTGAGTCCTCAGCCCTTGTGTGGGTGAATGTAACAAGTTCCTAACGTTCCCCTATTATTTCATGCACACTTTATTCATTGTTTTAAATTATTATTTTCTTTTAAGTTATTTTGTGCATCACTCTGTTTTGAATTTGATGCAAATTTGCAATGCACGAGGGTCATCCTTTTATGGCTGCTTAAACAAAGAAATGGGGATGAATAGTTCAAGTGTAAAGTTCAACACACTACTGTGTTAGTAATCATTACTATGTACAGATCCAGCACTGAAAAATTAAACCTGACTACTGCACCTCTACCACTCCTCCACCACTCCACTCCAAACTGATTTTGTGACTCCTATTGTCCTGGACCGGGCCAGATTTCACACCTCCACTGCCTCCCACAGGCTGGGGAGATTTTCATCTTAAATTTGTATTTGTCCCAAATGCCCCAGCTCCATCCGATTCCTTAGCTTTTTTCACTGTTTACTTATCATGCATTGCAACACTAAGTCAGACTGCCCATATAAAAATTATCTTGGGGGTCTGAGGGCAGTAGCCCCTGACCCCCTCCCTGGGGAAGCACTTAAGTTAAGTACCCTCCATTTGTTCACTTTGGGAGCTAGCCACCATCCCCCGAAATATAACACCTGAGTGCTAGTTCTATAGTGGCAGAGGAGCAGCAGACCAGCAGCAGACGTGGTTTGGATTTTCAGTGCTGCATCTGTAATGTTACAGTCAGTAAATTGGTATGCCCATCTGTTATTGTTTTGTAGGGATTTTATTGAATTTTTTCATGCTTTCAGCATTTTGTTTTACAATGCAGTTTGCACATCTTAGTTACTTGAAGATTCTGCACAGTATTTCTCATTGTGGCAATAAATAAAGATGCATTTCTTTGCATAAGGCAAGCATTTGTCTACTCTCATGTTGATAAGAGTATTCAAACTTGAAAAATATCCGTTTAAGGTAAATTTAGCAATTAATCACGATTAACTATGGACAATCATGGGATTAATCAGATTAAATATTTTAATAGATTGACAGCCTTAGAATGAAGGGAAGATGATTAAGAGACACTGCTCTCCTTTAATTTAAGAGACACTGCTTTCCTCTGAGGGACACTGGGGCTAAATAGTTGAAACAGAAGGTTTTGTCGATACAGTACTGAAATCTGCCATCCGGACACATGCAATTTGAAATTTGATTATAGAATATAGTATATCAGGCCTATAAATTACCTTATTATAGCCAAGTCGCACATCTATGGATCAGGCCAAATCTTCCCTTTCCAATGGCAGAGTTAAATCTGGATTTAGTATCACCAGGCATGCAGCAAAAACCGTGAATGAAATCTCTGTAAGTACAGTTACTTGTTTACAATGTAAATTTCTCCGCCATTTTTCATCAGATTGCAACGCCGCTTTTTGCTAGACATTCACATAAAGGTAGAGAAATGAACTGCCTTGTAATTTATGCCAATAACGTTCAGGTTTGTGGGAGATAATCCCGAAAAATAAGATAAATAATAAAGTAAATCCAGAAGTCAGATGATTGACAGGGGGTGGCATGACTGGGTGGTGTAGTTTTTCCGGAATTCCAAAGCCCATCAAAAGCCATGGGTCTCCTCTCATCATAGGACTAAAAACAAAATGGCGGTGCGCATGTTCTAGTGCCAATATTCGCCTGTTTCTGACTAGATTTCTACAACTCATATTTCACTAATAACACTTTAAACTATTGGTAAACTAATGTATTGCTGAAAATATAGACTTTGACTGCTGTTTTGACAGGGTTAGGGTCTTTACTCTTTCGCTACATTTAAAAAAAATAACGCAACATTAATCCATACAGTCTGTAGAGATGGATTTATGGCGTGATGTCATTTGCGGTCCACCACCGGACCGCTCGGGCAGACTGACAAAATTATCGTTTTATTTTTCAAACATATTCAAGTATAAACATCATAACCATGTCACAACAGCAGTTATAATGTATATTATCATCAATATGTTAGTTTACCAATAGGTTAAAGTGTTATTAGATAGATTTTAGGACATCGAGAGCTTTCAATGAGCATTGGAATATTTCAGAAACACCCTACCCAGAGGCCTCTAGGTAAAAAAAAGCAAATGGATTCTGTATGATTTTTTTTTATATCTCTTATTACTCAGGATAATATAGCACAAAACTTAACGTTATTGGCATATATTGGAGCACAGTTAGTTTGTCTCCCCTATTTTTAGCATTGAGCAACAATCAGATTTGAAATCAGTTTCAAAATGGCGTCACTCTGGCCAGAATAAGAAGCCTATACTGTAAATACAGTAGATTTCATTATCTGTTCTTATGCACACCTGGTGATACTAAATCCAAATTGAACTTGGGCATTTGAAAGATAAGATTTGGCACAATCCATAAATGTGTGAATTGGCTATAATAAGGTCATTTATAAGCCTGCTATTCTATAATAATATTTCAAATTGCATTGGTCCGGATGGGAGAATTCAGTACTGTATCTATTTGAACGACCACATCAAACAAGAGGTGGACGCGGGCAAATACTGCGGCATGGTCATGCTGGACCTACAAAAGGCCTTCGACACTGTCAATCACTCCATTCTGATTGACAAGCTAAAAGCAATTGGTTTTGATAGTTTATCAGTGAGCTGGATGCAATCCTACCTTGAGGGGAGAGAACAGATGGTGGAGGTAAACGGTACTCTATCCCCCCCCCTCACAGTGAGCTGTGGTGTTCCACAAGGAAGCATACTAGGACCGCTACTGTTCCTAATTTATGCAAATGACATGTCGTCAGCTTGTGACTGCAACTTGTTCTTGTTCGCGGACGACTCAGTCCTGCTGGTCTCTGACAAGAACAAGTTACAGGTTGAAAAAACCCTCAGCTCAGAACTCGGCAGAATCTGCACCTGGATCGCTGATAAGAAACTATCATTACACATGGGTAAAACAGAGTCCATTCTCTTCGGATCAAATAACAAACTCAGCAAGACCGACGGCTTCTCAGTTACAGTGCGTGACAATATTGTCACAAGGAAAGATGAAATTACATACCTAGGTTCCATCCTAGAGGCAAATCTTTCCTGTGACAAAATGGCATCCAAGGTAATAAAAAAAGGCAACCAACAAACTAGATTCTTGTACCGGATCTCCTCTCTGGTAAACAAGTATACCCTGAAGACTCTGGCAGGAGCACTCATTCAAGGGTACTACGACTATGCTTGCACCTCATGGTACCAAAGCACCTCAAAGGCGCTGAAAACAAGATTACAAACATCACAAAACAAACTGGTCAGACTACTACTTGACCTTACTCATAGAACCCACCTCACCCCTGCCCACTTTGACAACCTAGGATGGCTTAGAGTAGACGACAGAGTACAGCAACTTGCAATGGGCCTGGTCTACAAGATACACTATATGACTAAGGTACCCATGTACATGTCAAAATACTTGCCAAAGGTCAGTGAATACCACAACCACAACACCAGAGGGAGCTCCACAAATCATGTTAAACCCAGATTCAGCTCAAACAAGGGACTAAACACGTTTCGCAATTATGCCACATCAATGTGGAACGCCCTACCCACAGCTGTAAAGGAATGTGAATCCCTACCCACATTCAAAACCACTCTCAAAGAACGCCTACGGGAGACTGCAATTCGAAACTGGCCCCTGTAAATGTCTTAACCCAACCCCCTCCAATGTACAGTAAATTACCTAACCCAAGAATACACGAGACCCTCCTCTTGGAACCAAGTATGGTTTTGTCAATATTCCAATGTACAGTTTTGCTTGTACAGTTGTACAGTTTCCCCCACCCACCCCACCCTGGGTCAGACACAACTATACACAAATACTTCAGGATCTCAATAGATGGTCAAGCCTCCCCAACTCGCTCCAAGCCTGAGCATCCATTATCAAAATGAACGTACTACCTAGAATAAACTTTGTTAGCTCAATGCTCCCCCTACACCCCCTCCCCAATTGACTACTGGCACAAAATACAATCTACAATATCTAAGTTAATTTGGATCAACAAACGGCCGCAAATCAAAAGAACCACCACTCAGCGTAGGAAACAGGACAGGGGTCTACCAATGCCCAGTTCTTTATTAGATTTCTGGTCCTTCTCACTAAGGCCCCTGATTAACTGGTTTGATCCCGAGATTGCTGTATCGTGGCGTGCCTTGGAGGAGGCAACAGTCTACCCACAAAGACTACAGGATATAATATACTCCAACACCTCGATTAGAAAATGTCAATTACGATTTGGTCCTATCATCTCCAATGTGATTCAGACATGGCGTAACGCACAGAGGTCTTGTACTATCAACTGCCCATGGCACCTCGACTCTCCAATATTTCATAACCAACAATTACTTGTTGGGCATAAACCCATTAATAACCCTCAGTGGGAAAGGAAAAGAGTCCACACTCTTTTATGATAAATGTTTATGATAAAACCGGCCTTCCCACGTTTCAAGATATTTTTTAAGGCTGTCACAGTTAACGCGATATTAACGCGTTATCGCCCGATTATATTAACGCCACTATTTTTTTTAACTCACGATTAACTTAAAAAAAAAATATATATATATATCTTTTTTTACTTTTTTTTTTACTTTTCTTTCTAGACATCACTCAGGTGTATTATTGATGCTCTCATTGATACTATGTTTGTTTCTGAAGTGTGTGTGTGTGTGTGTGTGTGTGTGTGTGTGTGTGTGTGTGTGTGTGTGTGTGTGTGTGTGTGTGTGTGTGTGTGTCTGTGTGTGTGTGAGATATATAGAGAGAGAGGGGGGGTGAGAGAGATGAGGAAGGGGCAAGAGAGAAAGAGAGCTGGGAGAGTGTGTGTGTGTGAGAGGGGGGGGGGGGGTGTGATTACTCAGCCCTTGTGTGGGTGAATGTAACAAGTTCCTAACGTTTTCTTTCCCCTATTATTTCATGCACACTTTATTCATTGTTTTAAATTATTATTTTCTTTTAAGTTATTTTGTGCATCACTCTGTTTTGAATTTGATGCAAATTTGCAATGCATGAGCGTCATCCTTTTGTGTTAAATGGCTGCATAAAGCATTTGTTGACTCGCATGTTGATAAGAGTATTAAAACTTGGAACTTGAAAAAGATCTGTTTAAGGTAGAAAAAGAAGAAAAAAATGCGATTAATTTGCGATTGTGTATGATGGGTTTGGTGGCTGACTCCCGGTGCACCATGTGCACCACGCTCTGACTGAGGGCCACTGGCATCTATATGCACATGTTTTGTCAATGTCCACCGGTGGCTCGATTTTGGAAAGCCATAACCATTAAGCTTTCAGATATATGTGACCTGACAATTCCACTATCCGCAACAACACTACTCCCGAATGATATCTCCCAGCTACCGGCTCCCATACAACAAAAAATACTAATTTTAGCGGGAGTTACAGCAGCCAAAAAACTGATAGCCATGAGATGGAAGCAGCCCGAAAAAGGTACAATGATCAATTGGGGTTTAACATACTTAGATGTAATTTATATGGAGATCTCCACTGCTCGGGTAATTGGAGTTAAATAATCCAACATTGGGTTGTGGGTGTCAGCAGCTGAGAGAGTTAAGGCCATGATCTAGCAGCGAAGCGGGGTCGGGATGTTGGTCCTGAGGGGTCCTGTGGTGGGGTGGTGGGAGTGGGGGAGGAAATGTCTGTGGTAATATAATAAACATTTTATATTCTGTTTTTAATATTTTTTATTTATTGTCATTATTATTATTGCTGTTATTGTCCTGTGAAGTCTTGTTTATTATTATTATTATTATTATTATTATTATTATTATTATTATTATTATTATTATTATTATTATTATTATTATTATTATTATTATTATTATTATTATTATTATTATTATTATTATTATTATTATTATTATTATTATTATTATTATTATTATTATTATTATTATTATTATTATTATTATTATTATTATTATTATTATTATTATTATTATTATTATTATTATTATTATTATTATTATTATTATTATTATTATTATTATTATTATTATTATTATTATTATTATTATTATTATTATTATTATTATTATTATTATTATTATTATTATTATTATTATTATTACTGTATTGTGTTTTGTCTTGTTTCTTGTGAATTATCTTTTAAATAAAACATTTAATCACAAAGAAAAATAAGCTGGAAAGTGCAGCGCTGTTATGAGGGCTCAACGTAAAAAAAAAATCTGAACCAAATTGCAGAGTCATATTGAGGCTGGATTTAATTGTTTTTGCTGTTAAACGTGTCATTATGATGTTATTTCACGTAAATTGTAACCTAAGTGGTAAACAGAGAAAGGATAACGATTGAGGAAGGGATCATCAATCAAAGGGACACAAAATAAACTACAGTCAGTGGCCCCATTCCAAACTAAATCAACACCCTCTCCACCACCCAGTCCAAAGTTAGATCCACAAAGGGTTTCTTTCTCCGGAACCGCCAGACAGTGCACACCTAATTAAAGGTCATCTCAGCATAGAGCAATTGGAAGTTTTCCAGACATATGCAGGACCCACAAGAAATCAAATTAACAAAAAGGCCAAAGGTAGCCTAAAGCATAATGTAATATTGTCTGTTGCTGCCATTGCTGTCTCATGCCCAGAAATCACACCCCAACACATAGTCTCACTGCTTCAAGAAGCAGGCTGTGACGCCGCTGCGACAGGTATACAACACAAATATGGCGAACCTCAAAATACACTTTATCCTGGTCTAATAGGATTAAATACACTCTTTGGTGCAGCCCTTGCCAATGCATCCAAGAGGCAGAAAGGAGAGTAAATCAGTGGAGAAGGTAAAGATGCATTTAGAAGATTCTACTAAAGACCAATTAAGAACATTAGAAAACACTCGTTCGGATGACACACAAGCAATTATTGCCCTCAAAGGAGCATGGAAAACACTTATCCAGATGCCCAGAGTTATGATAAGTGAACAAGCAGTAGACAATCCATGGATTAAAAAAAATACTTGAAGGTCACTGCATGAATGCCCCATGCCCAAGAGAAGGAACAGGAACATTTGGTAAATTCCTCCTGAGACTTCTCCAAACGTACAATCTCCTGCCCCCATGATGTGGATGGAGTACTCAGAGGCACACTAGGAGCAGATTATGGTCCCTTTACACCCCTCGTCCCCTGCACCCATAATGGGTAGAGTAGGCGAAGCAAGATGAATGTGTTGAGAGGCGTATGATATAGCTTTCTCATTTTCCTTCCTTTGATTCACATTTTGCCTAAGCTGGTTTTCACTGAGATAAATATATATGGGTTAAGCAGTGATTGATAAATGTGTGGGAATGAGTGAGCTTGTGGGAGCTGGGAGCCGGAAACTAATTCCCCATGAAGGTCAGCTGGTGTTCCTCGGCGGCAAAGCGAAGCTTGTGACACCGACGGAGTGCGAAGAGTGTGGGACAAGAACGTGCGGAACGCCATTTACCACAAGATAAGAAGCTATTCATCGTGAAGACGCGTGGTCCTTGTTTGTTTAGAAAACCAGTATTTGTTTTATCACTGGACCAACCAAACTATTAAAAGAAATACTTGAAATACTATATAATCGACCACTGCTAAGACAGTGCTCGCCCCGGGGTACTACACTGTGGTCTTGTGTATAGATTATGATAAGCTAACCCTACTGTTATTTATCTGTCTTCATTGAAAACCAGACCCTTTATTCTGTTTCCTTGTCTTTTCCTCAATACTACACTTAATGTTAGGGCTAGAGCTCGGATCAGACTATATACCCCTAGACTAGCTTTAGTTCATAACAAATGGACAATAACTCAAAAGGGTACAGTCAGCAACCAAAACAAAACAACAGAAGGGGTCATAGGTAGTCCACAGAGAGGAGGCAACCAAAGGAGAGACAATTACAACCAACCAAAACAGTCAAGATCAGGGTTGTTTCATTTGTGGGCAACAGGACCACTGGAGAGAGTAGAGGAGACGAGGGTCTGGGCAACAACGACATGAGCAACAGCAGCAATAGAGCAATTTCCCACAACCTCAACAGCAGGTAACAAACACCCCCCGGACAATGAATAATCCAAGATCAAGACCACAATGATCACATACAGAGAGGCCAGGAACAGACTGACTCAGAACCTCACACAACACACCACGAATCACTTAAAATGTAACTTTCTAGCAATCCCTACGATGAACCAATGATAATAGTAGCAGGTCACTCAGTCACAATGTCAGCTGACACAGGTGCAACAATGTCAAATACTAAGCCCTCTAACCACGTTAAAGAATCAGGTCACAGTCACCACTATAGGAGCATTATAGACATTCCTAGTAGAGAACCAATATCACGTCCAATTCCATTCCAATTAGCAGGACTGTCAGGAACTGTAATGTCTACATGTCTTATCTCTCCAACACGGCCTGTTAATTTATTAGGAGGAAACATGTTTTATTTAAATGAAATGCATCAGTCCATTGCAGCCGAGAAGGTTTCGTTTTTCGAAAACACCCGACACATCAAATAATGTACGGTCATTACAACGCTGTATGAATTCTCTAACAGACACATGGTTTAGTTTTATGATACAACAACAACACATTCATTACCCTGGATGAGTGACTCCACACTAGTAAAAGAAAATTACTGGAAAATAACCAAATTGTGCGTCACTAATGACAATTCTGAAACCCACAGTAATTCAACATTTCACTACTGCATATTACACTGGTACTACAGACAACACATATTACACTGGTACTGTAACAACACATGTTACACTGGTACTGTAACAACACATGTTACACTGGTACTGTAACAACACATGTTACACTGGTACTGTAACAACACATGTTACACTGGTACTGTAACAACACATATTATATTGGTACTGTAACAACATATGTTACACTGGTACTGTAACAACACATGTTACACTGGTACTGTAACAACACATATTACACTGGTACTGTAACAACACATATTACACTGGTACTGTAACAACACATGTTACACTGGTACTGTAACAACACATATTACACTGGTACTGTAACAACATATATTACACTGGTACTGCAGACAACACATGTTACAATGGTACTGTAACAACACATATTACACTGGTACTACATACAACATATTACACTGGTACTGTAACAACACATGTTACAATGGTACTGTAACAACACATGTTACACTGGTACTGTAACAACATATATTACACTGGTACTGTAGCAACACATATTACACTGGTACTGTAACAACATATATTAGACTGGTACTGTAGACAATTTACAGTAATTTTCCAAACTTTTACAGCACCAGCTTTTAGTGGCATCTATCACTTTATATATCAACGGATGCGTAACCACAGACCACCCCCCCTCCCCAACAACAGACATGATACCACAGTCAGCACTCGTTGACACATATCAGCAGCAAGACACGCAGGCTGAATTGGCTTCTATTCTTAACCTCACATATAACCACAAACCTATCAAAAGGGACATGTCTATGGGACCTATATGCATACACACGCGCACAGGCCTCATACACTGAGCCGCTATGCAGAGCTGTCCACACGCCTGTGCGTCACAGCCCGCTAAACAGCTCCACCCTGCAGGAGAGACGACATCCGCGACCAAATCAGTTTGAAAGAAAGTGCAATGATGCGCAGTTCAGGTTCAGGTTCAAGTTCTTTATATGTCAAATATACACAACAATACAGGGGCATTGCAGGTAATGAAATGTTTGTGTGTCGAGCTCAGACTCAATAGTGCACAATTAAGAAATGACAATGAATGCAAGAATGGTAACAATAAGTAGTAGTAGTAAGATAGAATAAAATATAAAATGAGGTAACATAAAATTTAATTGTCAATTATTTATAGAAAGTGTCTTGAGTAAGAGTGTATGTGCATATTAAGATACAGTACAGGGTGCATATGTTTGTGTGTGTGTGTGTGTGTGTGTGCTTGTATGTGTGTTTGTGTGTGTATGTTCAAAAGTTCCCAAGAGGTGTGTGTGTTCAAAAGTTTTTAATAGGGCTATCTCCTCCTTCTTGTCCTTGTTCAGGAGTCTTGTAGCTTGTGGGAAAAAGCTGTCCTTGAACCTACACAGTGGTGGTGGGGCTGATCTCGGACAACGACGAGAAGGCCTACCGGGAGGAGGTTGAGGTACTGGAACGCTGGTGCCAGGACAACAGCCTGCTCCTGAACATGGGTAAAACCAAGGAGCTGATCGTGGATTATAGGAGAGGACAGCAGGAGACACACACACCACTGAGGATAAACGGGGCTACCGTGGACAGGGTGAGCAGCTTTAAGTACCTGGGGGTCCACATCGCAGAGGATCTGACATGGACAACACACATAGACTCAGTCGTAAAAAAGGCGAAGCAGCGCCTCTACCACCTGAGACAGTTAAGGAAGTTCAGAGTATCTGGGAAGATACTCCAGTCCTTCTACTCCGGAGCTGTAGAGAGCATCTTGACTGGAAACATCACTGCCTGGTATGGAAACAGCACGGCACAGGACAAGAAGGCCCTACAGAGAGTGGTGCGCTCAGCCGAGCGTACCACGGGTATTGCACTACCACCCCTGCAGGTTCTATACAACAAGAGGTGCAAATCCAGAGCCTGCAGAATAATGAAAGACCCACACCACCCCAACAACAGCCTGTTCATGCTGCTGAGGTCAGGCAGACGCCTGCGAACCCCAGCTACTAGGACAGAGAGACTTCGGCTCAGCTTCTTCCCCCAGGCCATCAGAGCCTTGAACACTGAACTCTCCACACACAAGCACACATGAGCACACACACGACACACACACTGTACACGCTCACACACTAGCAGCCACTTTAACATGAGCAAGCACACACTCATGCTGCACACGCCCCCACACGTATGGCCACTAAGGAAAGGTCACTTTAAAAATAGTATAGTATAACCGGAGATTGTATAAATTAGCATGTACAGAAAGACACTACCAAATGACCTAGCATGTCCTCCATGCACTGTAAATAACTTATGTACATATACCGATATGCCCTAATATGTTACTTGTTTTTTGCACAATGTTACTTGTTTATTGCACAATGTTGATTCTATTATATGTTATTTGCACATCGTTGCGGGCAAGACCACCCACATTTCATTGTATACTTGTATGCCGTGACAAATAAAAACTCTTGACTCTTGACTCTTGTAGGGCCATTTGGAGGGCTGGAACATCACTATACCCCTTGATCCAAAGTGAAATGGGACACCCCTACACTTCGCGGGAACGTGTAAAATGGAGCCGTAGGGCCAAGGGGTAGGGCCAAGGGGAGAATTGGGATGCAGCAAAAGAGAGAGAAACAAAGAGAAAGAGAGAGGTGAGAGATGTTTGACAGTTGAATGTTGTCTAATTTTCTGTGTAGTGTAACAGAACCTTTAATTAAAGGTCAGTCTGACCACCTCTTCTCCTCCTCCTCCTCCTCCTCCTCCAGTATTCTACCTTCACACTTTATTCTATTCCTGCTGACTTACCAATGCCACACGACAGGTTCCACGACAGGTTCCTAAGCAGCTCTGGATGGCATCAGACTGGTAATGGGATTTGGTCTATTGGAGGAGGCAGGGGGAGAATTGAGCTAACACAATTTATCCTAGGTAGTATGTTCATTTTGATTATGGATGCTCAGGCCTGTAATGAGTTAGGAAGGCTCGACCATCTATTTAGACCTTGGAGTATTTTATTATATGTACCTGTGAAGTTATATTTAGTTGTCTGATTTAGTGTGGGAAAAATCTCTATGCTCAAGTACTTAAAGTGTTCAACTATGGGGATGTCGGCCGGTAGTTGCACCTCTTTGGCCAACTCATTAACTCATTGACCGCCACGCTGTTTTCCCATCTCTACTCAATGGCGCTAGCGTTATTAACCGTTTTAGCAATGTTTGCGGACCCATCGTGTGTTCTGTATTATAGCTATGGAGACAATAGTATGGCTCATTTGACAGGCATTGTTCATAGTCCAACACTGACTAACCAGTTCATTTCTACTGTAGTTTGTGCGTTATTCCATGCTAAACATCGCCCCTTTCCAAAATAATCCAGAATTTTTTCCTAGATCACGAGATATGACATGTTATATGCATTATGCCCAAATCGTTTGGGTTGCTCGCCTGAAACTCCAAATACTGTACTTCCAAATCATCATCATCATCATCATTTATTTATTCGTACATGGAATTACCACCGTCCAACAGTACATATTAATATAATTCACCAAATTCCATGGCCAAAAGGAACAGGAAGAAGAACAATTCTTATTTATACCTGCCCCTACACACATACAACACACCAATAGACTTATTGCGTAAAACCAAACAGAATATACCCATTTTACAAAAATGGAAACATCAACACAACTAAATTAAATCAACATAAATAAACCCATTTTGTGTATCTATCAGTCAAACTACATATTTAGGTTAATAAATGTATACACACACACACATATGTGTCTTCACAAAATCATCAAGGGGGGGGGTCGTTTTAACTCGAAACTGCGATTGTTACCAAAAGCATGTTTTAGGTCCGGTAAAATACAACACTGTGATTGGTACAGAAGCATGTTTTAGGTTAAAAAAAAATACCAGCAGGTTACCTAAGATAGACCTTACCTCAGTCAGAAGGTACTCCAAAATTAATAAATCCCAGTTGTCCCATGGCGATCACAATTACTCGTGTATATTGGGCATGGCTACCATACGGGAAAGAATAGGTCTGAGGCACCAAATCTTCCACCGATTGGTATGTCCTGATCCACTCCGAGGCGGAAGCAGCCGGAGGTAACTCAGTACTGGAAGAAAACTGATATCCCCAGTTCAAAAGGTAGGTGATACTGCTACCTGGCGGGATTTGATCATCATTGCAATTCCAACATCAGCAGCTGTGCCAGGGAGACCCAGGCAGCTCCGAGCGAGTGTTTAGAACAGGGATCAAAGGAAAAAGATTAAATTATCCAAAAACTAGTATACTAGTTTTTGCCACTCAAGCGTTGGCGACGAAACACGAGTATACTTGTTTTTGGCACCCAAAGAGTTAAGAAGCAAACAAGCCGATTTGGGCCAGTTAATTTTGAAGCCTGGTCATTTACCGAAATCATCAATTATATTCAGTAACTTTGTGGCTGAATAGGAGGGGTATTTCATAAAAATGTTATCCGCATAAAGAGCAATTTTGTGTGGTGTATCGTTGATTATTATATGGGGCGATTTCTTCTGTTTGCCTAATGGTTTGAGGGAAAGCGCAAATAGTCCGGGGCTCAGAGGACAACCCTGCCTAGAAGACCTAGTGAAATTAAAGCCATATTCACATCTCTCAAGAATCCCCCCTGTTCAATAGTGTGTTCAATCATCTTGAGCAATAATGGGCCCAGCTGGTCCCAGAATGCTAAGTATAATTCAGGTGGAATCCCATCCCAGCCTGGTGCCTTACCCCTCTGCATTTCAACAATTGTCTCTCTGAGTTCTGTAATAGTGATTGGTCTCCCCAATTCCTCTGCCTCCTCCTTGGATAATTTTGGTATTTTAAGCCCATCCATAAACGTTTCAAATTTGGAATGATCGAAGTTGACCTCTGATACAGTTGTGAATAAAACTCTCTAAAAGGGTCATTGATCTGGTTTGAGTCAGTACTCCTTGTTGTGTCCTGATTGAAGGGATATCCGAAAATATATCATTTGTGCGAATTCTCATTGCCAGTAAATGGCTGGGTCTAGAATCATGAAAGTAATAATTGTGTCTCATCCTATGTATTAAAAACTGAGTGTTGTCCAAAACCTGTTAATTCTGGATTGAGGAAGACAGAGGATCCAATTTTGTTCTACAAGGATACGGTTTTCATTGCATCAGTAGAGGGAATGCAAAGGGGGGTGGTGTGGCATTGTTTGTGGATGAAGAGATCTCATGTAAGGTGGTTGATAACATCAATAGCAATTGATGATGTGATGGAATGTATTACGGTTGAGATAACTATGGAAAAATGTAATTGTGAGCTGTGTGTATAGAAAACCAGGATCTAACATTGACACATTCATGGTGAATATGGAGAGGTTGTTTTCCACGTCAAAGCAAAAGGTTAAGTATGTCTGTGGGGACTTTAACATTGACCTCTAGCACAGTCTCTGGAGCGTAACAGTAAGAAGCATTTTGTATAAAAGTATTCTGTACTTCTGTATGACAACTATTAAAGAAACTTGAAACCTGTTGAACCCTAACAAACATGGAAAAACCGATGAATTCATGGAAATAATGTACAGTATGAGCCTTTTTCCAACAATTACAAGACCTAGTAGAATAACATATGAGTGTGCTACCCTAATCGATACAATTTTTACAAACAATATGGAAAGTAATACGATGGATTAAAGTGGATTATTAATTGAAGATATTAGTGATCACTTACCTGTTTTTACAGTTTATGAGTGTAATTATAGGAAGAGGAGGGAGTCAAAGGAAATAAAATACAAGAGAATAAGAACTGACGAAACAATATCTGCTTTCAGAAATGAGTTATTGCAATGCAACTGGAAGAGTATGTGATGAATCAGATGTTGACGAAGCTTATGGGTTATTTCTAGACAAATTTAAAGTCCTGTATGACAAAAACTGCCCACTGAAACAGTGTAGCAATAAGAACAAGTTGACAGAAAATCTGTGGATGTCAAAAGGTATACAAAATGCATGCAAAAAAAAGAATAATTTATATAGGATATTTATTAAAGACAAAACAAAAGAAGCTGAGTTACAATATAAAAAATACAAAAACTAACTAATTAGTATTATGAGGAAATGCAAGAAGGATTATTATACCAAATTATTGGATACCATTAAAAACAATGTTAAAGGAATATGGGACATATTAAGTAGTATTATTAGAAATAAACCAACCAACCTAGCTTACCCTGACTATTTTACAGAAAAGGACAGAAATATTACTCTTATAAATGAGGTAGTGGATGGGTTTAACAACTTTTTTGTTGATGTGGGACCAAAACTAGCCAATGAAATAGTCAACACTGGGAAGATTTTTGCGGTGGAAGATTGTGGAGAAAGAAACCCTGCTTCAATATCTCTGGGATCTGTGGAGAAAGAGGACATTATTGAGATGGTAAACAAATGCATGAATAAAACCTCCACAGATGGGGATGACATTGATATGTCTCTGGTAAAAAATATTATGGAAGGAATTGTGCTGAAAAGCTATATTAGTAACAGGCAGCAATTTGTTCTGATGGGTCAGCACAAGTCACAATGCTTAAACATTACCTGTGGTGTTTCACAGGGGTCAGTATTGGGACCCAAATTGTTCATTTTATACATAAATGATATATGTAAAGTATCTGACATACTGAAACATGTTGTCTTTGCGGATGACACAAACATTTTATGTTCGGGGGATGACCTTCAGCAGCTTTTAGAAGTGGCAAACATAGAAATGGACAAATTAAAAGGTTGGTTCGACACAAATAAGTTATCACTCAATTTGAAAAAAAACAACTTCATGATATTTGGAAATTGTTAAATAAACACTGATCCTCAACTGAAAATTGATAATGTAAAAATTGAGAGAGTATATACAAACAAGTTTCTAGGGGTCTTAATAGACCACAAACTCTGCTGGAAACCCCATATAAAATATTTGTGTTCAAAGTTAGCGAGAAGTATTGGTATACTGGGCAAGACTAGATATATCCTGAATCAGAAAACTCTATATACATTATATTGCACACTCATTGTACCAGTTTAGTTCAGTTCAGTTCAGAGTTTTTATTTGCCACATGGAATCATACCATCAGAGTTTCTTCATTACACAATCATAAATATCATTCCATGGACAAAAGGAGCAGGAAGAAGAATACATCATATAGTTACCTGCCCCTTATTCCTAAACTGACCATATCTATCATATGGGGAAATACTTATAAAAGCAACTTACAAAAGATATGCACACTGCAAAAAAGAGCCATACGGATAGTACATCATGGTAGATATTTAGATCACACAAATAGTCTGTTTGTAAGGAGTCAAACATTAAAATTCATGGACTTAATCAAATTAAAATCTGCACAAATTATGTTTCTGGCAATAAAAAACGAATTACCAAGCAACATTAAAAAAAGAATTCATGGCTAGAAAGAGTGTTTATAATTTGAGAGGGACATTAGCTTTAAAGCAACCTACGGTAGGTACGTACAACTCTTAAAAGTATGTGCATTGCAGTTTGTGGGGTATCACTCTGGAATGGTCTGGATGCGAGTATAAAATTAAGAATAAATTATACAATTTAAAGGTATAGCTATAAACAAGCACTTATGGACACATATAAGAGAGAGGAGCTTGAGCAGTAATGTGACTGCCTATTATTTTTTCTCATTTGGATATTTGGATATATAAAAAACTGTACTTCTATTTGATTTTTTATTATTTGTTATATTATTTTTATTTTTATTAAATTATAGTGTCAAATATTGTAAGGAAGGGGCAGGGCTTGATAAGTTGTTTTACTTCCCCCTGTTCCTTCTCGAACACTTATTGTATGGAAATAGTCTTTGACTACCTTTTTGTTTTTTAAACTTGTTTTATGTTTCTATGTTCGAGACAAATAAAAATCAAATCAAATCAAATCAAATCAATTATATGCTGAATTGAATACATTTACAGAGCGAATGTGAATGCAAAAGTCAGCAATTTATTAATTTGTGTACAGTCTATGATTGCTACAGTACACACAGTGTTATTTAGGCTACAGACACTAGCAAATGCGAATCCACAATACTTTAACAACTTCAGTGTGACTGGTTAATACTCCCTGCAAGTGGAATCAACCACATAGCTCTGTAACACTCCCCCGTGACTCGCTCACAACACTCTCCAGACAGAAAATACTATTTTGGACCAGTCAGAAAACACATCAGGTACCAAACAATCAAGTACAATCGAGAACAACATATCGTCAGACAAAAAATAAAGAATAATAAAATGACAGTCTTCACAATCAAGCATCATCAAGATTTTAATGGTTTCTTGACCAGTTTTGAGGTGGATCTGCTCAACCCGCTAGCCAGAGTACATCAAAGTATGGAACATGTCACTTCCTGTTGCCAGTAGGTGGCACTATGACTTTAACTGAATATTAACATGTAGATGTGTTCAGGCTTTCTTCATCCTCTTCATCCTCTGATGACTCTTCTAGAAGAAACTTATATGGATTGTCACATTCTTCAAGTTGGCATGGTCCACAGACAATCCATATCTTCTACAAGAGCAGTGGAGTGTCTTGTAGCCAGTGGAGCAGTTACAATGAATGACCTTCTGTCTGGAGCAGCATTCATACTTGTCATAAGTGGGACAAACCGAGTTGTCATTCAACTTCAAACAGGCAGGGGATGATGCACATTATTCATCAGGGAGACGAACATCCAGGCCAGTCTTCAGTCAGGTATTTACCAATGATAGACATGTAATCCGGGGGACAAGGCGTGCATTCTTTCAACATTGGAGATCCTTTGTGGTCTTGCGTCTGAAGTAACATTTAAATTCATATGGCCAATAGATTTGATACTGTAGTGTATTTTTGATTGATTACTATTAATGGTTATTCAACATTATTATAGCATTATTCAGAATGGCTAGTTGAGAGCAGACCACATTATGGCATCATACAGGTTTCTCAGAGAGAGAGAGAGAGAGAGAGAGAGAGAGAGAGAGAGAGAGAGAGAGAGAGAGAGAGAGAGAGAGAGAGAGAGAGAGAGAGAGAGAGAGAGAGAGAGAGAGAGAGAACCCCCCCCATACAGGTTGAAAACCTGTTGAGTAGGGTGTGACTAAATTACCTTTTGTTACCAACTGAGTGATTACACACACGCGCGTGCGCGTACACACACACACACACGCACACACACGCACACACACACACACACACACACACACACACACACACACACACACACACACACACACACACACACACACACACACACACACACACACACACACACACACACACACACACACACACACACACACACAACACCTCTAGACACACACCCACACGCATAGACACACACACACTAACACACACTCTCTCTCTCACATGACAGCTCAGAGACCAGTTTTGGTGTAAACCTGATTAACGACACACACACACTAGTTCATGTGACAGGCATTAGGACTCACACACTTTTAGCCATCAGAAACCCACCCATCCAGTTGGCCAGTAGTGATAGCCAATCACAGAACAAGATTAGACTCGGGTTGGGGGCTTAAAAGCCACTCGTATTGGACAATAAGGGACTCAGTCTGGAAGAGGCTGTGTCAAGGATGGATCTTTGCTGCTGTGCTGTGTAACCTGTGCTTTGTCTGCTGAATAAATCATCTTTTCATCAATTGAGCCATTGTCTCTGAAACCAATCTCCAGTTTGAATTCTTCCTTGGAAACCAGCGCTCTACTCACAAGATAAACTTCACGTCCTTGCACCACCTTGCCCCAGTAGTTACAGTATAACAAGTATAGTATAACAACAAGAACAGTGTATTGCACTACCAAAGCTACCTAGCATGTCCTATATGCTCTGTAAATAACTATGTACAGATACCGAGATGTCACACCATGTTACCTGTTACCTGTTTATTGCACAATGTTTTTTTTTTATTGGATTCTATTATATGTTGTACCACTGTATTGCACATCGTTGCGGGCAAGACCACCCGCATTTCATTGTATACTTGTATGCCGTGACAATTAAAACTCTTGACTTGACTTGACTACATTTGACCAGCCCCTATTTTGGAATGCAGCAGAGATCATCCAAGATTCACCACCAGGCAGCCACCTTAAATCCATTGTCCTGCTTCTAGGCAGCTTCCACACGAATGAGCTGGGAGAGTTGGTACACTGATGGACGGTAGAGGACTTAAGGACATTCTAGGAGTAGTCTATGGTGAAAATACTGTAGCCCATATGATGATGGGCAAATCGGTCCAGAGAGCATTCCGTGGCCATCTCCTTGTAGACAAATGTCTTAACCATAATGGTGGTGTCAGAGATGGCAGATGAGAATCCTGAATTTGCAGCGATGGTTGAAGAGTCAGAAGGCATGTATACTGCGCTATCAAGAGGTGATATGATGTTAGAAACTGTGTTCACATCAGAGACCCTCAGTCGAATAAACCAAGAGCTGGAAAAACGGAAGATGGAACTGAGTTCTAGAACCAAGACAAGTCAGTTGTGCCTGCATTACCAAAGTATGGTAAAAGTTGCTAGGTCACTGATAAAGGCAGATCAAACAGGATATTGGCTGATGCACCTACGTGAGGTGTCTCACTGCATGCCAATATTCGCTGCAGCTGGGCATTACAACTACTTGAAATCAGCATATATTTAATCAAATATTGGCTCATTTGCATATTTAAACATACAATTTCAAAAAACTTGTAATACAAAGAATTATTGTATTGATGTTAGCAATCAACTTGGGAAGTTTCATGGTGATATCCGTTAGTTAATTTTTTTACCCTATTCAACTGTAGGGTTGTGTATTGGCGGCCGCCATCTTGAAAATGACCCCTTTCGCAAGGTTAGATTTTAGTAGACTTTTAGTATGTTATTTAGCATGACCAGTGGTACCAGAATCCATTGAAAAACCTTTTGTTGCAATTTTTTTGAGGTTAGGTGTTTTTTCCCCATAGATTGACCCGTCTACCACGATATAATGAGTTTGAGACCCCTGCCCTGGTCTATCCCTTGCAATACAATTATAATTTTTTTTTTTACTTTTTTGTGTAAATTTTATGTAAAAAAACACTACATTTAAAAGTAGACACTTTTTTACTTTTACTCAAGTGTTTTTAGCCAGATACTCTGACTTTTACTTGAGTAAGATTTTGAGACGGTACCCATACTTTCACTTAAGTATAATTTCTGGGTAATTTTTACACCCCTGCACAAGGGGCAGAGTCTTTTACCGCTCTCAGTAGCAGCAAGAGCCAAAATGCAACAACAACAGACTAAAAAAGGGAAATGTTACATTTCCTCGGAATGGATCATTTCTGCCGAGCCTGGTTGTACAATTACAGACGCTCCCCTCAGAGAAAACACCATCACTGCAGCAGCACCAGCAGCAGTCCACTGTGCATGTGGAAGACTCACAGCAGCTGAAGACTCTCTCTCCTCGATTCCAGCCTTAGGTTTTCTGGAGAACTCGTTGACTTCCTTCTTGCATGTAAGTGAAAGACATGGCTTTGTGAAGGGAGTACGCACACAGTCTCACAGTACGGTGTAGCCGCGCTGTAGCCTATAACTCCTTTTCTCTACCCGTTGTAGTAAAAAGGCTACCCTGCTTGTCTTAGAGCAGTGGCAGCTTCAGCCACGATGGGTGAAAAATCTCAACGAATTGCTCTCGGCCACTCATGCGTCCTCCACGCAGCACATGCAGTTAGTAGTCTACTCATTAATGACAGCACAACACAGCATATGACGCAGGCCAGAAAACAGGATATGAAACTCTACTTCTAGGTGCAGCCAATGTACAAATGGTTCGTTCCGGCAGACTGAACAGGGCCACATTTGTCTGTGACACACATGACTGTTTAGACATCAAACAAATACCCTGTGGCCGTCCAGAAATGGCTATTCATACTGATGGCTCATCATCCAGGCCTCCTGATACACACTCAGGATATGTTATTTATTCTCACGGCTCATCATCCAGGCCTCCTGATACACACACTCAGGATATGCTACTGTTTCTGAGCACCCATGAATCTTGAATCAGCAGCCCTTCTCCCAGGCACATCTGCACACGAGGCAGAGATCTATCCACCCACTAGACTAGAGCATGTATCCTAGAGAAGGGAAAAATCGGTCACAATCTATACAGATTCTAGATGCATTCGGTGTTGTGCTTGATTTCTCACATCCTCTGGTACACCTCTCCAACATGCTACACTTGTAAATAATTTATCAGCAGCTATTCTGCTACCGTCTGCCGTTTGTAAAATGTCAAGCATACACATGAGGTTCTGACCCAGTTTCAAAGGGCACGGTGCAGATAGTGCCACCATAGCCAAACAGGCAGGCTGCATTGTCCCCAGTTCTTATGGTACCCCGATACCCCTGATACCCCGATACCCAACCCTGACTTCAGGCTCTTTCCATTTGTTTCTATTAATGATGTACTGAGTCACCATGCCCGATAAGAAGGAACAGCAACAGTGGACAAACCATGCATGGCTGCGGTCTGGTGTCTCCCTAATGGAAGGTTGGTGTGTCCGTCTTCCCCATTACCAGTTTGATCCCCTTCTCTCACAAAACAGAAGCGCCAAAGGGTTTGCGTAACCATCTTCCTGTACCATCAGGTCCATTTGTTAATATGCAAATAGATTTGTCTTCCGCGCAAACGCTTCACAGTTGTGTAGACACAGAGGAACACATTTCACAGCGGACATAGTGAAACAGCTTTCAAAGATTTGAGGGAGGAATTGGTAACTACATTATAATCCAGAAGCTAGTAGGGCTGACCCATATTAGTCGATTAGTCGACTAATCGGTCGAAAGGAGCCGTAGTCGACTAACCAACCTCTTAGTCGAATAGTAAAAAAAAAAAAAAAAAAAAAAAAATATATATATATATATATATATAATTTTAATTTTTTTTATTTATTTGTATCATTCTTTCCAAAATAAAAGAGGCCTAGAAGCGTGGCTAACGCCAATGGCACGCACACCAGAGGCTAACTGCCTATGAAAACAGGCACAGAGGCACTGAAAGAGGATTTCACCCATCTAATGAACACACTAGACTAGACAAATATCAAGATGTATCCATCAGTGGACCAATTGCATGCTTTTGCAGAGGACAAGAAGCCTTCAGTTGACTCCTTCAGACATTAAGCACCCCCCACAGCCCAAATGGAATGATACAAAAAAAAAATTAAAAATATTATGAAATATATATTTTTTTTTCTTTTTTTTTTGGTCGACCAATAGTCGACTAACGGAAAATTGTGGCCAATCATAGTCGACCATCCAAATCCTTAGTCGGGGACAGCCCTAGAAGCTAGTGTAGGCTACAGGTGATAAATGTCAAACTAAGGAAAACCTGTTCAAAGACAGGCCCTTATAAGTTGCTTGATGCACTCCACTTGGTACTTGGCGCTGTGGGAAGTACCCACAATGCAACCACAGGACTCTCACCACATGAAGCACTGATGGGAAGAAACATGTCAGTAGCAACAACAGAACCAACGACAGCAGCTAAAACAACACTGATCTACACACATGAAAGACTAGCTTCTTCACTCCCACAACCATCTGATTATAGTAAGATGGTGCACACTTTGGTAGAGAATCAGACTAGTTCAGCTAGCAAGCTGGTGCACACTGGTAGAGAATCAGACTAGTTCAGTTAGCAAGCTGGTGCACACTGTGGTAGAGAATCAGCCAGAAAGCTGAACTAGTCAGAAAACCATCAGAACATGTAAATAAAGTACTAATTGACCAAAAAGGTTCATAATGTACGTTATGTCATATATATATATATATATATATATATATATATATATATATATATATATATATATATATATATATATATATATATATATATATATATATATATATATATATATATATATATATATGTAAATGATGTACCCTTTTCCCTGTGGTCGATTAGTACTTTATTTACATATTTTAAGTGAGATCTTTTCCACAGGCACCCAGTTCATAATACTTGGTAAGGTGGCCTAGGCAGGGCTTTCATCACTTTTACCATTTATCAGCCGATTAACATGCTAGTCAGTGTGCGGTTACAGTGGAACACTGGTGGTGTTTAGATAATGGGCTCTCTCTCTCTCTCTCTCTCTCTCTCTCTCTCTCTCTCTCTCTCTCTCTCTCTCTCTCTCTCTCTCTCTCTCTCTCTCTCTCTCTCTCTCTCTCTCTCTCTCTCTCTCTCTCCCTGTAGGCAGCAATGCAGCATACTAGGATAGCTCACTGGTAAAACCACTAGACTAGACGATAGGTCTCTGAGAAGTTTGTCTCAAATGTATTATTTTGTCGATGTTCTCCTTCTTCTAGAACAACTTATCACGCTATTTTGTCATCCATCTAAAGATGCAAATCCCTCGGTTGGTTCTTGGAGTATTTGATGCTCTATTTACAATTTCAGCTACACTTTTTATTTTTATTTTAATCCAATAAATCACAACGCACAGCTGGTACATCTGCATGGAGGCAGACGTACGGCTACAGTTTTCAGCATTTTTCACTGGTCCATCGAGGGACATATTAATTACAAATTGGACGCGGCGCCCTAGCGGATGCTCTCCGTGAAGTTTACGGCCGCGGCCTCGTAACGTCTGAACCTGCCGTGTTTTTCCCGACTCCCTGCTATTATTTAGAGCAGCGTAATTAAATAGGGAACCAGTCCTGGGACTCCAACAGAACAACTGCATAATCCATTTCACAGACAGGACAAACGGCTGAGAAAACCTTTCAATAATGTCCCGGTCCCTCTGTGACGACGGTGGAAATCGAGAGGACACAGACATTTCCGCTGACTCTTAATCCATTTCTCATCCAGAGGGTTGCTGTTCCAAATTAATTGCATTCAAAGTAGTTTCTTACATTTCTCATGATTATTTCTAACCAGTATTTTGTGCTCAGATGTTGGTTAAAAGGCTCGGATAGGAGACAACCCTCTCACCCGCAGAAGATTTTCAGTCACTCTGTCGACATTTTACACAAAGTGTAATAAGGAATGAAGTTCTTCTGTAATTCCCTTGGAAACACGCAAACACATTTTACATTTTGGAGGGGGGCAGAGCCGCAGAGGGCATTGTCAGCCATTTGTATACATCTGGAGCAGGTTGGGGTTTCAGTGTCTTGCTTTAAGGACACTTGGTCGAAGGATGGACATGTCGGACATGTTGCGGGGAACCAGTGACCTTCCCTTTATGGGAACAAATTCGAATTCATAATTTGACAAACCTGAGCTGATTGCATTGGAAGTTATTTGAGCCCAGTGCTCACACACTGTCGGTCCCATTAGGAAACTGTGACTATTCCCCATAATGGAGACCAGTGTGGTACATTGTTCTACGTGGCATGTTGTTGTTGCTCCGGTGCTTTCAACTGGTCTATTATGGTTCCTTTTATAGCCCTGCATCCTACGGTTCCGTGCTAACAGACCACTCATGATATACGGCTCTTTTTAATGAATTAAAGCGTAGCCACTCTCCAACAGTCCCCTTCAAAGACTGTTTTCTTACTTTTCCCCTACATTTAATTAAAAACTGTACTGGAAATTGCCCGGAGTGCCAAAGTGTTTGTGTGTGTGTTTGTGTGTGTGTTGGGGGAGTGAGGTTAAGTGTTTGAGGTCATGCCTTTGCACTTGTATGCGGCAATCATAAACACTTCACGTCAATGCAAAGGAAAATGTGTGTTAACTGTACGGGATAATCAATGCCTGTCAGAAAGATGCATGGTTTGAGCGACGTGGTGATACACGGCCCAGGCGATACATGACCCAGGTGATACATGACCCAGTCGATACATGACCCCGGCCATCAATGGGTCATGATTCGTCGTGTATAGTGGGAATAACAACCCTGTGACTCCTGAACCAATATGATGCTTGCCTGATCCACACACACCACAGTGCACATTGTACACTATATGGGCAGTGTTTCCCACAGGATTTTCAGAGACTATGGGGGGTGAACCTCCGACCCTCTAGGGGCACAACATCGACTAGCCTAGTGCTTCCCAATCCTCTCCTCGAAGCACCCCAGCCGTTCAATGTGTTTGTTAAATTCCACCACCAGCTCTCGACTCCCAGAGTCAGCATTGCCTGCGGCTTGGGCCGATCGTCATACTAACTCGTTTGGCTGAGTTAGCGGGAGGGGAGTCGATGGGGTGGTAATCTGGCGGCGTCTATATTAATCCCAGCCGAAGAGTGCAAGAGCGCTTCCGCATTTTGCCCTGATTGGCCCCGGTAACGCCCTCCAAATGCGCATTTTCTTTTTCCCCGCTCAGACGCCGAAATGGAATACATGTATATTATCGCGACGCGGATCAGATTCACTCGCAACGCCATAACGTTATTTCCCTGTACATTGCTTTGATTGATTGATTGATTGATTGAACATTTTATTAACAGATTGCAGAATGGGTACAATACAGTACAGCTCAATACACACAATTGTTAAGGGGATGCTGTGAGGTTTTTGTCCGCTGCTCACCTACTCGCTCTGTTCCTTTAAGTTTTCGGTTAATTAATTGCATTCTCCTCTTCACACGCTTCTTCCTGTAGACGCCGTTTGATTGGTGCTCCCCCAACCACACGCTTGTCAATCTCATCCCGCAGCTGTCACAGCTTGTCATTAAGCATTCCTTTTGCTTATATATACCCTGATTCCCCATTACGTGTTGTTGGATCGTTCTGATATATTCTCTGCATTTGCCGTTCCTTCCGTCGCCTGTTTTTCCCTGTGCTTTGCCTCCCAGGACTCTCGAGGAGTATTCCGTTTGGACAACCCGTTCCCCGTTACGAAGCGCTCGCCCTGTTTGATCTGCTCGCTTCATGCACAGCGCTCTGGTGAGTTTTTGCAAGACAGTCTTTTGACTCTATCATTTTTCGTGTGTGTAAACACTGAAGAGATCCTGCTTTTTGTTCAGTCTGTCTCTCACCCTTTTTGCCTGTTTTTTGGATATTCATTGGGATTCATTATTGTTTGAACTTTGCTCACTGTGTGTCTCACACCGAAGATTCTATCACTTGGATTAATTGTTGGGACATTGCTCACTGTGTGTATTCACACCGAAGATTCTATCACTTGGATTTATTGTTGGGACATTGCTCACTGTGTGTATTCACACCGAAGATTCTGTCACTTGGATTATCTGTTTGGGACAAGTCACTTCACCTGTCACCTGTCTGTTCCCAACTGTTCACTGAGCTAACCCGCTCTCTCTCTCTCCCTGTTCCGCTACCACCTCGGAGTACTGCCGGGAGGATTCTGCAGAGCGGCTCTGACGTCACTGACAGATTCCTCAGACGTACCTCCCCGGGAGAAGCTGCAGAGCAGCAACATTCCTCAAATGCTTGTATCCCAGTCTGTCTCTGTTTTCAACCAAGTTCTTTCTCTTATTCTGTAAAATAAACAAGCCCTAGTTTTTGGATAACTCTGAAACTACTCTCTCTGTGCCGTTTGCGTTTGGGGTCTGTGTCAAACCATAACATTACGATCCAACCAATATGACGACCCCAGCCAACACAGAGAGAGTCAGAACAGCACTAGCTGGCCAGATCGAGTTAACCAAGGATCACAGTCACCAACTGGCTGCTAAACGAACAATAATCACTATGCAACAACCATCAAATGCACACAGCACACACACCCACACGCACACACTCACTCAAACAAACAACACACTGCAGCACCCACTCTCCACACTTTAGATCACACAAACACACTTACACTTATATTTATTGATAAAGGATTTGCACTACAACTCGTACACCTACTGAGAATTGTACCTAAATTGCACCTCGTCCCATTTCTCCATTTCTGCCTTGCACTATATAGTATTGTATATTAGTACACTGCACAGTATTGTATATTGTATGGTAACTACGTCTATTCTGCATCGAACATTGTACATATGTCTAAACTGAACACTGTGACCTCATTTTTTTTACTTCTAATTTTACTATGTTATTTTATTTCATACTTATCTTGTCTTGCACAGTCTCTGGAGCGCAACAGTAAGAAGCATTTTGTATAAAAGTATTCTGTACTTCTGTATGACAACTATTAAAGAAACTTGAAACTTGAACTTGAAACTTGAACTAGAGAGGGCTGCGGCTGCTGTACAGGAACTCAGGGAGCAGGTCCAGCCTATTCAAGGGTCCCTGGCCGCTCTGGCAGGACAACAATCAAGTATTCTCCTTCATCTACACACGCTGAACGACACCGTTAACGCCTTGCTTGTACCCCCACTTCCTTCAGGAACATTGGCAGGAGCATCCCCCGCAGCCCTAGCAGGTCCCGCGCTTCCCGATCCCGCACCTCGGGAACCCCGTCTCTCTGTACCACGGCTGTTCGACGGCAACCCCGAGGATTGTGCCACATTCATCATGCAATGTGAGTTGCTTTTTCGTCATCAACCCAGTCGTTTCACTTCAAGAGGAGCCCAAGTGGCCTATATGACTAACTTGCTCTCAGGCCGGGCAGCCCAGTGGGTCACTTCCTCCTGGGCAATGGAGGCAGACTTTTGTTTCTCCTATCCAGACTTCGTGGCTGAGCTCCGCAGGGTGTTCCACCATCCAGCCCGTGGTCTGGACCCTGGAGCCCGGTTGGGTACCTTCCGGCAGGGCAGCTGCGGGGTTACAGACTACGTGCTGGAGTTCAGACTGGCGGCGGTGGAGAGCGGTTGGAACGACCCAGCACTACGTCTTACCTTCATGAGGGGGGTCAGTGACGCAGTCAGGGACCAGCTCGCGACCCGGGAGGAACCTGACTCCCTCGAGGACCTGTTCAGCCTCGCCATTCGCATCGACGGACGCCTCCAGGAGAGAAGACGTGAGAGAACCCGACAGGGACCTCCTGAGGGACTCCGGACCCCCCGTACTCTTGACGTTACTGCTGGTCGCCCTGCCCCCAACACGACTGGTGGTAGCTTACCCTCCCGTTCGGTTTGCAAGGAGGAACCCATGCAGCTGGGACGCTCTCATCAGAGCCAAGCTGAACGTGAGGCGAGGTTCAGGTCCGGTCTCTGCCTCTACTGCGGTCGGGAGGGACACCGAATCGCCAACTGCCCCACCCGGCCAAAAGATCAGGCTCGCCGAGACCCCGGGAGATCCTGGTGAGCCGTTTTTCTCATTCCCAGAGCCTTGCACCACCTGGCCATCTGATGAGCGTCACCCTGGCCTGGGCGGACCAACGGGCCACGGTGGAGGCACTCATTGACTCAGGGGCAGACGAGAGTTTCCTCGACTTCGAGTTTGCTACCCGGGCCAACATTCCACTTGAGGACCTAGTGAGGCCTTTGGAGATCTTCGCATTGGACCAACACCGCCTGGCCGACATCTGTCAACGCACCTGCCCTGTCATGCTGACCATCGCTGGAAACCACGTTGAGAGAATCCAGTTCCTTATCACCAGATCCCCTCTTGTCCCGGTGGTCCTGGGTCGGCCCTGGCTCGCGCTGCACGAGCCCCACATCGCCTGGTCTTCCGGTACCATCAAGGGCTGGAGCTCCTCCTGTCACGCCCAGTGTCTACAGGCGGCGTCCTGTCCCCCGCCCCGGAGGTCCGTTGGTGAGCCGCCTCCTGACTCTTCGACCATACCCCCCGAGTACCACGACCTCATGGAGGTTTTCAGTAAGTCCAGGGCTCAGGCCCTTCCACCCCACCGTCCTTACGACTGTGCCATCGACCTCCGCCAAGGGGCTCCCCTTCCCGGCAGCCGCCTCTACAGTCTGACCGCTCCGGAGAAGAAGGCGATGGATCAATACATCTCTGAGTCCTTGGAAGCAGGACTCATTCGGCCTTCCTCCTCCCCGGTGGCGGCCGGTTTCTTCTTTGTTGGGAAGAAGGACGGGGAGTTTCGACCCTGCATCGACTATCGCCAGCTCAACGAGATCACCATCAAGAACAAGTACCCTCTTCCTCTCATGAACTCCACCTTCGAGCCTCTCACCCAGGCTACCGTCTTTACCAAGCTGGACCTCCGGAGTGCCTACCATCTAGTCCGTATCCGTGAGGGCGATGAATGGAAGACCGCCTTCAAGACCCCCAGGGGCCACTACGAGTACCTGGTGATGCCGTTCGGCCTCACCAACGCCCCGGCGGTATTCCAGGCGCTCATGAACGACGTCCTTCGTGACATGCTGGAGGAGTTTGTGGTGGTGTACCTGGACGACATCCTCATCTTCTCCAAGACCCTCGAGGAGCACATCCAGCATGTCCGCCGTGTGCTGGAGCGCCTCCTCCACAATCGGCTCTTCGTCAAGGCGGAGAAGTGCCGTTTCCACTCCGACTCCGTCGACTACCTGGGCTTCATCGTGGAGAAGGGCTTGACCCGAGCGGATCCTCGCAAGATCCAAGCAGTGGAGGAATGGCCTGAACCCACCTCTCGGAAGGAGTTACAGAGTTTCCTCGGGTTCGCCAACTTCTACCGAAGGTTCATCCGGAACTACAGTCAAGTGGCGGAACCACTTACCAGACTGACCTCTCCCGCCCTGCCGTTCGACTGGTCCCCAGCGGCGTGTGCTGCGTTCCGCTCCCTCAAGAAGAGGTTCCGCCCCGATCTTGCTCCACCCTGACCCCAAGAGACAGTTCATCGTTGAGGTGGACGCCTCGGATACTGGACTGGGGGCTGTCTTATCCCAGCGTTCGGCAACGGACCAGAAGGTACATCCGTGCGCCGTCTACTCGCGTCGGTTCCTCCCTGCCGAGAGGAACTACGACATCGGCAATCGGGAGCTGCTGGCGGTCGTGGCTGCTTTGGAGGAGTGGCGTCATTGGCTTGAGGGGGCCGAGGAGCCATTTACGATCTGGACGGACCACAAGAACCTGACGTACATCCGCGCTTCCAAGCGCCTCAACGGTCGGCAGGCGAGATGGGCCAGCTTCCTCAGTCGGTTCGACTTCTCGCTGACTTTTCGTCCTGGTTCCCGCAACACGAAGGCCGACTCCCTGTCCCGGTTACACTCCAAGGGGGCTCCACCCACTGAGGACCCGACTCCCATCCTCCCGGAGGCCAGGGTGGTAGGAGCCGTCACCTTGGGCATCGAGGGGGTGGTTAGGCGTGCCCTACGCTTCCATCGCGCTCCAAGCAACGTACCGATTCATCGTCTCTTCGTCCCCGACTCTGTCCGGTCCCGGGTCCTGCAGTGGGCCCATACCAGCCGGTTCGCCTGCCACCCGGGCGTTCATCGCACGTTCTCCTTCCAGGCTCGGCGATTCTGGTGGCCCACCATGAGGAACGACGTCAAGGAGTTCGTATTGGCCTGCACGGTCTGTGCCCGCAGCAAGGCCTCCCACCAGGCACCCTCCGGGCTGTTACAGCCACTTCCCGTTCCGAGCCGTCCTTGGTCACATGTGGCGCTGGACTTCATCACAGGTCTTCCCTCCTCCCAAGGGAACACTTGCCTTCTGACCGTGGTGGATCGGTTCAGCAAGGGGGTTCACCTCGTGGCCCTTTCCAAGCTTCCCTCGGCGGCCGAGACGGCGGACCTCCTGACTCACCACGTGTTCCGCCTTCATGGTTTTCCCCAGGACATCGTCTCTGACCGGGGGCCCCAGTTCACCTCCCAGGTATGGCGGGCTTTTTGCAAGGGATTGGGGGCGACGGTCAGTCTTTCCTCTGGTTATCATCCCCAGACTAACGGACAAACGGAGAGGATGAACCAGAGCGTGGAGTCTGCTCTTCGGTGTGTGGCAGCCGAGAGACCAGCTTCCTGGAGCCGTTTCCTTCCCTGGGTCGAGTACTCCATCAACTCCATGGTCAGTTCCGCCACCGGCCTCTCACCTTTTGAGGTATCCCTGGGCTACCAACCCCCTCTTTTCCCCGCACAGGAGACGGAAGTGGCAGTTCCCTCCGTGCAGGTCCACCTCGACCGCTGCCGACGGGTCTGGGAGATCACCAGGACCGCGCTGCTCCGGACATCTGAGCGCGCCTGTCGTGGGGCCGACCGGCGCCGGGTTCCTGCGCCGACGTACCACCCTGGGCAGAGGGTGTGGCTTTCCGCGAGGGACCTCCCGCTTCGGTCCTCTGCCAAGAAACGTAACCCCCGGTTCGTCGGACCTTTCGAGGTTCTGAAGGTACTCAGTCCGGCGGCTCTGCGTCTAAAACTTCCTGCGTCCATGCACATTCACCCCGTTTTCCATGTCTCCCGGGTTAAGCCTGTCTCCCTCAGTCCCCTGATGCCTCCAGCTCCTGATCCTCCACCTCCCGAGATGGTGGGCGGTCACCCCCAGTGGCAGGTCCGCCGGTTGATGGGCGTTCGACGGCGGGGTCGGGGGTTCCAGTACCTGGTGGACTGGGAGGGTTACGGCCCGGAGGAACGGAGCTGGGTCTCCCGACAGCTCATCGTGGATCCCGGCCTGATCACGGACTTCCATCGTGCCCATCCGGGCGAGCCGGGTCGGCCTGGTCGCCGGGTGGCTCCCGTGGAGGGGGGGGTACTGTGAGGTTTTTGTCCGCTGCTCACCTACTCGCTCTGTTCCTTTAAGTTTTCGGTTAATTAATTGCATTCTCCTCTTCACACGCTTCTTCCTGTAGACGCCGTTTGATTGGTGCTCCCCCAACCACACGCTTGTCAATCTCATCCCGCAGCTGTCACAGCTTGTCATTAAGCATTCCTTTTGCTTATATATACCCTGATTCCCCATTAAGTGTTGTTGGATCGTTCTGATATATTCTCTGCATTTGCCGTTCCTTCCGTCGCCTGTTTTTCCCTGTGCTTTGCCTCCCAGGACTCTCGAGGAGTATTCCGTTTGGACAACCCGTTCCCCGTTACGAAGCGCTCGCCCTGTTTGATCTGCTCGCTTCATGCACAGCGCTCTGGTGAGTTTTTGCAAGACAGTCTTTTGACTCTATCATTTTTCGTGTGTGTAAACACTGAAGAGATCCTGCTTTTTGTTCAGTCTGTCTCTCACCCTTTTTGCCTGTTTTTTGGATATTCATTGGGATTCATTATTGTTTGAACTTTGCTCACTGTGTGTCTCACACCGAAGATTCTATCACTTGGATTAATTGTTGGGACATTGCTCACTGTGTGTATTCACACCGAAGATTCTATCACTTGGATTTATTGTTGGGACATTGCTCACTGTGTGTATTCACACCGAAGATTCTGTCACTTGGATTATCTGTTTGGGACAAGTCACTTCACCTGTCACCTGTCTGTTCCCAACTGTTCACTGAGCTAACCCGCTCTCTCTCTCTCCCTGTTCCGCTACCACCTCGGAGTACTGCCGGGAGGATTCTGCAGAGCGGCTCTGACGTCACTGACAAATTTCTTAGACGTACCTCCCCGGGAGAAGCTGCAGAGCAGCAACATTCCTCAAATGCTTGTATCCCAGTCTGTCTCTGTTTCTCTTATTCTGTAAAATAAACAAGCCCTAGTTTTTGGCTAACTCTGAAACTACTCTCTCTGTGCCGTTTGCGTTTGGGGTCGGTGTCAAACCATAACAGATGCAGACCAGAGAAAGACTTTTGTCTTGTTTACATCAGGGTCCCCCATTTTCAATTCATCATAACATATATGACATACATGACTTACATGACATACAGATAGACAGTACACTGTAAAACCCAATAAGTTTCCAGAACTTAAAAAAATTGACGTAACCCCCTGCCTCAAATTTTTTAAGTTGATCAACTCAAATGTTTTCAGTTGGCTAAGACTTACAATTCTCAGTTAAGGCAACTCAAATATGGTCTGTTACTGTGACTTAAGGTTCTCAGTTAAGTCAAATCAAATATGGTCAGTTACTGTGACTTACAGTTCTCAGTTAAGGCAACTCCAATATGTTCAGTTACTGTGACTTAAGGTTCTCAAGGTTCTGCAACGTTAACACAACGCAGCTGTCAACTGTACTTTACATATTATCCAAACGAGGACCACATAACGTCATAACGTTATTTCGCTGTACATTGTAACGTTACATATTATCCAAACGAGGACCACATAGCGCCATAACGTTATTTCGCTGTACATTGTAACGTTAACACAACGCAGCTGTCAACTGTACTTTCATAACGCCATAACGTTATTTCGCTGTACATTAACACAACGCAGCTGTCAACTGTACTTTCATAACGCCATAACGTATACCGTATTAGCGCTTTAATATGGCGTGTTCTGTGATTAATGTGATTGACCAGCGTTAATGTGATTGACCAGCATTAATGTGATTGACCAGCGTTGCGACCAGCGTTGCTAATATGAACCAAAGGCTTTAATATGGCGCGCTCTGGCATCTGTGATTAACCGTGTTGAATGGGGGTCTGAACCAAGCGAGGACCTCATGCGCATGCGCGGCGAGCACGGGCGATGGAAAAGGAAATGCGCATTGCTTACCGGCAAATGGGGAAGAATGCGGAAGCGCTCTTGCACTCTTCGGCTGGGATTAATATAGACGCAATCTGGCGTTGTGGACAGCGATGCCTACAGGTCAGGTCTGGGCGCCTGCTCAGCGAAAGGCAGGAAGTGGTGAATGCAGCGTGACCTCCCACGCGTTACACTTCACCAATGAGAGTCCTCGCTGCCAGGTGAAAAGAGAGCCGCTGGCTGTCTCCGCGTGTGTCGGAGGAAGCGTGTGGTAGACTTCAGGGTTCCTTTGTACCGACCAGTAGGGGGAACATGCGCACAACGACCATATAATAATAATGCAGGACCTGTTCAGAGGTCTTTAATTGGCATGCAACTATCCTCAATGTTTTAGCGGTTAGCACACACGGTTACACACACACACACACACACACCGGAACACACACGCATGCATTGTTCTTTGTAGGATCGCCTCTGCGATTAACCCATCCCGTCGTCCTTCCCCCCAAGGGCAGCTGGGAGCAGACAGGCGTCGGCGAGGGCCGCGCCAGGGGACCAATCCAAGTGCTCCTGCCCGTCTTCGTCAAGGACTCCACAGCGATCTGTTGTTGTGCATGTTTTTCCATTGGGTTTATCTTATCGGGGGGAAACCCTTGCGAGCACGGGGAGAACATGCAAACTCCACACAGAAAGGCCTGGGAGATACCCCACCTGGGTACCTGGGATCATGGAAACCTGGTCCCCAAGCGGGAATCGAACCCTGGACCTTCTTGCTGTGAGGCGACAGTGTTAACCACTACACCACCGTGCCGCCGACCAGGTAGGGGAGGGGGGGAATTGGCATAACGACTAAATTGGGATGGGGAGAAAAGCATAGAAAATCAGGCGGAGAAAAAGAGGATTAAAAAAATTATAATAATAATTCCACCACCAGCACACCTGATTCAACTTAACTAGCCATTTATTAGTTGAATCAAGGTGTGCTGGTGGTGGAATTTAACAAATACATGGAACGGCTGGGGTGCCTCGAGGAGAGGATTGAGAACCACTCGACTAGAGCATACATTTGACCCATCACAGAAATTAAGCAAAAGTTGTTACCTGTGTTGAACTGGTTTATTTTTTAGAAAATAAAAAAATATAGTGGATTACTATTACGACTACTACCACTGCCAATACTACTGATACATCCCTATTGGCAAACTTTATATTAAAAAAAATTGTAAAAAAAAAAGAAAAGAAAAAACATATATTTTGTTTGTTTGTTCATTATACAACTGTGGCGGGCCACCACAGTCTAGGTCATTAATGGAAAACCCTGATGGATGTACACAGTCACTGTGTCACAGTGGTGGAACATAAAGTATTTGCACTCAAGTGCTGTAGTTAAGTACAATTCTGAGGCACCATTTTAGGGAACTTACATTTCCACTACATTTCAAAGGAAATAGTGTGCTTTTTACTCCACTACATTCATTTGAGGCCATCAGTTACTAGTTACTTTAGGAAAAAAAAAGTTTTGCATAGAAAAACATGACAACAATTTAGGAAGATTATTTACTTTAAAATGTGAAGCCTGTCAACTTCAAGAGGACGTAATCAGAACCAGCATAACTGGACCACACACCACTTTAACAGAACCTTTAGAGCAGGGGTCTCAAACTCAATTTACCTGGGGGCCGCTGGAGGTAGAGTCTGGGTGAGGCTGGGCCGCATAAATATTATATATATATATATATATATATATATATATATATATATATATATATATATATATATATATATATATATATATATATATATATATATATATATATATATATATATATATATATATATATATATATATATATATATATATATATATATATATATATGATTTTTTATTTATTTTTTGCAAAATCAACTCTGCCTCTCTATGTTAACTACAACAAGCAATGCTGTTTGTTGTTTAAGATGAGGTCGGACTCGGCACTGACAGATTTGTGTTCATTGTGCTGCTTTTATAAAGCCTCAAATGACGGCTTACAATATTTCATGAAAGCAAAGTGTTTTGTTTGTCTAAGATTTAAAAAGGTTTAAACGTTACAGCACTGACAAAGTTGAACAAAGTGCTGTACAAGTCCCACAACATAAAAAAAATAATATATATAATTAAAAAAATATAAATAATATATATACTTTGATGTCAAGTAGGGGGCCGCAAATTATCACCCAGCAGGCTGCAATTGGCCCGCGGGCCGCGAGTTTGAGACCCCTGCTTTAGAGAATTGAATGCTCCCAAGAACTGGAATACACAAACACCATGTATAACATGTCTTATTAATTATGATACTGAATACATTCAATATCAAATACTTCTCTACTTATACTCAAAGGAAAACTCCAACATTTTGGGAAATTAGCTTATTTAACATCTTCCCTGGAGTTAGACAAGTCACACGAGTCTCCCAGTCACACAAGTCTCCCAGTCACACAAGTCTCCAAGTCACACAAGTCACATGAGTCTCCCAGTCACACGAGTCTCCCAGTCACACAAGTCTCCAAGTCACACAAGTCTCCAAGTCACACAAGTCTCCAAGTCACACAAGTCACAGGAGTCTCCCAGTCACACAAGTCTCCCAGTCACACGAGTCTCCCAGTCACACAATTCTCCCAGTCACACGAGAGAGACGAAAAAGGTATGTATCTTCTTGTCTAACTCTAGGGAATATGTTAAATAAGCAAATTTCCCAAAATGTTGGAGTTTTCCTTTAAGTATAATTTTGAATGGAGGACTTTTACCAGAGTACTATTTTTTCTAGGTTTTTCTACTCTACTCTACTAAAGGAACTGTGTACTTCGTCCACCCCTGGGTATACAGTACATTTGAAATCCTGGACCCAAATTCACACAAAGCTAGTGTTAAATGTACACTTATAGGGTGAAAATACACACTGAGAATTTACATAATTGTAGCAGATATAGCTATATTTACTGATATGTTTTTACCAGATGGCATAGTAATATAAATACTTGTTTTGCAGGTAAACAGTCCTGGTCAATCTAATCTTCAGTGAAGGGTCACTTTTAGGGACACTTCACTGAAAAACAACTCTGATTTATTTAGCACATAATCTCATTCATATCCCAAAACTCAGTAAACAGTTTTTCACACATCCATTTAGTTTGATTGAGAGTTAATGAAGTTGAATATGTCCTCCAGCGTTGTCACCGGAAAACACTGAATCCTAGTGATAACACAAATATTTAAAAGAGCTTGAGCCCCACTCAGTAGACAGACATTTTCAGAGGGTTCCCTGTTCTGGAGCGAGATGGAGAGAGCAGTTACTAATAGAGTAAGTGCTGTCGGAGATATGTGTGTGTATATATTGTGGCAGATATCACCCCCCCTCTCATGGATATGTGAAGGACGGGAGATATTATTGCCACGGAAGGAGGAGAAACAATTAGGTAGCTGCTTAGTACTGATAGAACACACCTGTGCATCATTAGTTCACGCACATCTCACGTGCACACACCCCAGACACACACACACTACAAATACACTATAGGTTAGTCAGAGGTGTGAGGTGAGATGTAGTGAGAGGAGAGGTGAAGGCGAGAAGGTGTTCTTTGTGTACTACTGTACTGGACTCTAGACTGGCTGAGAAACCCCCTTGTGTACTGACCCTGGACCGGACGACTACTCTGAGTATTGAATAATCGCTTCTTTTTGTACGAGAGCCTGTTTTGTGTTTTGACCATCGGACTGTATTATGACCATTCTCTTTGCCTATCGAACTGAATTCTGCCCATAATCAATAAATATTCGTATGGATTGATATTGCTTTTGTGTGAACATTCGAATTTGTTTGTTTTTGAACCGTGGCGAGTCTGAACACCAGGCTTGTCACAATATATATATATATATATACAGTATATATAGTGTCTGACATTTAGTACTGTTCAAATTTGTATTATCATTAAAACAGTGTTTGATTACCTTGCTTTGAAAAACTCTCAATAAATACTGACACTGTCACTGACTGTTCAGCATCAATGAAATACCTTAGCAACAGTCTCCGAGACGTAGGCGCACAGAAGATGCTCAAATGAAGATACTCAAATGAATATGCTCAAATAATAATAATAATAATAAACGTTATTTGTATAGCACCTTTCATACAGAAACCGCAGCTCAAAGTGCTTCACAACAGAAGAAAGACAGGCATAAAATGAGCACCTAAAGTGCAGACATATAAAATCACAGTTTTTCACATCCCAACAGGCTACCTTGTTTATGATTTGATTCAGTTTTAAATAGACAATAATAAAAAGAGTAAGATAGAATAGACAGAGTAAAATAGTGCACATAAAGTGCAGACATATAAAAAAAAATGTTTACAGTGCAATAAAAATGAAGATGATTAAATGAAGATGCTCAAATGAAGATGCTCAAAATGAAGATTATCAAATGCAACACAGAAGATAGACTGTGTGTGAGTGTGTGTGTGTGTATATATGTGTCCGTGTGTGCGTGCATGTGTGAACAATAATAATAATGTAACACCAATAATAATTATTATAATTCATGCAAACAGAAAGTGCAGAGTGCTGCTAATTGTATATGCAGTTTTTAATATAAAACTTGGTGAAATTATTTCAGTTTGTATCCGTCCTTTTTTTTTTTTTGTATGTCTCTTTCTCCGATTTTTTTCTCTGTTTTCTCCCCGTCCCAATTTAGTCGCTGTTGGTGGTTGTTGTGCGCATGTTCTCCTACTGGTCGGTACAAGGGAACCCTGAAGTATCCGCACGCTTCCTCCGACATGTGCGGCGACAGCCAATGGCTCTCTTCTCACCTGGCAGCTGGGCTCTCATTGGTGAAGTGTAACGCGTGGGAGGTCACGCTGCCTTCCTCAAGTCCTGCCTCCGCTGAGCAAGCGCCCAGACCTGACCTGTCCACAACGCCAGTTTCCCACCCACGGCTTCCCTCTCCCTAACCCAGCCAAACGAGTTAGTATAGCGATCAGCCCAAGCCAAGGCAATGCTGACTCCGGGAGTCGAGACCGTAGCCTCTTGCATTGGTGACGAGCGCAATCTCCGCTACGCCACCTGACCTGATGTGAAATGTTCCTACTGTTACATCTCATATATATATATATATATATATATATATATATATATATATATATATATATATATATATATATATATATATATATATATATATATATATATATATATATTAGGGGTGTAACGGTACACAAAAACCACGGTTCGGTACGTACCTCGGTTTTGAAGTCACGGTTCGGTACGGGTTTTCGGTACAGTGGGGAAAGTTTGGCTTTCCATGTTCCACTCAGGGGTGATGTAGTGTGCAGTAACTAATTGTACTTGTAGGGCTGTCAACGAATATTCTATATTGAAATTAATAATCGACTTGTAAAGAAAATTTAAAAAAATAATAATTATATTAGATTGTGAAAAAAACAGTCCCCGGTGAGCGGGTTTTATTTAGCTAGGAATGGTTTTATTTAGCTATTTTACTATTTGTTCCAACTACATAATTGTATTGAGCTGTAATTAACAACTGAGCATTGTTCTTTGGTGAACAAGCCTGTTAATACAAACAGAAGAAAATTATGTTCACTCAAATGTTGTTAGATTGGATATTGTCTACCATATTGTGTAGGGGAGAACGGGGATAGTTGTCACACTTTTTACTCTAGTGTGAATTGCTCATCATCAAAACATCTTTCAATAGTCATTAAATTGAAGCTTAAGATGTTGGCTTGAAATGTGTATCCCTCTCATTTTCCAACGTATTGTAACAAAGAGTTAATCACCTATCAAAGACACTCTGACACATTGTGACAACCAACCCCATCATTAAGGATGGTTGTCACACACTATTGGGTTGGTTGTCACCATGTGTTTTAATGGGAAAATCTTAAAAAGAAGACAAGAAGGCAGAACTAAATTTGAAAGTTTAATTGCATTGACAAGTTGACAAATACATAACTTAATGCATCTTAACATGAACATAAACAGGAAACACATCTTTAGGCCATCCTATATAACAAAATAAGAACACAATAAATTGGCCAAACAATAATAGCCTACACAACATGTGACAACCAACCCCAAATAAAATGTAACGACCAACCCCAACTGGAATGTCTTGATAGCATCAAGGCTAGCAGCCATCTAACAACTAGTTAGCTAGCTAACAACAATCTAAACTATAGCTATCCCTTCACACTTTTTAAGGGTAATAATTGTTTCATTATAAACCAATTGTGTAAAAGCCTAGAAGAAAAATACTGAGGAGCGGAATATTTACAAATGGACATGAAAAACACAAAAAGACCTCTCACCTCAAATTCAGCTGTTTCACTCCAAAGATGACAATGTAGGTGAACTCTGACCCCAATTCTGGACATTTAAATACCAAAGTATGGGGGACAGGAACCTCTGGTGGTGAAATATAATGAATGTGACAACCTACCTGTGTGACAACATCCCCCGTTCTCCCCTACCATTCACCCCTCAGCACCTCGACCACAACCTCATCTCTAGGGGGTGTTACACTACACGTCATCAAACACTGCACAATATAAAGTCTTACTGAGACAGATCTATTGTCCTTCTTCAGTGGTAAAGTCAAGGCTAAGAGAGAGCAAAACACTTTTTTAAAAGATGACAGTATTTCCCCTTTTAAAAATATCAGCAGCTGAATAAATATGACAAAGGCACCATATTTCCATTTATATTAATATTGAGGGAGACATTCTGTGTCTGACCTCATTGCAGTAACAAAGCTCCTTAAAAGGGGACCATATGTCCTCTCTGAATTTTGCAGGATAGGGAAGATAATCTGTCACGCATATATATATGTGTGTGTGTGTGTGTGTGTGTGTGTGTGTGTGTGTGTGTGTGTGTGTGTGTGTGTGTGTGTGTGTGTGTACGGCTCATTCACTTGTCATAGTATTTATCAATAAATCAGGTCGTCAGAGCATACGTCTCTTCTGATGTATGTCGCTGACGTGCATGTCAATGGCCATGGAGGAATTTGAGTCATTCTCTGGTGTGTTTCTTGATACACTGGTGTTGCTTTTGAGAAATCCTCCACGCGGAAACATTCTCTATATGCAGACAATAAACAATGGGGCACGTTTGTCAATATTCCTGTAACGTGCTGTACTCAGTAAGCCTGTTTGTAGCAGAACTGTTTGCTTGGCATTTCCAAAGACATAATATGTAAGTTTATATTCTTGATACCTGAGGTCTAATATATGATGAACTGAGGCCTAAGAAACTAAGATGCAGTGCAAGGATATAAATATTCATGTTTAGCCACATCAACCCTTTAGAGGGCACTCATTGAAATACTTAAAAATCCAAAATGTCAACGTAGGGTGTTCTTGGAGTGTTATTACAAGATTGCAATTGTACTTTTTTCAACATTTTTCATTTTCATGCTGCAAATCAAGGTCATTGAAATGTTCATATATGGTTCCTTGCCGGTCTAGGGTAAAATATCAATATCAATGAAGTGTTCAAATATGGTTCCTCGCCCTTTTGAGAGGAAAAACATTTTCCAGAAAGCGTATGTATAAGAAATATAACAAAACACATATTTATTTTGAGACATCAGCAGAGGATCCTGAAGTTCTTCAGTGACGGGCCCTTCTCAGCAAGGCTGACATCATCAACATAGTGACACATATACCAGCCTTCTTCTCCATCTCCTTGGCGGACTTGAGTGGAGGTACCTGCTGAAGTACTTGAATGGAGTCTCAACAAAGTCAGGGGGAGGGTGCTGCTGGTACTGCAGGCATGGCTGCATTGTCCAGGTCAACCTTCCTCCAGGTGGTTAGCCTGGCTGCAGGCTTCCTCTTCTTGGTGGGCCTCTTGGCTTGTGGTCATGGCTGGTCTTCGTTGTCATCGTCGCCGTCATCAGTGTCATCCTCCTGAAGCACCTCCAGTGCAGGCTGCACGCATGGCCTTCTTCTTCTTCTTCTTCTTCTTCTTCTTCTTCTTCTTCTTCTTCTTCTTCTTCTTCTTCTTCTTCTTCTTCTTCTTCTTCTTCTTCTTCTTCTTCTTCTTCTTCTTCTTCTTCTTCTTCTTCTTCTTCTTCTTCTTCTTCTTCTTCTTCTTCTTCTTCTTCTTCTTCTTCTTCTTTCGTGTATCATCATGTCCTCTTGGGAGAGGGGTCACTCAGGGGGTGGGTGGGGTGTAGTCGCATGTCCTCTTGGGAGAGGGGTCACTCAGGGGGTGGGTGGGGTGTAGTCTCCTCTTGGGAGAGGGGTCACTCAGGGGGTGGGTGGGGTGTAGTCTCCTCTTGGGAGAGGGGTCACTCAGGGGGTGGGTGGGGTGTAGTCTCCTCTTGGGAGAGGGGTCACTCAGGGGGTGGGTGGGGTGTAGTCTCCTCTTGGGAGAGGGGTCACTCAGGGGGTGGGTGGGGTGTAGTCATGTCCTCTTGGGAGAGGGCCCCATGTCACTCAGGGGGTTGGTGGGGTGTAGTCATCTCCTCTTGGGAGAGGGACCCATGTCACTCAGGGGGTGGGTGGGGTGTAGTCATCTCCTCTTGGGAGAGGGACCCATGTCACTCAGGGGGTGGGTGGGGTGTAGTCATGTCCTCTTGGGACAGGGACCCATGTCACTCAGGGGGTGGGTGGGGTGTAGTTGGGATCTCCCACATCATCGTCTTCCTCCTCCGTTTGAGTTATTTGTAAAGAAAAACAGTAGCAGTGAAGTGTAGAACAAAGAATATTTACAAATAGCATATTTTATAATATTATAAGTACTGATGGTACCACTTATTTTCTTCTTAAAATTCAATTATAAAAAATTATAAATCACAAATATTGAATTACCAAGTAAATTTTAGCAGGCTTATGTCTAAATGTGTACATAATGTCAATTTAGCTAGTTGTTAGGTGAACAGGGCAAATATGGTGCCACCATCCACTGCACTATTGAGTACCATTGTCTTGTGTTATATAATGCATGATTTGTAAGAAAACACCCTAAATATGGCTTAGTAGATGCATTGGGCACATGTCTACAAATGGTCACTTGTTCTAGTCGTAGAACACACAAATATCTATTTCATCATTTAGCACAACTATTCAGTGACATAATATGTGAGTTTCATCAACTTACTCACTTAATCACTTCAAGTGTGGGAGTAGGTGGAGGCACACAGGTGCACAAAATAGATTGTGGAAGAACACTGATGTTTGAAATGCCCGAGGCCACTGCCGATTGGTCAGATCATTCAGATGACATTTTTTGACGTTCTGTGATGTAGCCACGTTTCCCTTGATTCGCTGAGAGAAATCCATGTTGTTCTCCAACCTCACAGAGAGGCAAGGGGGCGGGATGAGGCATGTCCACTGTAACGTTCCTAGGGCCGGCCCTGGCTGGGCCGGTTATGAAAGGAACAGTGAACATTTCCTCCCTCCTAACATTGGTCTCCTACCTCCTGACAGTGGTCTCCTACCTGGTCTCCTACCTCCTAGTGGTCACCATCAGATGGGCCAGATGAGTACAAGCCACCATTTTGTGTTTCTTTGTTATTGTTGATTTGATTGCTTCATGTTTATTGTCCTGGCCTTTTCCCTTCCTTGTGTAATGGTCTTCCCCTTGTCTGGTTGTGGTTTGTGATATTGCCCTTGTTATTGTTGTGTATTGGTTTAGTCTAGTTTGTGGTTTATTGTTTTTGTATGTTTGGACTGGCCTCACCAGGTGTTGTCACTTATAATTAGCATAGTATTTAAGTATGTCGTCTTCCTCGTTTCTGTGTGGCGACATACTTCCTGTTCCTCCCCGTTCCTGCCCTCGTCATGTTGCACTGTGTTGTCATTCTGAGTAAGTGTAGTGTTTTGTTGTTTACTGTTATTTTCCGTATTCTCAAGTTCTGTTTCACTAGTACCAGCACTGCTGCACCGTTTATGTTCTTTTGTTATTTGTAGTTTAGTCTTGCCTTCTCTCAGTTCTGAAATAAATAGAACACCACCTTTTGTGAAGAGCAACCACCGTCTCGTTCTCTGTCATTTTGTAGTTCTGGGCTCCTCCATCCTTCTGCTTACTGGGTTCTGTTCTCCCCCTAATTGTAACAGTCCACTTAAGTTACCAAATATGGTTCCTCGCCCGATAAAGGGCTAAAGGTATGAATCATGTTAAAGTTATGAATCATCTTATCATGTCACGGGTATGAGTCATGATATATGTATGACTCATGTCAAGGGTGAAGGGTATGATTCATGATAAAGGCTTGGCTTCTGGTCTAGACATGGCTGAGTGAAGACGTGTTCCGATTAAGCCGCTCCACTGAATGGCAAAATATCTCTTATTTTAACCTTTATTTCCCACGAAACCTAAACGTATCAACACCTCAGCTGGCGGCTCTGCTAACGTTAGTGCTAATATGGCGTCGCCCGTGGTAGAGAGCGAGGTGGTCTCCACCATTCGTGCTGAAGTTAGGACTCTGTGTGCAGGAGTTATGACGGAAATTCGTGCTATATCTACAACAATGCAAGAACTCGTGAAGGAAAAAATCATAGCCCTGGAAACTTCACCAAACGACGTAACCGACAGGATACAAGAGCTGAAGATCAAATGTGCTACCCTGATGGCTAACAATGTAGAGTTGAAAGCTGCAGTCGATGATCAAGAGAATTGCTCACGCCGGCAGAACATACGGGTCTTTGGCATACCTGAGGGTGAAGAAGGCAACAATCCGACAGCATTCATGTCGAGTTTCCTGGAAGAAGTGTTTGGCGGGGATAACTTCGGTCGCACGCCGGTCATTGATAGGGCGCATCGCACTCTTGCTGCAAAACCGTTGTCGGGCAAGCCCCCCAGAGCTATGCTAGCATGGCTACACCACTACCAGATGAAGGAGACGATTCTCCGTGTCTCCCGTGAGCGTGGACACCAGCTAACGTACAAGGGTCAACGTATCCATATATCCGGATCTCTCTGCGGCGGCGTCTAAACGCAGAGCGGAATTTAACGACGTGAAGGCACATACAAGACGGGCATCAGGTTTGGGATGATCCAGCCTGCCATGAAGTGGTGGAGCTTTGTGAGGACGGTAACAGGATTTTACTAGCTACGTTATCACGTACTTATGGACACTTATGCTATTTTGTTTTCTGGCTGTGGACATTATCCAGATTGCACTGATAACGATGGTAAGCTATATATATATATAATGCAATTTATTTTTGCTACAAAGCGTCCATTTATGTTTTAGCTACAGACATGTTACTGGAATAATGGTATTTATATTTTTATTTCTCAATACCATATGGCTTTATGTCTCACCGTGAGATTGGTCGAATGTGATTAGGTTAATGTTCTATTAACAGCCTATCATTTTGGTTAAAGTGTGAACACTGATTGCTCTGGTGTTTCTCTATTTCTTTCTCAATACCATTATGACTTGACATATCTTGTTGTGAAATTGGTTGAATGTGTGATTAGATGAATGGTCTAGTGTTGGATTTCAAAGGATGCATATATGCGTCTTTGGCGGTCAACTCTCGTTTTGAACGCTGATTGCTCTCAGCAGGTTTGACCTGCATCTTTTTTATTTGTTTGTGCATTAACCAGCGCTCTTCTCATATCCAGTACTTATTTGTTCTTGCTACAAATTGTCCATTTCTGTTCTAGCTAGTTACTGGAATAATGGTGCTTCTCTATTTCCTTCTCAATACCATATGACTTAACATGTCTCATTGTGAAATTGGAAGAATGTGTGATTAGGTTAATGTTCTGTTAACAGCCTATCATTCAATCTGAATGGCAATGGTACTGAACAGTGTTTCTCCTACTTCTCTAATGGCTGACTCAATTAGAGCTGATAATGGCGTCTGCTTCGGTTCTTGGAATGTAAAGGGTCTAAATAACGCCACAAAATGAACAAAATAATGTCTCATTTCCAACATTTGAAGGTCGGTATAGCTTTTTTACAAGAGACACAGTATGCACCTCTGATTTTCTAAAACATAAAAGAGGATGGGTTGGTCATCTATTCCACTCTAAGTTTAACGCTAAAGCCAGAGGCGCTGCTATTTTAATTAGTAAACGCATTGCTTTTGAACCACACACTTCCATTGCCGACCCTAATTGCCGTTATGTGATTGTCTCAGGACATCTTTGGAATAATCCCGTCGTCCTTGCCTGTGTATATGCACCCAACTGGGACGATAGCCAATTTATTTCAAAATGTTTCTCTGCCCTACCTGATGTTGATAACAACCTTGTTATTCTGGATGGAGATGTTCTTGCTGTGGACATTATCCAGCTTGCACTGATAACGATGGTAAGCTATATATATAATGCTATTTATTTTTGCTACAAAGTGTCCATTTATGTTTTAGCTACTGTACAGACATGTTTTAATTTCTCAATACTATATGGCTTTATGTCTCACCGTGAGATTGGTCGAATGTGATTAGGTTAATGTTCTATTAACAGCCTATCATTTTGGTTAAAGTTTGAACACCGATTGATCTCAACTTTTTTCTTTTTAGCAATAATCAGCGTTCTTCTCATACTCAGTAGACTTATTTTTTTCTTGCTACAAATTGTCCATTCCTGTTCTAGCTACAGACTTGCTACTGGAATAATGCTCTATTTCTTTCTCAATATCATATGACATGTCTCGTTGTGAAATTGGCCAAATGTGTGATTAGGTTAATGTTCTATTAGCAGCCTATCATTTTGGTTAAAGTCTGAACACTGATTGCTCTCGGCAGGTTCAACCTGCAGCTTTTTTTATTTTTATTTTTTAGTAACCAGCGTCCTTTTCATATTCAGTAGACTTATTTTACAGACATGTACTGGAATAATGGTGTTTCTCTATTTCTTTCTCAATACCATATGGCTTGATATGTCTCATTGTGAAATTGGTTGAATGTGTGATTAGATTAATGGTCTAGTGTTGGATTTCAAAGGATGCATATATGCGTTATTTGGCGGTCAACTCTCGTTTTGGTTAAAGTTTGAACGCCGATTGTTCTCAGCAGGTTTGACCTGCAGCTTTTTTATTTGTTTGTGCATTAACCAGCGCTCTTCTCATATCCACTACTTATTTGTTCTTGCTACAAATTGTCCATTTCTGTTCTAGCTATGTTACTAGAATAATGGTGTTTCTCTATTTCCTTCTCAATACCATATGACTTAACATGTCTCATTGTGAAATTGGTAGAATGTGTGATTAGGTTAATGTTCTGTTAACAGCCTATAATTTTGGTTAAAGTCTGAACGCTGATTGCTCTCGTTCTTCTCATATATTCAGTGGAGTTATTTCTGTTAGTTTAATGACAGAGAACGACTGTGTAATCTACACATGCGTTTGTTGGAATAGGACTCATGGTGTCATGGTGCCTTAGTTGGCTAGGTACCTGGGGTGAGAGGGTGGGGGGAGGGCTGGCTGAGATGGTGGGTGGGGCTAGGTGGGGCAGGCTGGGTACCTTACCTTTATTTTTTATTTTTTTGTGTGTGGCTCTGACGGCCCAAATGGCAATGGCACTATACTGAACAGTGTTTCTCCTACTTCTCTAGCAGCGTCCTTTTCATATTCAGTAGACTAATTTTACAGACATGTTACTGGAATAATGGTGTTTCTCTATTTCTTTCTCAATACCTCGCGCCGTCCCAACGTTGACAGTGGCTCGTGTTATCGACACAAAGGCACAGTGATGGATGAGGAAGTCAATACTCAATAGACCGCCGCCGGTCGACTTTGCGCCTCCTGGCGGCATAAAACAGAACAGCAGCCTGAGTTCCTAATTAATTAAAACGACGTGATATAACCGTGCGCAAAGCGCCCATGAATACTAAAGGCTTCATCTGTATGTCTCATTGTGAAATTGGTTGAATGTGATTTTAACATGGTTCAAGATACTATTCTCAATAGGTCATCTACTAGGAATACCACCATGTCTAACTCTGCTAAAGTTATGGCCTCTCATTGTAAGCAGTTGGGTTTGTCTGACCCCTTGGAGATTTAACTCTCCATCAGCCAAAGCCTATTCATTCTTCTCACATGTGCACCACACATACTCCCGAATAGATTTTATCCAAAGTTAAATCTAGCAATTATCACAGTATTGTTATATCAGACCATGCTCCTACCATTTAGGCAATGGCGATTTAACTCCCCTACGTTGTCTGAGGACACTTTTAAGCAGTTTCTCACAACACAAATTGAAATGTACTTCGACATTAATAAAACCCCAGGTATGTCCCATACTCCTTTATGGGAAGCATTCAAAGCCTAGATACGGGGTCAGATCATTTCTATTGTTTCACATGCTGAAAAGACGGAGAAAGGTAAGATGTCTGAGAGAATATTAGACTTAGACAATCAGTATTTGGGACATTTGGGATCAAAGTGGCCTTCTTGACGATATCTGCTATCCTGTCCTTGATGAGACGCTAGCCAGAGACCTTGGTAGCCCTATTTCTCTTGCTGAGATACAGGAAGCCATAAGATCCATGCTAAGTGGTAAATCCCCGGGGCCTGATGGATACACTGTGGATATAATATATAAAACATTTTCTACCCTAGTCTCTCCTGAATTACAGAGTATGTATAATGAATCTTTTCTGAATGGTTGGCTACCAGAAACGTTATCCCAAGCTACAATCTCCCTGTTACTTAAGAATGATAAAGACCCCCTCCTTTGCAGTAGTAGAAGACCAATCTCACTTCTGAACGTGGATCAAAAAAATCTTGCTAAAGTCCTCTCTACTCATCTTCAAAGAGTTGTCCCTGACTTGATATCAACTGATCAAACAGGTTTTATTGAGGGCAGGCACTCCTTTTTTAACACAAGAAGACTGCTGGTCACGGTTTATTCACCGGGCTCTAAATCACCTGAATTCATTCTTGCACTAGATGCAGAAAAGGTCTTCGACAGGGTGGAGTGAACATACCTCTTCTTTGTTCCATTTCATGGATTCAACTTTTGTATTCAGCCCCTGTAGCTTCAGTCATCACCAATGACATAAATTCATCTTTCTTTCCTCTCAAACGTTGCATGAGACAGGGCTGTCCATTGTCACCACTGTTGTTCGCAGTCACCATTGAACCTCTAGCTATCTGGCTCCGTAGCGAGGCAAGATTTGAGGGTATTACCAGAGGGGGGGTTGACTCACAAAATGTCTCTATACGCTGATGACCTACTTTTATACATATCCACCCCAGCTGCTTCCCTTCCAGTTATTCTGTCCATATTGGAACAGTTTGGAAGGTACTCCGGATATAAGCTTAATTTGCAGAAAAGCTAACTTTTCCCTATAAACCCCACAGCCGCAAGAATGCCACACTCACTCTTTCCCTTAAAACGGTTGGATAATGGGTTTAAATACTTAGGCATTTTTATTACTAAGTCATTCCCTCTTCTTTTCAAGAAAAATTGTATCACACTATTGGAACGATGCAAGGAATATTTTAATCGTTGGTCCACTCTACCGCTGTCGTCAACATTTTTATATCTCTTTCAAAATATCCCAGTATTTATTAGGAAAAGCTTTTTTACTAAATTAGGCCAGACCATTACCTCTTTCTTATGGGGGAATAAACCACGGCACATTAAGAAGGAGTATCTCCAACAGCCTAAGATAAGGGGTGGGATGGCTCTTCCTAATATTCGTAAGTACAATATCATGCAATATCCAAAAACTTCTTTATTGGTCTAGTTTAAATACACATAAGGAGAAGCCTCTCTGGGCTCAAATGGAAATGTCATCTTCCCAGCATTCTCTTTACTCTTGGACACTCAGGCTTACCGTTTGTCCCCAATGTCGGCTCCATTCCCACTGTTATGCACACACTAAAGATTTGGACTCAATTTAGGAGGCACTTTGGTCTTAATAGACCATCCTCTCTCTCTCCAGTCTCTCGCAACCACTTGTTCAAACCATCGTGCACTGATCTTACCTTTCACAACTGGCTTGAAAAGGGAATCAGCACTGTTGATGATCTGTATTGGGATATTCTCTTCCTCTGCAGAGCTGTCAGAAAAATTCTATTTACAAAGCTCCCATTTTTTTCGCTATTTGCAAATTAGGCATTTCGTACATGAAGCAATTCCCGGAATTTCCTAACCGCTCCCCTCCTTCTCAAATTGATTATTTTCTTTCCTTAACCTCTTCCACCCGTGCGGTCCATCGGCGGACCACAAATGACATCTAGTCTAGATGGGAACATAGGTCCACCTGCATAGGGTGGATTTTATTTCACCACCTGTTTTTTCTTAATCCTTGAAGTGTCTATTTTAAGATTCTGCCAGGTAACAGGTTGAAATAATGTCCCATGGGGTATATTTTTAACCCTTTATTACACCTATCCTGAACCAAAACCTGAAAAATAAGAAAAAGAAAACAGCATAACTTTTGAAGTTAACAACATATAGAGACACATTAAAACATTTTCCCAAACAAGTTTGACCCAAGGAATTCAGTACAATTGTTATTTTAAGATTCAAACACATCTTGGTTAAATTTCAGGACATAAAAGCAAAAAAAAACGCTGAAAAAACTTATATCACATCTCTATTTTCCCTTTTTACTAAAATGTAGTGCATTGGACGAGATCGATTTAGGTTCATATTGAAATAATATTGTAATAAAGATTGTCTCCATGCCGTTATGCCTTAAATATTGTAGATTTTGTGTAAACATGGCCAAAAGTGGAAGACGAATGTGAAAAGACTAATTTGTCCTATAGACAAAAATGAACACATTTTCCTATATAATTTGAAATCCAGTGAAATATGTTTTGTTAAGGTTCAAACAAAGTACTATCACAGTACATCTTCTCTGTTGGCACAACATTCAAACCTTAAATACTAATGTTAAGGGCCTAATCTCTAGAATACATGAGGGAATTGATTCTATCCAACCTTAATCTCTTAATATCAAAGTTGCTTTGGAGCAGGATCTGGGAGTGGAAGGATCTGGGAGTGGAGCTGAAGGATGAGGAGTGGGACACTGCTCTAGAGTTAGTGCACACTTCCTCAATATGAGCGAGGCACGGTCTAATACAATGTAAGATGCTGCACCGTGTGCACTACACCAATGCTAGATAGCTAGGATATTCCCTGACACAAGCAATGCGTGTAACAGGTGCAAACAATCACCCGCTGACCTCATTCACATGTTTTGGACCTGTCCTCATTTATTTGATTTCTGGTCAGACATATTCAAATCCTTTGGAGATATATCGGGTGTAGACATCCCACCCAACCCTCTTACAGCCTTATTTGGAATCCCCCCAGACACTCTTTTGTACCTTAATCGAATTATATATTTTACCTCTCTTTTGGCGAGACGCCGATACTTCTCAAATGGAAGCATGTTTCTCCTCCTACCCACAATGGATGGCTTAAAGATGTACTACATTGTATCAGGCTGGAAAATATTAGGTTTTCTTTAAAGGGTTCATTGAGAAACTTCAATAAGACATGAATGCATTTTCTTGACTATGTGAAGACTTTAACAGTGGTTCCGGAAGACAATGATAACTAATCACAGATGGAGTGCCATGCACGTGGCCATGAACGAGCACACACACATTTTCTTCTGGTCTTTTCAGTTTTGTTTTGATTGATTATTGATTCCCCCCCTTTTTGTGTATTTCTTTTATTTTATTTGTATAATTATTTATATATTTACTAATGTATTTAATATAATTTATGTTGTACTCTACCTGTTGTATTTTCTGATATAGGGAAGATAGGGAGGGATGGGAGGGGGATTGGGAACTGGGAACTGAATTGTCACTGGAAATAATTGAAAAACCCAATAAAGAGATTTACAAATATAAAAAATAAGAAAAAAAAATAAGTATGAATCATGATAAAGGTATCAAGGACTCCAATGGGAATCAAATTCAGGCTTTGGGTGACTGTGATCATGTAAGGATGTGTGAATAAAATGTATGTATACTATGTCCATACAATCATGTTAAAGGTATGAATCATGTTAAAGGTATGAAACATGTTAATTTAAAGGTATCAATCATGTTAATTTAAAGGTATGAATCATGATAAAGGTCCATTCAGTATTCGAAACATAAATAAACAGGGAGCCCGTTTTCATTCTCTGGTTGATTGACTGAGCTCTTGATACAGAGGACTATCACTGAAGTTTAATATGAATAGTATTGTATGATATTTTAATTGTATGAATATATCCCATATATGAATGTGAAAATGGGGTGTTAATCCTGAATATGGTCTGTTGGGTGGCGACACCTGTGGTGACTGGTGGTGACATCAAACTGCAGATCCCAGAGTTTCACCGCCGCCCCTTACCTACACGGGCTCTTCTGTAATGCATCTGACGTGTCATTTGCTATGATTGCACGCATCATTTCCTGTACGAGCATATTGTGTTTGCATATTTGGTGGGAATGACTGACCACATCACCACCAATGGAGACCAGTATATAGAGAAGATCTTACAGAGCACAAATACATTAAATGACATTGAATGCAATAAAAAGTAAGATTTACTTTAGAATGCACAGTCCAAAGATACTATGTTCTGACTAATAGGAGATCACATCAGAGGTGTAACTATAGGCCAGGCCCAGTTGGCTAATAGGAGATCACACCAGAGGTGTAACTATAGGCCAGGCCCAGTTGGCTAATAGGAGATCACACCAGAGGTGTAACTATGGGCCACCGCTGTCATAATCACAGCGAGAGCGTTCTTCACTCCTCACTCCACTTCATCCTCCCTTCCATCCACCACGGAAGCCTCACGCCCATATATGGTCAGCACCCCTTCACCCCCTGTCACTCAACTCAGTTGCACCTCATCCCCTGATTCGCACGCTGCCAGGCACCTCACTCCTCACAGCTGTATCCCATCCCCTGATGATGAAGACCCTACTTCTACCGGACGACGCTGACCAGAAGTCGTTGTGGTGTTAGTATCATTACCTAGGTACGACTCCTCAGTCCGAAGACCTGCTAGACACCCCCGTGTGATTATTCCCTGTTCTAACTTTCCTTCTCTTGTGCGCAGGACCTCCGTGCCAGCGTGCCCCTGTCTGGACCCCCTGGAGCTTACCAAGGAGTTCCTGCTCACTCTCTCGACACGGACCTGTGTCTTCCGTCCGCAGTAGCACTGGAGTGCGCCTGCTCCCGTTACCCCAAGAACATTCCTGTTGTACATTTCTAGGATGTAACTCTTGCCTACTTGGGAATACTAGTAAACATCCTGAAACGCTCCATTCTCTCTTCTCCTGTGTTCAGTGATTGGGCTCTGCTTAAAACCCATTCTCACAACCGCTGGCAGCCATACTGTACCTTCACACTAGTCAGTAAAAGCTTCCAATTATTTCTAAAACAAACATATTAATCTAAAGACACAAACCCATTGTGATCTGAATAGACTGCTGCTGCTGCTCAACTCTGTCTAAGCTGCAGGACCTTGGACAGCGTCAGGTTTAAAGACTGTAGGATGAAGAGGAAATAAACACTGATGCCTTTCAGTGAGACTGAGATTCTCTCCAGACCTGCAGTCTCCAGACCTTCTCTCTCCAGACTTCAGTCTCCAGACCTCAGTCTCCAGACCTTCTCTCTTCAGACCTCGGTCTCCAGACCTTCTCTCTCCAGACCTTCTCTCTCCAGACCTCAGCCCCCAAACCTTCTCTCTTCAGACCTCAGTCTCCAGACCTTCTCTCTCCAGACCTCAGCCCCCAAACCTTCTCTCTTCAGACCTCAGTCTCCAGACCTTCTCTCTCCAGACCTTCTCTCTTCAGACCTCAGTCTCCAGACCTTCTCTCTTCAGACCTCAGTCTCCAGACCTTCTCTCTCCAGACCTCAGCCCCCAAACCTTCTCTCTTCAGACCTCAGTCTCCAGACCTTCTCTCTCGAGACCTCAGCCCCCAAACCTTCTCTCTTCAGACCTCAGTCTCCAGACCTTCTCTCTCCAGACCTCAGCCCCCAAACCTTCTCTCTTCAGACCTCAGTCTCCAGACCTTCTCTCTCCAGACCTCAGCCTCCAAACCTTCTCTCTTCAGACCTCAGTCTCCAGACCTTCTCTCTCCAGACCTTCTCTCTTCAGACCTCAGTCTCCAGACCTTCTCTCTCCAGACCTCAGCCCCCAAACCTTCTCTCTTCAGACCTCAGTCTCCAGACCTTCTCTCTCCAGACCTCAGTCAAGCTTTTCTTTTCTTTTTTACAAAGCCCTTTATTTTAGTTATTGGTAAACCTGCACCATTAAAAAAAACACCCTGGTTCTCACGCAAGTTGTCAGCTTTGTTTAAATAAAGGAACAGTGCCTGGTCTTGTGTCCTTTACACTGGCTATCATTACAACCTAGAAATAAATGTACTTTAGCTGCTAGAAAAGCCAAATCAAATTATTACTTAGACCTAAGTAATTACTAGCTCCTACTCAAACCTGGCAACATTTTGGAAAGCAGTAAACTCAAACATAAACAAAACCACTAATTCCTGAGTGTAGTGCTAATCAGATGTATGTACATAGTTGTAGTATAATATGTACAGTTATATGTGACTGTTATATGGTGACAGAATGAGATTTAGATCTTTGGGCCATGTGATAGAGATGATTCAAATGATTAACCCAATCTCCAAAGTACCCTGCTTAGCAAAACGTCAAATCACTCAGTTTTAAGTCTGCACACAATCTGAATTAGAGCTAATCACAGGGGGCGGGCCTAGCACATTTGGCGCCCTAGGCAAGGTTCACCACTGCGCCCCCCCCGCCAAAAAATCAAAACATCGCCGCGCTACCAACCCGTTAACCCTTTTCACTGCGACAATACACAGAAGGTTAACCCTTTCACGACCGTCGGTTGTGTGATAGTAAAGGGTTAACCCTCCGTCGTGTGGCAGTGAAAGGGTTAACAGTTATACAGTAAAGTACTGCACCTTTATTTTTTACAAGCAATAACAAGAGCTAAGAATAAATGTAAAGTGCACACTAAAGAATTAAAAGAAATAAACAACTTAGATAATAATAATAACAATAACAAACACTAAAATAATGTGCAAATTTGCTTTCAAAGAAAATTAAGAAGAAATGTAAAGTGCACACTGAAGAATTAAAACAAACAACTTAGCTAACAATCAATAATAATAATAACAATAACAAACAATAAAATAACGTGCAAATTTGCTTTAAAAGAAAATTATGTATTGTAAAATATGTTACACATATAATCAAAATATAATATGCTAAATAAACAAACAAATAAAAATTACAAATTCACTTTGTCTAAAGAACTATTTACATTCCACTCCCAATAATAATAATAATAATAATAATAATAATAATAATAATAATAATAATAATAATAATAATGCAGGACCTGCTCAGAGGTCTTTAATTGGCATGCAATTATCCTCAACACACACATACCGGAACACACACGCATGCATTGTCTCTGTAGGATCGCCGATGCGATTCGTCTCTGCGAATAACCCATCCCGTCGTCCTTCCCCCCCAAGGGCAGACAGGCGTCAACGTGAGCCGCGCCAGGGGACCAATCCAAGTGCTCCTGTCCGTCTTCGTCAAGGACGCCACAGCGTTAGCGATCTGTTGTTGTGCATGTTTTTCCATTGGGTTTATCTTATCGGGGGGGAAACCCTTGCGAGCATGCGGAGAACATGCAAACTCCACACAGAAAGGCAGATACCCCACCTGGGTACCTGGCATCATGGAAACCTGGTCCCCAAGCGGGAATCGAACCCTGGACCTTCTTGCTGTGAGGCGACAGTGTTAACCACTACACCACCGTGCCGCTATCATCACACTTCAAGGTTAGCCTGTAGCTCCTACTGGTTTCCATGTACAGTGCATTCTTCTGGCCTTCCTCGCTGCAAAGTCATCAATCACATCAAATTTTCCAACTCCTGAGCCAGCTCCTTCCCATCCAAATCAGATTTCCCTCCATGGTTTAAGGTGTGTACAGGTGCCTCTGCTTGCTTCATCAGCTCTTGGTGTGGCAGGTCTTGGAAGTTGTACAAAATTGCATACCTTTCACCTTGGCATGTTTCTCGTCTTCTTCTTTTCTTCTCTTTTTATATTGGATGGCCGGATGGCTTTTGCCTCTTCATAGTTCTCTAACGTTAGTCTTTCTTTCCTCAACGCTCAATTCTATAAACACTTGACCGATACCCATCAATGCACAGCGCTCTAGCATGTTCTGACTGTGAACACCTAAAGCTGAGGCTCAGACTGACCGACCGTTTTAGATTTTTGGCTAATTTTCCCTTAAGTTAGATTTTTTTTTATGTAAAAATAATGGTTGCAGATATAGAGGATGGCGCCAAAACTGTGCAGAGCAAAAACCCCTCTGGGTGGCGCCCTAGGCAACCGCCTATATCGCCTGTAGGAAGCTCCGCCCCTGATCACAGCTATACTATTCCAGCTGTTACATTCGTTACAAATAATATGGTATTGTTGGTGGATCTGTCAAAAGCATTTGATACAGTTGATCATCCTCTGCTCTTACAGATAGGACGTTTGAGAGGCATCAGTGTGTGACGTCGGGAAGTGTTCAGTCCAGAGTTTTTGCTGGTAACTAAGGGTGTTCCGCAAGATTACATTTGGGTCCAATCCTCTTCACCATTTGCATTAACAATATTATCTCTTATTACATGGCGTTTTAACATTAGCCGAAATGCTTGATTGTGATTGGTCAATAGCCCCCGACAGCGGTGAATTATTTTTCGATAACCACCGGTGATTATTGTTTTTCGCAGCTGGAGTAATCAAGCCCCACTGACACACACTGTTTCAGTGCAATTAGACACACCTGCCGGGCTGCCGGCAATAATAATAATCACTTTATTTGGGCTGACAGAGCCACAGAACAACTGTGTCTGCATTTGATCTAGTCTTGTCGATTTTGTAAAATGAATTAGGTATATTGTTAGTAAGTTAGCCATGTAATAAGCGGGATAATGTATAGCTATACTCGGTCATCATCGCAAAATAATTGACCTTCACTGACGTTTAAAACACCTCGCCGAGGCGGCTCGGTATTTTAAACTCCGTGTCGGTCAATTATTTTGCGACAATGACCTCGTAGCTATACATTATCCCTTACTTGTTTGAATGGTTGAATCAAGCCCATCTTTATGCTGATGACACTATTGTGTATTATTGCATTGCTGATTCTGTACAACTGGCCATTGAGAACCTGCCACTTTCCTTTAATGCTTATTAATCTTAAACTGGTACTTAATGCAAATAAAACTATTTGCAATTAGCTTTCATACAGGGTAGTTCCTGGTGAGTAACCTGGATGATGAGTTAATTTTTCGCTTTTATTTTTAACACACTTAAACATAAAATCAATGTGATAAACCCCACATTGGATGTTTTGAATGTTAATTCTGTCTGAATAAAAAAAGTAACGTTTTCAGCTCATAGCCGCCCATTTATTTTCTTCTGAAAAGTGGGGCCAGCGATACGTCACCAAACTGGGCAGGACTGCGGAGCTCTATGGAGATGTAATTCATATAAATGGTGCTCTTAAACCGCTAGACACAGTTTATCATTCTGCTCTCAGATATATTACTGGTGATATACTCACCATTACATGCTGTATGATGAAGTGGGTTAGTCTTCTCTGGGAGAGAGTGTGTCATTGGTATCTGTTTATCTTTAAAGCCATTGCCGGAAAATTACCACCTTATATCACAATAATGCTAGGTTGGAATTATGACCCTATCTAACCCGCTCAAATTACTCACCTACTGTGTGCTTACGGCCCCCTGGGTACAGTCTGAACTTGTTTTAAAGGTGCTGTATGTGATATTCTTTTGTTAAAATAAGTGTCAAATAGCTCTACATTCTGACAGCTATCACTGGTATAGTGTTTGGTCAGTAACATGGGTCTCTCAGTGCCTCCACTCTGCAGTAAACAGAACATACATTTTCTGGTATACCTTCCCACTTTATCCAATCGGGAGCGAAAACCCTAGATATTTTTACTTATTACTGTTAAGATTAGGAGAGGAGAACCCAATATGCAGACCGGGAAGAGAGGAGGCAGAGACGGCAGGGTAACGTGGAATATATATCGGCTTTACTTGGACGACGAAACGATACAAAACGGAACATACAATGGCTCAGCCGAGCTGGCTCTAATACAAAACAACACTGAAGGACACGGGAAAACAAAGATGAACTAAACGGAATACAAGAACTACTTACAACACTCAATAACATGAAGCAAGGCATGGGAGAGGAACGACGGGCAAGGGAACACGGAGGTAAGTGAGGGTAACAAGGAGGGTACTGGAGACAATGACGCCACGAGGAAGTGATGACAAACCCACACTTAAATACCAACACTAATTACAACGATCAACACCTGGCAGGGCCAGGCCAAAACACAGAATCAATAACACCAAACTAGACACAAAAAGCAACATCACACACAACAACCAGACAGGGAGACGACATCAAACAAAGACAGGGATGGCCCAAGATAATAAATAACTAGAGATTAAGTCTATAATCTTGAACCAAACCAAGATGGCCGCCAGCACCATCAGGTTACTCTGGCCACTAGAGGGAGGTAGTGGACCAGGTAGGAGACCACTGTCAGGAGGGAGGAAATGTCCAATGTCATTCTCATAACCGGCCCAGCAAGGACTGGGCCTGGGAACGTTACAATTACAAATTAGCTTACTGCTCTGGTGGAATATTTTACTAGTTTTTATTTCTTATTTGTGTCCCCTTTTTGCAGTGTGGAGCTTTCTCTTCTGATTGGATAAAGTGGGAATGGGATACCAGGACATGTATTTTCTGTTTTACTGCAGAGAAGTAACTGGGAAACCCATGTTACTGACCAGAAACTCTATATCAGTGATGGCTGCCGGAGTGTAGAGCTATTATCTTAACATGTAGACCACTTATTTTAACAAACAACAACATGCCACTTACAGCACCTGCCCCAGCTTCTTGGAATTATCTTCAACGCATGCTAAAAATCAATACTCCACTATCCTATGGGCAATTTAAAACCATGATCCCTTCTTCAGTAAATAACTGTTTTTTCTTTTTTCTTTCTTTCTTTCTTTCTTTCTTTCTTTCTTTCTTTCTTTCTTTCTTTCTTTCTTTCTTTCTTTCTTTCTTTCTTTCTTTCTTTCTTTCTTTCTTTCTTTCTTTCTTTCTTTCTTTCTTTCTTTCTTTCTTTCTTTCTTTCTTTCTTTCTTTCTTTCTTTCTTTCTTTCTTTCTTTCTTTCTTTCTTTCTTTCTTTCTTTCTTTCTTTCTTTCTTTTTTTCTTTCTTGAAATGAAAATGTTTGAAATTAAATGAAAAGAAAACTTAAATTCTCTCCTATAGGCTCCACCATGCAAGGTGCCAACCTGCTCATCGGGAGCATTTAGGGTTTAATGTCTTGCTCAATGACACTTCTACATGTTCCCGGGAGGAGCCGGAATTTAACCGGGAACCATCCGATTACCAGATGAAAATCATGAAAAAGCACCAAAAACACACCTTCTTCAGTATGTGTCAGTATGTGTCACTCAGCAATAGTGTTTATTGGCATATTGTTGGCATATATTTCAGTTTACCCTCATCTTCACTTAACATGGGGCAAGTTATCCATAAAATAAAAACTCAGGTATGAGAGGTGCCCCTTTTCGAGTCCCTGCGCCCCAAAATCTCTGTACACAATTAAACAACGCTTTACTTTCGGGGCACAACTAAAGATAAAGTACCTAGTATGAACTACATGTTAATAATGAGTAAGTACCTAGTAGGAACTACATGTTAATAATGAGTAAGTACCTAGTATGAACTACATGTTAATAATGAGTACCTAGTAGGAACTACATGTTAATAATGAGTAAGTACCTAGTAGGAACTACATGTTAATAATGAGTAAGTACCTAGTATGAACTACATGTTAATAATGAGTACCTAGTAGGAACTACATGTTAATAATGAGCCAGTATCGAGTTGCAGTCTCCCTTAGGTGTTTTTTTAGAGTGTTTTTGAAAGTGGGTAGTGATTCACATTCCTTTACAGCTTTGGGTAGGGCGTTCCACATTGATGTGGCATAATTGCGAAACGTGTTTAGTCCCTTGTTTGAGCCGAATCTGGGTTTAACATGATTTGTGGAGCTCCCTCTGGTGTTGTGATCGTGGTATTCACTGACCTTTGGGAAGTATTTTGTCATGTACATGGGTACCTTGGTCGTGTAGTGTATCTTGTAGACCAGGCCCATTGCAAGTTGCTGTACTCTGTCGTCTACTCTAAGCCATCCTAGGTTGTCAAAGTGGGCAGGGGTGAGGTGGGTTCTAGGAGTAAGGTCAAGCAGTAGTCTGACCAGTTTGTTTTGAGATGTTTGTAATTTTGTTTTTAGCGCCTTTGAGGTGCTTTGGTACCATGAGGTGCAAGCATAGTCGTAGTACCCTTGAATGAGTGCTCCTGCTAGAGTCTTCAGGGTATTCTTGTTTACCAGTGAGGAGATCCGGTACAAGAACATTTCAAACTAAATAACAGATTATGCACATAAAACGCTGAAAACAACCGAAGCAACAATAGTATTTTAATGAGGCTATTATTATTATCATTATTATTTTGCAACAAGTTAGCCCTCTCATAAATAGCACATATAAATGAATAACTAACTTGAACTAACTTAAAAAGGATTGAAGTGATATTTGGCTTAAAAAATCGGTCACATGCCCAAAAAAAAAAAAAAAATAAGCCTGACGATGTCCATTGAGGCGCGGCTCTCTGACGCCTTATTTTCTGGGCCCTGGCCTGAAAAGTTTGGGAACCCCTGGTCTAATGTATAAGTATGTTTTCATCTCTTTCTGCAGCTTTCTCCAGAACGTGATCTATAGCCCCAAATACATTATATTGATGATGCAATACAGTTTTATGGCAATCAGCGCGATATAAAAAATTCCAACTAGACGTACTTCTAGAAGTTACTACACGTCATCTGATGTTGACCGGATGGGCGAGGGGGCGTTTATAATTCTGTGGGCAGCGTTATACCAATCATCTAATGTGGGTCAAATGTTGATAATAGCAGTTAGTATCGAAGACGGTAACTTTACACGCTAAAACTCACCCCAGTCTCCGCGCGCCGTTGGGCGATCATCGTAGAGTAGAAATTTTATCATTATGGGATGTAGATTTACCCGGTCCATCTCCAGCTTGTATAATGGTATATACGTCCAAATCATGTTGTTTATCGAGTTATTGGCAATCGATCGCTATGTAGTGTGTCGAGATCGAGTCCCGGGACCTATTAGCGAGTGCCCGGAAGTAATACGGCCGTCCAGCACAACCTCTACGGCACTTCCTGTTAAGCGATTGCGCCGATCGGCCACCAGATGGCGCTCCTGAACCGCCAGAGAGCTCAGTGGGTCCTCCTGGTGGATCTCAGGCCAGCGGAGGGGACATATGAATCCGATCCCAGATTTTTGAAATATTGATATTAAAGACGCTGTAAGGCGTCTTCGGCAACTTGAGCATGGCCGGGAATGACGTGTTTAGGCGTTTCCCGGCACCCAAAGTGTTAAAATACGTCCTTGACTATAGGCTTTTAAAACAATTTAATAGGCTAAACTTCGTTTTAACTTCTTTAATTCACATTTGTTTATTTCATTTAATTTTTCCCCGACATAATGCTACCTGCCTCGACGAAATCTGTGATTCGGTTGCGATACAGATGAATTATTAAGTTAGCGGTTGTTATTGGAATGATTGATTGATTGATTGAACATTTTATTAACAGATTGCAGAATGGGTACAATACACAGTACCGATCAATACACACAATTGTTAAGGGGATGTAGACCAGAGAAAGACTTTCGTCTTGTTTACATCAGGGTCCCCCATTTTCAATTCATCATGACATACATGACATACAGATAGACAGTACTGCTACATATAGACATTTATGACATACCACAGGGCTATTCAACTAAATTGTTCAGGGGGCCACATTGTCAGAAACCCAAGGGGCCAGGGGCCGGACTGCCACAGCGCCTCCCCGTGCTATGAATATATGTACACTTGACACAACACGCAACCACATTTTCACAACTTTTATTTAACTACATTGCAAAAGTAGTATACTTTTCAAAAAAAGTGCTTCATTTATGTGCCACATCTGCAACATCTCCTGCAGAAAGTGCTTCATTTATGACTGTGCAACAACTGCAACATCTCCTCTTCAACATTTCAATATAAAAATAAAATAAAAAACAAACAAGTGCATGATGTGCATCTGAACATTCTAACATCAACACTTGAACAAAAAACACATTTATAGTGCAGCTGAGCTTATGAAAAAGTGCTTCATGTCTGTGCAACAACAGCAAATCACAACATCTTATTAGCACTTATGGTCCACTCTTAACTCTCAAATATCAGGGGGGTGGGGGGCAGACAGGCCTAGCCTACATACACACAGCTAATGAGAGCGATTGCACTTCTTTGACTGGGCAATGGCAGAGAAAGAGGGTTCATAGGAAGTGAGGGCTACCCGCAAACAGTGATGCAAATGCTCATTTGTCAAGGAGGCACGTTGCTTGTTTTAATGGCATTCATGTGAGAGAAACTGGATTCACAGGTGTATGTTGAGCCAAACATTGTTAGCACAGATATTGCCAGCGTTTTTATTTTGGGGAATGTCTTGACATGAATACACTTTATCCAAAATGTTGTGGTGGATTCATTCTCAAGTGCCTGCTTCAGAGCAGATGATGCTTGCATGTCAATTATTTCAAGTTGCAGGAGACCTTCATCAATGTGAAGTGATGCAAGGAACTCTTGTCCTTTTGTGGAAATAGCAGCTACATTGGCAAATGGGTTGCTCACAAAATGCATCAATTCTCTGGACATGTCAAATTCATCAAATCGACTTGCAAAGTTTTCCCTCAATTTATCAATGAAATCTGTCATTAATTGCGTGACTTTTGGCTCAATTGTGCGTGTTAACGTTGACATGAAAAGAAAAAAAGAAAAGATTTTTTTTTTTATTTATTTATTTTTTTTATTATTATTATCGTGTAATCTTTGGCGGGCCGGTCAGAATTATCCCGCGGGCCGGATCTGGCCCGCGGGCCGCCAGTTGAATAGCCCTGACATACAGTGGTGTCGCGTGGGTAAAATAACAGGGGAAGCCAAAAAAAAATTATTAAAAAAAAAAATTATTAAATATTTTTATTAATATTTTTTTTTTTTTTTTTTTTTTAAGTCAAGCAGTCACCATGTACACTACAGTATGGCTCGGCGGCCAGTCAAACGTTATTTTTATTTATTTAACAGATTGCAGAATGGGTACAATACAGTACGGCTCAATACACACAATTGTATAAGGGGATGCAGACCAGAGAAAGACGTTTGTCTTGTTTACATCAGGGTCATTAATACTGCTGGAGCATTGGTTAATTTTTGGTCCGATTTTTCCTTGCACGATTTTGCGCGCTGCGTGGGAGCAAATTCGAGACACATATTCGGTTGCAAAAAGGTGTCCCACGGTCTCCTCTATGGCCGTGAATACTTTCACGCGGATCGGAATCACGGCGCGCCCGTGGGACACTTTTCCGTTTCGGCGAGTTTATTCCACGATTTCTGTTTTCCTTTTCTAAGCATTTTAGGGGCTACATGTGAATTAGTAAAAGTTGCGGGACGCCCAGATGTTTCCACGATAGAAAGCTCGCGTGGATCCCATAATAGGCTCACTTAATACAGCGTTTTTAAAATCACGCGACATTTTCAGGGTCGCGAGCCGACCTTTTCCCCTCGTTTTCGATGATGGAAGTGATTTAGGAAAAGCTTCGGCACGCCGAGAGGTCCCCGTGGATTTAATCTCGCGAGGATCGGGGCAATATTCGGCCCGTGGGAACAGTTACGGGTTAATACAATGTTCAGAGTGCAGAGGGGAAAATATGCTGAGTTTTTTCCTCTCAGCCCCGTTTTAAACTTTTAGGGTGTGGCAGTCAGCTCGAATCTGATTGGCTAGGATCGGATTTGGACTCTATAATGCTGGAAGCCTGGAGAAAGAGACCTACCATCTGCCTCCTCTCCTGCTGCAGTGAGCATAGTGAGGCTGACAGTGTGTTAGAGGGAGTGAGAAGGAGAAGAGGGAGACATTTAAAATAAAAATTAAAAATTATAACACAGATGAAAAAGAATGTAAACTATATATATATATTTTTTTTTTTTTCATATTTCATATTTGATATTAATTAATATTTTAATATTAGGGAGGCATGGCTTCCGTTGGCTTCCATAAGGATTCGCCACTGCTGACATACCAGATTTACAAATACAGTAAGCCTACTGTTTTTGTAGGGTGATTATTAGGGATGCTCGATATTGGCTTTTTTACCGATACCGATATTCCGATATTGTCCAACTCTTAATTTCGATACCGATACCGATACCGATATCAAACGATACCGATATATGCAGGGTTTCCCCCCAAAAAAACGGAATAATTTCAGGTAACTAATAATTTCACTGGATGCATTCAAAAGGCTTTCTAAATGTAAGCATTATCTGTGCAAAATATGATAATTAAAAAAGTAAAAATTAACATTACATATCTCTTGTTGTTGAATTAAACCAAAATGCATTCTTTTGACAATAAATAAAATAAGAATTGGTTCTTACTTGCTTGCCTGGGTAAATAAAGGTTAAAAAAAACCTTTTTTTTTTTTTACCGATACCGATATTTTCCGATATCACATTTTACTGCCGATATCGGCCGATAATATCGGTCGGTCGATAATATCGGACATCCCTAGTGATTATGGTTTATTTACATTAGGGATGCTCGATATTGGCTTTTTTACCGATACCGATATACCAATATTGTCCAACTCTTAATTTCCGATACCGATATCAACCGATATCAACCGATACCGATATATGCAGGGTTTCCCCCCCAAAAAAGTGAATAATTTCAGGTAATTAACATTACATATCTCTTGTTGTGGAATTAACACAACATTATGCGTACTTTTGACAATAAATAAAATCTGAATTTGTTCTTACTTGCTTGCCTGGGTAAATAAAGGTTATAGAAATGTAAAAAAAATAAGAAATTTAAACCGATACAGATATTTTCCGATATCATATTTTAATGCCGATATCGGCAGAAGTGGCCAATCAGAGAGCGTCTTCGCAAACTGTGGCTACAAAAAAAAAAAAATGCATACACTCCCTCTCGGCCACTCAGATCCTCCTCTTCCTTCCAACTTGTCACTCCCCCTTCCTGTCTGACTACCATGGGATCCAGAGCCTTCTCCCGCTGTGGCCCCCGCCTCTGGAATTCCCTACCACAAGACATCCGTGAAATAGATAACCTCCCCACCTTTGTTTCTCATCTCAAAACACATCTGTTCATTCTGGCATACTCACTTTCATTTTAAGTTTATTATAACTGCTCCCCTATTTAACTACCGTAAATCCTCTAATAGTGGAGGGCATTCAAATAGAGGACGGACGGGGGGTTTGATACATGCAGACAAATATATTTATTTTTCATGCCGTGATATAGAATGAGATAAACTCTTGCCAATGCAAATTAAGTGCTGCCTCTCTCTACCGTTCCCGCTACACTCTGACTACATTAACGTTTCCCTACTCTCACTTTGTTGGTGTTAGCTAACGTTGTCATAGATAGATCTGTGGTGTCGGCTGGATGACGTTGGCTTTGTTTGCAAACGTTCGTTAACGTTTGCTATCTATATGGCGTTGGCAGGCGGGGCTGGCGTTGTCCAGTTGACATTACAGATCATGATGGCTATGATAGCATTAGCTAAAGCTATTACCACACTGTACAGTATGTTATCAACTCGATTCGACACAGGTAGAGTCGAGAATGTACAACACGATAAATTGTCCGTGCGGACCCCGCAACCTATAGACAGTTCCAACTTCAGAATTACGTTAATCCACCACAGTTTCACAATTACTGTGTTGCACTCAATATTTAAATAATATGTTGTACTACAGGTGTGCCAATGTTTTGCAATAAAAGTCTGAAAATGAATGGATTATGTCCATGAGTGTAATTTTTTTAAATTAATTAAATTATCTTATATAAGCCTCTCTCTAATAAAGGCCTGGTGCTCTTTGCAGCTGAGGTAAATACAAGACCCGTCCAATATTAGATCAAATATGGTATGTAACGCTGTAATACTGTGTTTTTACTGTGTGTAATTGTATTTGTTTTTAACCCTGTACGGCGACCTTTGGTGCTCAGAAAGCCCCTTTAAATAAAATGAATTATTATTAATATTATTATTATTATTGTCATGTGGCGAAGAAGGTCAGATAAAGCCTTCCCAGTGGCTAGAAACTCTTTAGTTTGTATTATAATTATTCTTTTAAAGTGACTTGGCTTTTCAATAACAGGTAAAGAAAAGACAGTCTTCCTCCAGATTAGAAAAACATTAAATATCAAGTCTACAGTGATTTAGAGAAGGTCCGTCCATGGTGTTACTTTATTTTGTCATAATAAATAGTAATTTAGTCAATATCTCTTCCATGTCATACAGGATGTAGCAGCTCGAATCTTAGCTGGTGCCACACAAAAACACCATGTCATGGGTCTGGCTGAACCATTCCATCAATCAATCAATCAATCAATCAGATTTATTTATATAGCACATTTCACATGACGCGTGTCAACCAAAGTGCTGTACAGAGGGTAGGTACACATAGATACATAAAGACAAGAATCACACTCCGTTTTATGGGAGGGCACACAGGCAAACACATAGGAAAACAAGGCATGAGTCAGTGAACGGGAAAGGCTAGTAGGTAGAAGTGGGTTTTGAGCCTCGATTTGAAGGCATCTATCGAGGGTAGATGCCTGGTGGGGATGCTGGGTATGCTGTTCCACAGTTCAGGGGCTGCGATAGCAAAGGCACGGCCCCCCCTGAGCTTGAGGTTAGACCTCCGGACTGTCAGGAGCCTCTGATCGGCTGACCTGAGGGACCTGGTGTTGGAATAGGGGGATAGGAGGTCTGAGATGTAGCGTGTAACGTGTCTGAACAGCAATATGAAAGACTTTAGTTATTGATTCTTTTTTTTTTGCAGATGAGATTATGTTTTCACCCCTTTTTATCTGGGGACAGCATATCTGAAAAAGCAATGGCCGGATTGCCTTTGTGCACATTCATGACCCCAAGAGGAAGAAGCCTATTGATGTTAATGCCACCATCAGGCCAAACCTTCAACTGTACCATTAGTTGTACAGTCACAAGAATTATACCCAGAGGCTCCTCAGAAACATATTTGCCATGGAACCTATTAAATCCGGCATATTGGATTTTTGCCATTTCGATCTTTGAAACATTTTCCCCTGCTTCTCCTATACTGGACCTCGGCTGGTTCACATGAAAACGGCTTTGTAGGGGTGAGTGTAACGGGTTACAAAGTATAACGTATTAGTGTAATCACATTACCTTCTCCTGTAATGACATTACCATATCCTGTAATGAAGTGATGTAAGGCATTACTGTTCCTGGTAATCACATTACAGTTACTGATCTAACAAACAGGTTGTTTCTTGCGTTACCAACATTACCATCCCCCTTATTTTGTCATGGATTAAAATAAATATTGATGAGCCTTTGGAAAAATTGATGAGCCTTGTTCAGTACGCACCTAGGTCAGAAAAAATAGATTAGAGAGAGAGAGAAAGCGGGATATGTTACCCCCTATTTAAAACTTGTGTGTGATGGTGTAATGCAGTGGTTCTCAACCTGTGGTACTTGGGCCCCATGCTGGTGGTACTCGGAGGGATCCCTGGAATCTCAATGTTTTTCAAAAATGAAATAAAACCAACTTTAAAATCAAAATACTAATACTACAACGAATGGAAATAAGCTTGAGATAATTGAAATTGGGGTTTAAAATAAGTTATACATTTATTTGGTTGTTTTTAGATTTAGAAACAAAATAAATGTTTGTTTCTGAGTCTGACGTTGTTTCTGACGGACACTAATACCTGTGGCGCGTGCACAATTAGCTAACGTTACAAGCAAGCTAGTGGTGACTTGCCGAGGGATGTCGCAAAAGTTGCTCAAAACGGGAGATATTCTAAAGAGAATAGTGGAGGAGAATATTTTTTTTAACCAGAAGATTTCTTCACAAGAAAACGTGATGCACTGAATAAGCGCAAGTCCACGACTCAATCCTGCTGTACACCCACAGCCAAATCACAGGAAGCCTCGTATCGTGCCAGCCTCCGCATAGCGAAAGCTGGTAAGCCACACACTATACCGAGTGACTGAACACTCGTTTCTCAAAGCCTTCCGTCTCTTCTAAAATGGACTACAAGTGTTTTGTTGATTTACATCCACATCACTATTTATTCATCATTATGCTGTTACTGCTGTCGGATTAGACTTTATTTGATTGGAAGAAGATCCCTCGGGAAAGAGTCGGGATTGTATGCAGGTATAGGCGATATTATGCTAATTACACTTTTATTGTAACTAACCCGGCCGCAAATGACCCGCAAACAATACAAATATTTTAGTTTGACTCGATCGCGACCGCGGTTGACTGCAGGCACCCGCCCACAATGGATCAGCCTGCGCAAAACTAGTGTGTGTGTGACGTGTGTGTGAGAGAGAGAGACTGAGGGGTAGATAGAGAAGGGCAGAGAGAGAGAGAGAGAGAGAGAGAGAGAGAGAGAGAGAGAGAGAGAGAGAGAGAGAGAGAGAGAGAGAGAGAGAGAGAGAGAGAGAGAGAGAGAGAGAGAGAGAGAGAGAGAGAGATAGATAAGGAGGGAGAGGGAGAGACACAGTGGGGGAGAGAGATAGAGAGATAATCTGACAGACAGAGAGAGAGAGAGAGAGAGAGAGAGAGAGAGAGAGAGAGAGAGAGAGAGAGAGAGAGAGAGAGAGAGAGAGAGAGAGAGAGAGAGAGAGAGAGTGAGAGGGAGAGAGTGTGTGTGAGAGGGAGAGAGTGTGTGAGAGAGAGGGAGAGAGAGATGTAGTGAGGGGAGAGAGAGGGGGAAGAGAGAGAGGGAGAGAGAAAAGGAAGGGGAGAGAGGGAAAGAGAGAGAGGAGAGAGGGAGAGGGAGGGGGAGAGAGAGAGGGAGGGAGATAGATAAGGAGGGAGAGGGAGAGACACAGTGGGGGGAGAGAGAGATAATCTGACAGACAGAGAAAGATACACTTATTTGTTTGAATCTGTATTATCCCTCGCCTGTTACACTTTGTGCATGTGAGAGAGAGAGAAAGAGAGAGAGAGATGAGAGAGAGAGAGAGAGAGAGAGAGAGAGAGAGAGAGAGAGAGAGAGAGAGAGAGAGAGAGACAGGGAGACAGGGAGAGAGGGAGAGAGAGAGAGAGAGAGAGAGAGAGAGAGAGAGAGAGAGAGAGAGAGAGAGAGAGAGAGAGAGGGGGAGATAGTGTGTGAGAGGGAGAGAGTGTGTGTGAGAGGGAGAGGGAGAGAGTGTGAGAGAGAGGGAGAGAGTGTGTGAGAGAGAGAGAGGGAGAGGGAGAGAGTGTGTGTGAGAGAGATGAAGAGTGTTCATTCAGAGAGAGTTTGAATAAAGTACATTTGCTGAAATACAGTTGTTCTTAATTTTCTCACTTGGTTTGTGAGAATGTTAGTTATTATGTTCTCAATGCCCCTTGCATTGTATGATAATTGTGTGGAAGAGTTTGCTAGTTCTAGTACCCCTTTCGTACATTGTGGCTGTGTCTGACAAAAGTTAACAATAAATAATGTTATTAGGAATAGATTTGCCTCCTGCGTGAACTGTGCATAGCTGAATAGACTGTAATTTAACGTCAGCCATGTGGTGGTACTTGGAGAGCCAGGTACGCTCTCAAGTGGTACTTGGTGTAAAAAGGTTTTTCTTTATTTCTTTATTTCAGATCCCCATTAGTCACTGCCTCAGCAGCGACTATTCTTCCTGGGGTCTGGATACAAACATAATAATAATAATAATAATAATAATAATAATAATAATAATAATAATAATAATAATAATAATAATAATAATAATAATAATAATAATAATAATAATAATAATAATAATAATAATAATAATAATAATAATAATAATAATAATAATAATAATAATAATAATAATAATAATAATAATAATAATAATAATAATAATAATAATAATAATTAATTTAATTTATATTGCGCTTCTCAATAACCCGAAGTCGCTGACAGTAGTCGGGAGCAGGGGTACAAAAACAAAAGGAACATGAGACCATGGGGGGAACAGGGGAGACAGCCTGATAGCATAAAAAAGGACTGGAGACAGATATCAATCAGGTTGGAGGGGAGGGGGGGGTTTAGGGGTGGGGGGGGTTGAAGGCAAGGGAGAACAGGTGGGTTTTGAGGCGAGCTTTGAAGGTGGAGAGTGTAGGGGAGTCTCTGATGGACTGGGGGAGGGAGTTCCAGAGTTGGGGTGCAGTGCGAGAGAAGGCCCGATCTCCGAAGTTTTTAAGCTTGGATGTCGGGACAGTGAGGGAGGCAGTGGAGGAGGACCGGAGGGAATGGGTGGGGCGGTAGGGGAGAAGGAGATCAGTCAGGTAGAGGGGGGGCAGGCTGTGGAGGGCTTTGAAGGTGAGGAGTAGTGTTTTAAAGTTAATGCAGTGTTTGATCGGGAGCCAGTGGAGGGAGTGGAGGACAGGAATGATGTGTTTGCGGGACCGGGTGTTAGTGAGGAGGCGGGCGGCTGAATTTTGGACCATTTGCAGTTTATGGAGGGAGCGGGAGGTGATACCAGTGAGGAGGGAGTTGCAGTAGTCCAGGCGGGAGGAGATGAAGGCGTGAATGAGGGATTCAGCAGCGGGGGGGGAGAGGCAGTGACGGATTTTTGCGATGTTGCGGAGGTGAAAGTAGGATATTTTTACGATGGAGCGGACGTGGGGGTCAAATGAGAGGGTGGGGTCAAGGAGGACACCAAGGTTGCGGACTAGGGGGGAGGGGGTGATGGTGGAGTCGTTGATGGTGAGTGTGATGGGTCCGGATCTGGTGAGAGTGGTTTTGGTGCCAATGATGAGGAGTTCAGTCTTGTCACTGTTCAGTTTGAGGAAGTTGTGGGTCATCCAAGTTTGGAGTTCGGTGATGCATGATTCGATGTGACTAAGGGGTGGGCTGTGGGGGGATTGTGTACTGATGTAGATTTGGGTGTCGTCAGCGTAACAGTGGAAGTTGAGGTGGTATTTACGGATGATGTGACCAAGGGGGAGAATGTAGCAGATGAAGAGCAGGGGGCCAAGGACTGAGCCTTGGGGGACCCCTGTGTGACTGGGGAGGGGGAGGAGGTGTGGCCGGAGAGGGAGATGAATTGTTGTCGGTCAGTGAGGTAGGAGGAAAACCAGTCAAGTGCTGTGCCCTCAACACCCAGTTGGTGCAACATATACAAATTAAACAAGAATATCAATAAAACACCAATAAAATATACAAACAATTATAGAACATTAAACCAATCAAAATCAGACATACAAACAAATATGTATGCCAAGTTTTCTAATATAGAACAATAACAAATATACAAACATATAGAACAAATCAAATATCAATAAAACAACAAATATCAATAAAACAACAAATGGAGACATCTCAGAGAAAACTAAAACGTGCTCAAAAACAGCACAACATTCCATACACTAATACTCTAATACTCCTCATCACCACTAGACAAAGACATTCCAAATCAACACATAACCCAACACATCCAGTGTCGGCTGGATGACGTTGGCTTTGTTTGCAAACGTTCGTTAACCGTCGCTATCTATATGGCGTTGGCAGGCGGGGCTGGCGTTGTCCAGTTGACATTACAGATCATGATGGCTATGATAGCGTTAGCTAAAGCTATTGCCGCACTGCATGTTACCAACTCGATTCGACTCAGGTAGAGTCGAGAAGGTACCACACGCTAAATTGTCTGTGCGGACCCCGCAACCTATAGACAGTTCCAACTTCAGTGTGTGAATTACGTTAATCCACCACAGTTTAATTAAGGCCTGCCTCTTATATAAGCCTCTCTCTAATAAAGGCCTGGTGCTCTTTGCAGCTGAGGTAAATACAAGACCCATCCAATATTAGAGGAAATACGGTACTGCTATTTTCCCATCTTCATATATATCTTACAGCTTCTTTTCATCCCCTGTCAAATAGCTAATTGAAACGTTCCCATAGTTTCCAGGTTCATTTTCATCCTGCTGAAGTTTAAAGTGCTGACTGTGAGAGAAGAGGAGAATCACAGTGAGGACAAAGCTGAGTGCCGAGAGTGCCTAGGCAGACACCGAGCCTGGCCCAACAAACCTCATCTGTCCTCCTCACCAAGCCTGGCCCAATAAACCTCCTCTGTCCTCACCAAGCCTGGCCCAACAAACCTCCTCTCTCCTCACCAAGCCTGGCCCAAAAAACTCATCTCTCCTCACCAAGGCAGACACAAAGCCTGGTCCAACAAACCTCCTCTGTCCTCACCAAGCCTGGCCCAACAAACCTCCTCTCTCCTCACCAAGCCTGGCCCAAAAAACTCATCTCTCCTCACCAAGGCAGAGACAAAGCCTGGTCCAACAAACCTCCTCTGTCCTCACCAAGCCTGGCCCAACAAACCTCCTCTCTCTTCACCAAGGCAGACTTAAGCCTTCCACAACAAACCTCTCTCTTCACCAAGGCAGATGCAAAGACTGGCGCAACAAACCTCTCCTTTCTTCATCAAGCCTGGCACAACAAACTTCCCCTTTCTTCACCATGGCGGACATAAGCCTGGTGCAACATATATATATATATCTTGGCCTGTGGCTCGATCAGAGGTCTGCGGTCGGATTTCTATTGGTCGGTCAAGGGGACAGGTTGTCCCGATCGGATTGAGAAACGTGAATTGCTCCCGGTCCATGATGTGTGGCGGATTATGTTGGCGACACGATCGACACCAACACTGGGACTCGCAATCAGATAATTGGAATATTCTTTTTCGGGTACATCCTAGTGAAGGTAACATGGTATGGTATCAATCCTGCTGTGATTCAACCATGATTTCACTTCGATCACAATGTGTGTATTTTAATCCACAACGTGTGCCGTTGGTGACGATCAAAGCATCAAAAAACAACCCCACCTCCCTTTCATACATTTATGATGAAACATAATACCAATAATATAGATGTGCTTTAGCCTCCCCCACATAAGATCTGCCCAGAGCCTAGAGGTTTTTAAATCATTGCTCAAAACACACCTCTTTTCCCTGGCCTTTGACCAGAGTTAGTTAGCCTGCCACTTGCATATGACGTCCGCTGTTACTCTGGACTTTTTATCCAATTTGCCTGTCTTTTTTATATTGCACTTTGCCCCTGCTTTCTTAAATGTACTGTACTATACCTTTTTCTGTCATTTTAGTGTATTTTTATTAGGGATGTCCGATATTATCGGCCTACCGATATCGGCATTAAAATGTGATATCGGAAAATATCGGTATCGGTTTTCAATAATTTTTTTTATTTATTTTTTTTACATTTATATAACTTTATTTACCCAGGCAAGCAAGTAAGAACAAATTCAGATTTTATTTATTGTCAAAAGTATGCATAATGTTGTGTTAATTCCACAACAAGAGATATGTAATTTTAATTACCTGAAATTATTCCGTTTTTTGGGGGGGGGGAACCCTGCCAATATCGGTATCGGTTGATATCGGTTGATATCGGTATCGGAAATTAAGAGTTGGACAATATCGGTATATCGGTATCGGTAAAAAAGCCAATATCGAGCATCCCTAATTTTTATTGCATTGTATGTGTTTTTATCATGTGAAGCACTTTGGTTTGGCTTTTAGTCATTTGTAAATGTGCTATACAAATAAAACTGACTTGACATGATTTCAAAACAGTAGCGTCTACAGGCAAGAAATGACAATGTTTTTAGTGAATTGCACGTATTTCTGCATAGCGTTTTCTGGGATTAGACAGGATTATTACAGGCGCAACAAGATTTATGGAATATTAATGCTGTATGTACTTGTGAGTGGAGAGTTCAGTGTTCATTGTTCTGATGGCCTGGGGGAAGAAGCTGAGCCGGAGTCTCTCTGTTCTCGTAGCGTGTGTACGTAGGTGCTTGCCTGACCGCAGCAGCTTGAACAAGCTGTTGTTGGGGTGGTGGGGGTCTTTCATTACTCTGCAGGCTGCAGCGCCGCCACGCTCCGAATGGTAAACGCAAGAATAGCATGTTGCCATCTATTACGAGTAGGGTATATCGCAGTGCCGATATAGGGTATATCTGCAGTGCAGATTTATGCTATTGTCTATTACAATGAATTAGTGCGCAAATCATTAATCATACATCAAAATAGCCTAATTTTATTATTATACACGATGATGATACAGAAAATTGCAGAAAAATGAGAAATGCATGGCAAAAATAGCATTTATTTTCAGTAATTTAGAGACCCCCCAAAAATTCACAAATCATGTTTTCAGGGGAGCTGATGTCTGATGTAGGGGAGCCATGGCTCACCGAGCTCCCCCATGATTCGCACCCTGGGTGTTCTGCTGTAACCCTTGTGAGGTGTTCTGCTTTAACCCTTGTGTGGTGTTCTGCTTTATCCCTTGTGAGGTGTTCTGCTTTAACCCTTGTGTGGTGTTCTGCTTTAACCCTTGTGAGGTGTTGTGCTTTAACCCTTGTGTGGTGTTCTGCTTTAACCCTTGTGAGGTGTTCTGCTTTAACCCTTGTGTGGTGTTCTGTTTTAACCCTTGTGAGGTGTTCTGCTTTAACCCTTGTGTGGTGTTCTGTTTTAACCCTTGTGAGATGTTCTGCTTTAACCCTTGTGAGGTGTTCTGGTTTAAACCTAGTGAGTGACGTGTTCTGGTTTAACCCTTGTGATGTGTTCTGCTGTAACCCTTGTGTGGTGTTCTCATTTAACCCTTGTGAGGTGTTCTGGTTAAACCCTTGTGAGGTGTTCTGGTTAAACCCTTGTGTGGTGTTCTCCTTTAACCGTTGTGTGGTGTTCTCCTTTAAGCTGTGTGGTGTTCTGCTTTAACCCTTGTGTGGTGTTCTCCTTTAATAATAATACTAATTATTATTATTATTATTATTATTATTATTAAAGGTGTTCTCCTTTAACTCTTGGTGGAGGCAGTGAAGGAACACAGTGAACCTTTTTGTAAAAATGTTATCATATTTACTTGTTTTCACCTACAATTTACACACTTACTGGTTCAGTAGACCTGAACGCCATATGTGTAATATAAATGATAAATGTGTGAAGGGGGTGTGGGAGGGATTGGGGGGTGTTTTTCACAGAAAATTAGCCAAGGCCAATGAGTCTCAGGATAAAAAAAAAATATTCCTTGTATCATTTCTCTTTTAGTAAACATTGAAAACTGGGTCCCACAGGCGTCTATACTTTTACCAACTAACCTCCAGTTCCGCGTTTGCGTTCTGCGATCTGATTGGCCACTGACGTTTCTGGTCATGTGACATGTGCGCCATCGCGTGACGCCTGTTTCTGCGCCTATTTCCGCCTCGAACAGCAGCAAACTACCTAACGCCTAGTTTATCACTGGTTAAGCTTAGGCGACTCTTTCGAAGTTGGTTAAGGTTAGAGTTTGGAATCAGGGCTGGTGTTCTATCGCCCTGCTCTAAAGACAAACTCTAACCATAACCAACTTCGAAAGAGTGCCTAAGCTTAACCAGTGATAGAAACAGGCGTCACACGATTGGCGCAGATGTCACATGACCAGAAACGTCAGTGGCCAATCAGATCGCAGAACGCGAACGTGGAACTGGAGGTTAGTTGGTAAAAGTATTGACGCGTCCCACAGACACAAACACCACAGAAGGGTAAACGTGTGCTTAAAACTGTGTTGCTATGAACATGAGTTTTTCAACACACCCGTGTGTGTTTAGTTATAGGGACAACACATCATGTCGTATTATTCGCCACATCTTTTTCAGATAAATGTCACACTCTATATTTCACCATCAGCAAGGCTTCCAAAGGCTTAACAGCCACAATGGTCTGACGGATTCCCCCTACTCCACTCCCATCCCCCCATGTGGTCCCTATGGTTTAGGAGGTATATATAAGTGGGCTTCTCTTTAAGAGCTTCAAAGAGAGTAGTCCTTGGAGTCCATTTGGAGCTTGTATTAACTCCATTGAAGAAGCTTCTTGTGGGGACAGGACATGATGTCACAACATTATGAACCGCAGAGCCTCTGATAAAGTAACCTTCATAAGATACGATCATTCTTCATTGTCTGTTGGGACAGACGTTTGTTTTGTGTCGGAACACACAGTACTGCATTTCAAGGGAATGGCTCATTGAAAACCAGAACTGTCAACACTGAGGTGTGTGTGTGTGTGTGTGTGTGTGTGTGTGTGTGTGTGTGTGTGTGTGTGTGTGTGTGTGTGTGTGTGTGTGTGTGTGTGTGTGTGTGTGTGTGTGTGTGTGTGTGTGTGTGTGTGTGTGTGTGTGTGTGTGTGTGTGTGTGTGTGTGTGTGTGTGTGTGTGTGTGTGTGTGTGTGTGTGTGTGTGTGTGTGTGTGTGTGTGTGTGTGTGTGTGTGTGTGTGTGTGTGTGTGTGTGTGTGTGTGTGTGTGTGGATATGGTGCGTCTGTCTATGTCTGGGTCTCTTAATATGTCATGATGTGCTCTGTTCTTGTGTCCATGACTGTATTGTGACCTGTATCCCTACTATATCTATGTGCTTTTGTTGTGTTTTTATTCTAATGTTATTTATCTTGATTTTATTCTGTTTTTATTGCTAACCCTTTTTTTACACAGGATTTTAGCCTGTACCTTCTGGCAGGGGGACTGCCAATGGAAATTAGCCTTTTGGCTAAAATTGGGTGCATTTACATCTGTAAAATATTTTATTAATGTACACTGTCCCCCTTGAACAAATAAAGTAAACCTAACCTAAACCAAAACGTAAAAAGGAAAAACAAGACAACCACGTTACAGCAGAGACAGACATACAGACAAGACATCAGAGACAACACTCTGGATGGTATAACAGTAGATGACGCAGTAATGGACAACACTCTGGATGGTAGAACAGTAGATGATGCAGTACTGGACAATACTCACACAAGACACTTTAGAATCAACATGTACGTTCCAGCACAGAGTATGGTCGACACAGACTCCCAAGTATGGGAGTCCACATCACAGAGGACCTGACATGGTCAACACACATAGATTCTGTGGTGAAAAAGGTGAAACAGCGCCTCTATCGCCTGAGACAGTTAAGGAAGTTCAGAGTATCGGGGAAGAAACTCCACTCCTTCTATTCCGGGGCTGTAGAGAGGATTCTGACTGGAAACATCACTGCCTGGTTTGGAAACAGCACGGTACAGGACAGGAAGGCCCATCAGGGAGTGGTGCGCTACCACCCCTGCAGGACTTATATAACAGGAGGTGCAAATCCAGAGCCTGCAGAGTAATGAAAGACCCCCACCACCCCAACAACAGCTTGTTCAAGCTGCTGCGGTCAGGCAAGCACCTACGTACACACGCTACGAGAACAGAGAGACTCCGGCTCAGCTTCTTCCCCCAGGCCATCAGAACAATGAACACTGAACTCTCCACACACAAGTACATACAGTATGAGCACACACACATTTTAATACTTTATTTGGTTCCACAAATTATATTACATAAACAGGGAATCAAATGTATCGGGGCCAAGCAGCACTGAACACTTAAAGGATAACTCCACTTTTTTTTTAAATTAGCTTATTTAACATCTTCCCTGGAGTTAGACAAGAAGATGCATACCTTTTTTGTCTCTGTGCGTGCATTTTAGCTTTGGGAATAGACGCTCCGTTAGCATAGCTTAGCTTCATCACTGGAAGTGGGGGAGGACAGTAGCCTTACAGTGCCTTACAGTGTATTGCAAGGTCTGACATTGACCAAACTTGATATGCATGACCTTGGTGGGCTCTAGGTCAACTCCTGAAAAGGGGGTCAATGTCAGACCTTGCAATCAAAAGTTAGGGGCGCACTGAAATTATGGCAAGGGTTATTAGCCCCCTAACTTTTGATTGCAAAGTCTGACATTGACCCCCTTTTCAGGAGTTGACCTAGAGCCCACCAAGGTCATGCATATCAAGTTTGGTCAATGTCAGACCTTGCAATACACTGTAAGGCACTGTAAGGCTACTGTCCTCCCCCACTTCCAGTGATGAAGCTAAGCTATGCTAACGGAGCGTCTATTCCCAAAGCTAAAATGCACGCACAGAGACAAAAAAGGTATGCATCTTCTTGTCTAACTCCAGGGAAGATGTTAAATAAGCTAATTTAAAAAAAAAGTGGAGTTATCCTTTAAGGGTACACATAGCACCTCCTTCTCCACGTGGCTAAGCTGCCAATAATAGCTGAGACAGAGCAATATTTGGCAATTTGTTTGGCTTTTCTTTTAGACATTGCAGCAATTCTCAGACCAGTCATGGTGGATTTGTGTACATGGCCAAGACTTCCGAACACAAGTACACCATATCTACACCTATTCCCAAGGTCAGCCATCACACTGAGCAGTGGTTGGTATTTGATATACTTGTCCCGGAAGGCCTGGTCCATGTACAGGTCAAAGGTACAGCCTACTTCTATGACCAGCACCTCTCCGTCACTTTAAACAAAATGTCACTTTAAATAATGGAAAAGTCACTTTAAAAGAATGAGGTATTGTATAGTATAGTTTAGATACATTAAGTATACAAATGACGGAGTTAAAATTGTATATTGTATAGTATAGTGTACATAGGAACCAGTTTCTCAGGAACCTAGCATGTCTATTTTTATCATGCACATCTTGTGTCTTACCTGTGTTCTTCTATGTCTATTTTTATTATTTTATTATTGTATTATTGCACAATCGATGCGGGCATGACCACCCGCATTTCACTGTATGCCCTGGTATGTATGTGACAAATAAACCTCTTGATGGGCTGATCTTGAATAAGGACTGTTCATACAAAAACAATAAAAATAAAAAAACAAGACCATACTAACTTGGATGTGTCCTTCATGCGGACGCCAAGAAGAGCTCCTGCATGCGGCACAAGATGGACACAATCAGAAACAGCCAACATTAGCTAGAATACCTGTATACTGTAGCTACAAGTACACAGAGGGTGGGATCCACTAAGAATGGATTGTGTGGTGGGAATTGCACCCTTAACTTTGCAGGGTTTGCACGTGTATTCTGCTCCGTCTTTGACAGCTATCCACAGGACATTGCGCGGATGAGATACCAGCGCGGAAACGCCCATTATGTGTGGCTTGCGGAGCAGTCTGTCACATATAATTGTCACATATAATTGTACTTAGGCTTGGGCGATATGACGGTATTACGGTATGCCAGGGTATTTCGAAATCCCGTTTTCAATACCGTGATGACACAGAATGTGCGCCAAATCACAGATGCGTTTCTTTCTAGTACACTATATAACAGGGACGGCATTGGTTGTAGTGCACAGCACGTGCCACCAGAGGGCAGGGCAGTCTGTCTTTCCCTCTCAGTCAGAGCTCAGTAGAGCAGAGCTGAGCACTGAGCAGGATGACGCAACGCACGTGTTCCTGTCGGTCTTCCATCTCCATGTGTGTTAATCTGCACGACAAATAAAGACTTATTCTTCTATAGAATGCGGTTATGGACCGGTGGCCGTCCGTTTATTAAGGTTGAATGGACAATGGTTTCCACTTCCAGACATCAGATGATTGTGGATTCGGGTATCAAAACGTTTTTTCTAAACTTTTGAGAGTACGGATTTGTGCGTGAATGTGGACCCGGGAACACGTTGTTTGGGACGTAAGTAAGTTATGTTATGGTTAAGCGTATTGAAGATGAACGTATGAGGGTCCGGATATCTTTTGTTCGAATGCGGGACGTTAATATTAATATAATTGTCCGAGTTATGAATGCCGGGAGTGTATGTTTGGTAAACCTTGACTGTGTGTGTGCGTATTGGCTTCGGTGATTCACTACAGGGGTTTAACGGCTTAAGCTGGGTTTTGATTATCAGTTAATCGATGCAGATTCAATTTTGTGCGTCTGTATGTGTAGTTGTGTAGGCCTACTACTGTCGTGAGTTTGTGAGTCACATTGGTCTAATTTCAGCCTCCGTTATACATTCCGTATGACTCGTTTCATATCTGTGTGTCTCGAATGTGCGTGCTGTGCAGTCTGTTTATGTTGGTAACACGGGTCACTAAGGAATTTAATGTTTGCTTGCTTATGTAGAAACAATGCAAGATAACGAGACCTTTCATTATAACGTCTTGCAACTATGGTTATGACTAAGATATCAAGTATTTACTCCCGGAAAATCTTTATGTATGGTGATAAGGAGTATATTGTCAACTTAGCTCTGCTTCACCTCCACCCCCCCCCCCCCCCCCCCCCCCCCCACTGATGAAATGAACGGCATACCGTCATATACCGTATACCGGGGTGTGATGTCAGCAAGGTATGACGGTATGAAAAAAAGTATACCACCCGAGCCTAATTGTACTATATTCTATTGTGCTATATTTAATTTAGTTTATCTCCCATTTAATTGTATTCAATCTCTTTATTAAGTTGTAAAGCCCTGGCCTATATTTTATTTCATATTATATTATATTCTATTGTGCTTAACTTAGTTCATATTTCATTTTATATTACACCACCCCATTATTGTGATTATAAGTAACCTAACCCAGCATCCAAAGGAGTGAAGGAGAGGAGTTATTTTTCATTTAATAATAATAATAATAACTTCATAATAATAATAATCATGACGTTGCATTACTGCTGATTACTGTATGATAATCTCAGAACCAAGCATTTGAAATTACCTGGTTTAGAGCTTAGCCTTATTTCTAATAGTGTTCACTGACAGACTTGGAGCAAATCACGCCACTTGTGAAGGCTATCTTCGCCTGGGGCTGCATATTTCTCGAACAAATTATATACTGTTTATAATATCTATTTTCTGCTGTTCCAACGAAACCTCAATCAACAAAATCCGTCCATATATTCTGGCTGTACAGGACGAAATGTATTGATTGATTGAGCTGGCAACCTTGTCTCCGGATGATTTTGGTCTCAATTAAATAAAAACTGTGATATTCTCCTTTGAAATATTTTTTTCACGGCCACGCCTGGCATTACGATGCCTGCGTCTGGCAAAACTTACTGCAGCCATGATCACCTGTGACGGTGGCAGTGACGCTGGCATGATGCCCCTTTATAGAACTTAGGGATCTGCGCTTATTTACCACCATGTCTGTGAAGACGGCAGGTGTGTCGCGTTAACTGGTCGATGCAATTGCCGGCGGCCTTTCTGGATACCGCCAGATTTCGACGAAGCTCATTTACATAGAAAGGGGACACGTACGGGCGGTCAGGTGGCGTAATGGAGATTGCGTTCGTCACCAACCCCGGAGCGGCTGGATTCGTTGTCACCAGCTTGGCTGGCCGTTCACACTAATACAATTGGCAGTATTAGAGGGTGGGAGAAGCTGGCGGGGTGGGTCCGGGTCGTTGTAAACAGCGACTCCTACAGTTCGGTCGGGGCGCCTGCTAAGCGCGGATAGGATCTAAGTGGGATAGTGTGATCCTTCCACACGCTACGCCCTCTCAGTGAGAATCCGCGCTGCCAGGTGAAAAGAAGCGGTTGATTGGCTGGACGTGTGTCGGAGGAAGCACGTGGTAGCCTCCACTCTCTCAGACCGACTGTGGGGGGTAAGTGCGCAGCGACCAGGAAGGGGATTGGGAATTGGCATAACGACTAACATTGGGATGGGAGAAAAACGGAGGAAAAAGGAGGGGGAAAAAGATCAGTAAAAAAAAAAAAAGGGGACACGTTCCGCCCATATTACCTCATTTAAATACGTGCCACTTGCACCGGATGCAATGCTGACAGAATGCATGCGCCACCTCATTTCACCCGTTGCTCATCCTCTGTGGATACAAAAACAGAGTTTCAGAGCGATATGCACCGGCTTTCCGTCAGAAAAAGACATGCAAACCCTTTGTGGATCCCGCCCTGATAGTTTGCATGTTAGCTGTTACAGGTGGCTGAGGAGACAACAATATATTATAAAGAAGACATATTAATTAAGTTAATATGGTCTTTGAGGTCTCTTAACACTTTGAGTGCCAATGACGAGATACTCGTTTGTTGCCGACCGTTCAGTGCCAATGACGAGAGATCTCGTTTTTTTTATTAGCGATTTGAATTCATATTTCATCAATCTAGCCTCACTACCACTGCAAACTCTCTCTGAGCTCCATTGGGAAAATACCGCCCCCTATCGTCTCTCCCTGTGGTACTGCACCCCTTTGGAATGGATTGAATGAAACGCATGGGGGGGGGAAAAATCCTGCTTCCACATTTTACTTCTCAGGCAAGTCACCCGAGACGATCGGATTCATTGTGGAGCCTCAGAACAGCGTGGAATCGGTGTTTCGACCACCCAGCGTTGGATCAATAAACGCAATCGATATTTGGAATGGCAATCAGGAATTGGAATAATCTTTTTGGAGAACATCTGATCTGAGGTAAGGAATCTATTTTACCAGTCTTAGGATAATCAGAGCTTTTTTCACAGAGATATCAACGTGTGCCCTATGTGTGTGTGTGTGTGTGCGATCAGGAAATAAGAGAATCGATTTTTCAGCCCGCTTCTATAGCGTGCATAAGTACACATATACTATCAATAAACGATTCATAAATAGGCCGAAAAATTACAATGTTTTTTGTGTATTCCAGAATATTCCAGTAAAGGGCGTACATCTTTATATTTTCCTGAAACTTTCCAAAAATTAGGGTTTTTCAAAATGGTATAAAACGGAAATGAACCGATTAAAAAACAATCCGTTTCGACAATGTTGACTGCAAACAAGTCATTGATAAGCGACAGCCATATTATACACATAGCCATAATTTAAGATGTAGTTTATGCGTTCGCAAATATGAGAGCTCTATCGCTGGCACGCAACAGGGTTCTGGGGCACCCGACCTCCGGCACGGAAAGTGTTAAACATGTCTTTGAAGTTTGTTGCTATAAAAAAAAACATAATGCATTCTAGCTGCCTCTATACCACTCTGTTTCAGTCCTGTTCTCATTCTAGCAGCATCTACACCTCTCTGTTTCAGTCCTGTTCTCATTCTAGCAGCCTCTATACCTCTCTGTTTCAGGCCTGTTCTCATTCTAGCAGCCTCTATGCCCCTCTGTTTCAGTCCTGTTCTCATTCTAGCAGCCTTTATACCTCTTTGTTTCAGTCCTGTTCTCATTCTAGCAGCCTCTATGTCCCTCTGTTTCAGTCCTGTTCTCATTCTAACAGCCTATATGCCTCTCTGTTTCAGTCCTGTTCTCATTCTAGCAGCCTCTATGCCTCTCTGTTTCAGTCCTGTTCTCATTCTATCAGCCTCTATACCTCTCTGTTTCAGTCCTGTTCTCATTTTAGCAGCCTCTATGCCTCTCTGTTTCAGTCCTGTTCTCATTCTAGCAGCCTCTATACCTCTCTGTTTCAGTCATGTTCTCATTCTAGCCGCCTCTACACCTCTCTCTTTCAGTCCTGTTCTCATTCTAGCCGCCTCTATACCTCTCTGTTTCAGTCCTGTTCTCATTCTAGCAGCCTCTATGTCCCTCTGTTTCAGTCCTGTTCTCATTCTAACAGCCTATATGCCTCTCTGTTTCAGTCCTGTTCTCATTCTAGCAGCCTCTATGCCTCTCTGTTTCAGTCCTGTTCTCATTCTATCAGCCTCTATACCTCTCTGTTTCAGTCCTGTTCTCATTTTAGCAGCCTCTATGCCTCTCTGTTTCAGTCCTGTTCTCATTCTAGCAGCCTCTATACCTCTCTGTTTCAGTCATGTTCTCATTCTAGCCGCCTCTACACCTCTCTCTTTCAGTCCTGTTCTCATTCTAGCCGCCTCTATACCTCTCTGTTTCAGTCCTGTTCTCATTCTAGCAGCCTCTATACCTCTGGTTCAGTCCTGTTCTCATTCTAGCAGCCTCTATACCTCTCTGTTTCAGCCCTCTTCTAATTCTAGCAGCCTCTATACCTCTTTGTTTCAGTCCTGTTCTCATTCTAGCAGCCTCTATACCTCTCTGTTTCAGTCCTGTTCTCATTCTAGCAGCCTCTATGCCCCTCTGTTTCAGTCCTGTTCTCATTCTAGCAGCCTTTATACCTCTCTGTTTCAGTCCTGTTCTCATTCTAGCAGCCTCTATGCCTCTCTGTTTCAGTCCTGTTCTCATTCTAGCAGCCTCTATACCTCTCTGTTTCAGCCCTCTTCTAATTCTAGCAGCCTCTATACCTCTTTGTTTCAGTCCTGTTCTCATTCTAGCAGCCTCTATACCTCTCTGTTTCAGTCATGTTCTCATTCTAGCCGCCTCTACACCTCTCTCTTTCAGTCCTGTTCTCATTCTATCAGCCTCTATACCTCTCTGTTTCAGTCCTGTTCTCATTCTAGCAGCCTCTATACCTCTCTGTTTCAGTCCTGTTCTCATTTTAGCAGCCTCTCTATACCTCTCTGTTTCAGTCCTGTTCTCATTCTAGCAGCCTCTATATCTCTCTGTTTCAGTCCTGTTCTCATTCTAGCAGCCTCTATACCTCTCTGTTTCAGTCCTGTTCTCAACGGGCTCTGTCTGTGCCTGTAATGAGTGCTCATGCACCATCTAGCACAGGGATGGGCAATTATTTTTCCCGGGGGGCCGAATGAGCAACTGAAAATATGTTGGAGGGCCGGGCCAAAATTCCAAACTCAATTATGCATAATATAAAAAAGCAGTAAATGGCATTGTTTTGACCCCTGGTAAGAGTGTATGTTATTATTTGGCAATTAAAAGGTGAGGTTAGCTTTCAAAAATATCATTTATTCAAATAGAATTTATTTCCAAAATGATAAACAAAATGTGAAACATTAATAACAAAGGGCATGTATGAAAAAGTGCTATACAAATAAAGTTATTATTTTGAGTTTCATATACTATTGAAACAAGGATTTTCTTAGCGTTCTAAAGACATCACATCATCTTATAGCCAAAATAAACAAGACATGAAAAGTGTCCCAGTAGCCTTTTTTACTCTACATGCCTATATTAAACATTTAATGTTTTCAGAACTGTGCAAAAAAAAGAAGAAAAAAAAGATCAAGTGTCCCATTTCACTTGTTATATTTCCACATTTTAGTGTTATTCAGCTTGTTTTTCTTCTTTCATTCAGTGTGATAAATCCAGTCTCTGTTGAGCTTTAACAAGTCCATCAAAGTCAGGTTGCATGTCTGAGGTGGAGATGCGAAGCACAGCTGCCAGATGTTCATCAGTGAGAGAGGATCTGTACCTGGACCTGGTAAACGTCATGACTGAGAATGTCTGTTCACATATACTGTAGGTGGATCCAAAGAGAACCAACATCTTCTGAGCATGTCTCCTCATGTTTGGAAAGTTCTCCTCCTTGAGAGCAGAGTAGAACTCTAGCAGTGATGCTGACTTAAAGTGCTCTTTCAGTAGTGAATCAGACTGCAGGTCAATGAGTTCAAGCTGAACATCAGTGGGTGCACTATCGTTAGGTTATGACTATAACCAAGTTCTGTTAATTAGGGGTGACGCTTGGCATCACTACTGCACTATCTCGCGTACGTGCACGCGTACTGAATAAACCACAAATGTACCTCTAATACCAGTATTAGTCTGACCACACCCCTCATCAGCTTACCTTCATAAGCAGGTGTGTGGTCACCTGCTCTCCTCCTTCCCAAGCTTTCACCACAAGGTGAGGTCAAGGGCTGCAGCGGCCGTCTGATGCCAAGCGTCACCCCTAATTAACAGAACTTGGTTATAGTCATAACCTAACGTTCTGTTTCATTAGGGGCTCTGCTTGGCATCACTACTGCACAAAGGGAGGCCAAGCGGAGCCGCTGGCTGACAAATACACCCCGCTGACAGCCCCCCAAAACCATCAGAACAGGGAGGGCCGAGCCCCCCCGACCCCCCCTAATGGAGGGTATCCCCCCTATTAGAGGCTTCACGGGAAGGCGACGGACCCGACCGTGCGAAGAGGCACTCAAGCAACTTAACGCACAGGGTGAGCAGACCGTGGCTTGACCCCACGACTACACACACGCACAACCCGCATGCCACCCGGGAACGAACGGAGGAACAACCTCGTTACTGCCCCCAGAATCACGGGGTCAAGGGCAAACCCAACCCCGTGGCAAGGCCGTAGCAGCGGAGCGCGAAGGAAGACCCAGACCCACCAAAAGGACTGGACTCCCTGGAATGGGGGCCCGGAGAAGTCCATGATGCCAGCATCAAGACCCCACCAGGTGGGCACGTAGTGCCCCGCCCCCCACATCGCCAGCGTATTCAGACAAAGGCCCCCCAGTTACTGCACCTGGTAATCCCAGGCGGTATCCCAAGTACTAACCAGGCCAGAACCTGCTTAGCTTCCGAGATCGGACGAGATCGGGCGTGTTCAGGTCGGTATGGCCGTAAACCGAGCGGGCCCCGTCCCCCCAACAGTACACCGCCTGGCACACTAACCCTGCAGAACAGACAGTCAGCATGGCCGTAAGCACACAAAAAAGGTTAACCAACGGAAGCAGGCAGCGCACCGGGGAAAAACCAGGCAACAGGCTGTTAACCCTAGCCTGGAGACTGCGGACGAGACAGGCGCCAGAGGGGACAGCTGAACACAGCCGCCCCGGCGGAAGGAGCGTAAGCTGGCGGTGTTGCATGACCAAGCCTCCATTTAAAAAACCCCACCCAGAGGGGTCGAGGCAGAGAAGGCTGACACGATTGGCAGACGTCATGAACGTGCAGGGGCACCCTCAAACGGTGAACCCGGGAGTTGACACTGCTCCAACACACCAGGGAATCAACCACCTCGGTGTTACCCAATGCGGTGGTTGTTCCTATAACCCCTCAAGAAAAAACTCCAAAACACACCTGCGGGTATACACCGGCTATACCGCAGTACAAGTGTTTCAGTTTCCAAAAAGGGTTAACCCAGGCCTACGGGTCGCAAACATCACTTCGGACCGGGCCTGGCGGTACGGGAAGCACAGGGTCACCAGAGGAGGTCAAAAAACCACCCCCACAGGCCCCTCTTCGCCATGCGTGAGAGAGGAGCGAAAAATAATGGAGAACCAGCCCCTAAGCACACCGTACCTGGTATTCCCCGGCGGTCTCCCAACCAAGTACTAACCAGGACCAACCTGTGTAGCGGCCGAGATCCGACGAGATCGAGCGCGTACAGAATGGCATGGCTGTAAGCCATGACGACAGTGCTGAGTAAAAACATACCCAACCAGGGTCTCCATAGCGCTTAACCCTGTGACACCCAGACCGACCTGGCATTTTTCCCCCTGAAAAAAGCCCAAGTCCCTCAGGGTACCAGAACAGCAGATCTGCATCCCCGGCGGACAACGGGTTCAACTGATCTGGACCAGCGTGACCAGAACCAGTCCCGTGCCCTAACCACGCCGACATGCCTACTCCAGGAGAAGGGCAGATATGCGTGTTGATCTTAACATGAAAAGAAGGCGCCACCCAGACGTTCGGACGAACCGCGCCTGGTGGCCCACCCCAAGGGCGTGAGACCCCACTACATATGTTCAGATCCATCCCGTCATCATCCCCCAGACATGAACGAGAATCCGTCGACAACCCACCCAGGTCATGGGATGTGGTCGTCGGAAGAGGAAAAACCCCCATCTCAGTTGCTTTATAAAAACGCTGTTTCAACCACAAGCAACCAAGGCGTGCCAGTCAATCGCCTGTTTACAGCGAGCTAGCACTATACGTGCGTCGGGACACACCCCCATCAATGAACAGGCTATTTAGACCTGTCATTGAATCCCCAAGGCGCCCAGGGGAACGACAAGAGGGGTGTGACACTCCCTAACTCCAACACTTCTGGAATAGAAAGAAGGAAGCATCAACAGTATGTATCCCAGTCTACACAGCCGGGGTAAAAAATGTTCACATTTTTACATCCCACCACCCTCCCATAGGAAAGAGACGGGGATCCCCAGAGAGACTTCCCACGCGAGCTGTACAGATTGAAAAGAATATATTGCACCTTGAGCCATGTAAAAAACTGGTTTTAGGGCCTCCGGGGAAGAGGCACTGAACCCATACACACTCAATAAACGAATTGAATCGAATATACATACAATAGAAAAGGACCCTTCTAGAGGGTCCACTCACTTTGACAATCTGAGGAGGAAGGCTCTGTACTCTGATGGAGGCTTCCTCACATGGAAGAAGGAGTCCGAACTCACAGAAGGCCTGAATAGGCGCTTGGTGAGGAGGAGCCCTGACCACCCCCCCTGAAAACAGATCCATCACATGGACCTGAACAGCACACGGAAGTCCTACCAACAGAGACGCGCACAGTGACGTACTCTATGGCGGGGGAATTCCTGCGGTGCACACGCCCAATATACCAGGCCGTTGGACCAGGAACTCCCTCCCCCCCCCCCCCGAACCGCCACGTGACGGGAACCTTGAAGGACAGGGGGTGTACCCCTGACCGACAGAACAATGGGGAGAGGAAAGGTTACCAGTTCACCCCTTTACGACCCCACACCCATGATACGACGTAACGACAAAAAGAGAATATGACACAGTCATAGTCAGCTCTATGAAGCGTTTCACAGCTCCACACAGCGCATGAGCTAACCTGCTATCTGATTTTTACTAAGGAAAAACACAGAATAGAGAGGGCTCTAAGAACCCCGGTCCAACATACACATGTGCTTCTGTGGCCAGTACAACCCAGTTGTAGGTCACATGACACACACAACCCATCATCACCTACAAAAAATGGCAAAAACACTCAACAGAGGAACGCCGTTTTTTTCACAATGAGAGAATACATCATTCTTGATTAGTATCGACCACAGGCCTTGCTAAGCACACATGACAGCAACCAAACCAATTTCCCTTTAGGAAATAAGTTTCTCCAGCAGATTTAGCACAACCTCAGCAATCAAGCTAAGAGTTACATCGTATCCCTACCACACAAAAGACACAATTAATGCACAACATGTCTGATAGGAGGTGATAAAGTCCCCAGGGAACCGGGGGGGAAAACACAATCCTCCTATTTTACCCTCAATACGGCCAGTTAAAACAGGAAAACCTGTTAATGTGTGAACACACTGTTCATTGTCATTACAGTCTGAGAAAGAACATTCTTTTACTCACTTGTCACCAAGCATAGCTTCATAGGTTAGTTACCTTAGTTGTGAGTACACGGCCGTGTTACTCACACAACAACCAGATCATTACATCCCGTTTGCACGGAGAAGCTAACTGCCAGTGACAAAAACAGCTCACACATAACCCGCAACGTATCCTAAATGCATTGTAGCAACACACGTTTTGGGAAAAACACCGTTATTCACAATACATTTAGCAAAGTAAAACCAGAAGACGTGTTATGAGGTCTGGTCAACCCCGTTCCTACCCGGAACGCAGATCAGCGAAGTGCAGTCACAAGACACCGTAGAACACAGCCGTCCTGTGTAGTTCGATCCGGGCAGCGTCGCCGCTCCAACCAGTCGCTACAGTCCTCTTTGTTGACGCAATCCCCGTCCAGGCTCAGGGCAGGGTCGACGAACATCCCCTGTCAAGGATGACGTCGTGGTCAAGAGTGTAAAACATGTTAAAATCAAAGCACGTTCAACAGAATAGCATCAAGCTAACGGCTGCTCCCACCGTTCGGGTGCTATTGCTTCTGCTCGCGAGACGCCGATCTAACGACGCACGCGATCAGAAGCGAGCTCACAGCGGCGCGCGAGAAGCTAAGCTACCCCGCGCCAGGCCATGGCCATAGCAGCAAGCTAACGTTACCTAGCGACCACGACATGCTAGCCCCGCAGCTAACAGCTGACTGGCTAATAGTAGGCCTTAAGCAGGCCATGCAGCGACCCAGCAGGCTAACGCAGCAGTTAACAGCTGACCGGCTAACCGTAAGCTATGAACATGTAAACAATGACATAACACTCACCCAGACAGGCCGCCGTTCTGAACCCCTCCTCACTTTTTAAGAGAAAAGAGAAAACAAGATGTCAACACCGCTTCACAACGGTGACATTACCACATCCGACGGAGTCAGCACAGTACCAACTGGCCTGTGTAGCTGACTTTGAACATGAATCTGCCGCTATCGCACATTACATGCACATATCCCCTCGTGAAGGAATACTCTCATTTGGATATGAAAGATGGGGCCTTAACACGGTGACAGAGAGAATCCACTCGTCCAGAACACACAGGGATCACCAGTGTCAATGGTCGCGGCCCACTAGTTAAAACTATAATGGTCTCCAGACCAAGGCCTTCTGTCGCCTAGGTGGCTGAACAAAGGACCCTAGTCTGGGGCCGGTTTCCATAAACTTTGTCAAGTAGCCCCCATAGCACTAACAGACAAGTGGAGCCCGCCAGCAAACACTACTCACCCAACCTGGAACGCACCGCTTCTCACAACAGCGGCATGTCCGACAGTTCAGCTGTGGCCTGACAGGTTTCACCCCAACAAACACAGCAAGGAACTGCAGTTGAGAAGCATGCAGCGGCGTGCTCCCAATACGAAAACCGGTGGAGGGTTTTTAGAATGATCATCATCTTCCAGACACTCCAGTACGAAGACAATATCGCCGTATTTTCTCGAAAATAGTGAGAGAGAAAATAAAGATATGATGTCAACGTATCCTTGTTTCCCAAAGCTGCTCCTAAACCTTTCTTCCATCATGGTGTCAAGTGTGGGGATCTACCGAGGCACTTCTTCCTTGTGGTGAAAGCGAGAAGGAGGAGAGCAGGTGACCACACACCTGCTTATGAAGGTAAGCTGATGAGGGGTGTGGTCAGACTAATACTGGTATTAGAGGTACATTTGTGGTTTATTCAGTACGCGTGCACGTACGCGAGATAGTGCAGTAGTGATGCCAAGCAGAGCCCCTAATGAAACAGAACAACACTGCAGGTAAAGGGAGAGGAAACCAGCTGCATTTCATCCTCAACCTTTTTGAAATCTTGAAAACGCCTTGAAAATTCATCATGCAGTGCTCCCAACATGGATGAGTACCTGTGCCGGTGATCAGCTGATGGTTTGACTTCTTTCAGGGTTTTCATGTGTTTGAGATTGTTGCTGCCTAGTTGCCTTGAAATTAATTGCAACTTTGTCATGAAGGCTTTCACATGGCTATGCATTTCATGAGCAAAAATGCCCTTGCCCTGCAGTTGTGTGTTCAGTAGGGATGGGTACCGTTCACATTTGAACCGATACGGTACCGGTACCTGTGAATCGATACCGGTACCCAACGGTACCTTTTTTCTGTACTTTAGTCTCTAAAAATGTAATCTACCTACCTCAGTTGTGAAAAAAGAAATCCAAACTTCAATTAACCACACTTTCGACCGTTTTCGGCTTGCCCCGACTGCTTTGTTGTTGAATCAAGTCAAATCCTAGGTAAGCGTATATTGTGCGTGTGAACGTTGACATGAAAAGAAAAAAGTAAAAGTAAAAAAAAATTAAAATAAAATAATATTAAAAATCTTTCGCGGGCCGGTCAGAATCATCCCGCGGGCCGTATCCGGCCCGCGGGCCGTACAATGCCCAGGTCTGATCTAGCAGAACAAGTCCTTACTGTCGAAGAAAGTTCCAATTCAACTGTCAGACGTTGCAGATCAAATGACTCGAATAGCATAGCAATAGCATAGCAATATTACTGTTAAGAATTTTGTCAAAAACACATTTTAGGTTCAAAGTTGATTTACGTGCGATCCACCATCTTGTACCCACACATTTGATCAAGATCTCTTCACGCACACATGTCTTAATAGCTACGGCGATTGTGGCTGCAATTCTGAATGGCTGGTTTCAAGAGGGAGGGTTAATGTCAAAGCTGAACTGCAGAAAATGCACAATGCACATTTAACATTTTCTCATGTTTTGGGACAACCCCTCATTATGTAAAAACAATGCAAAATTTTCACAATAGGTCCCATTTAAGTGTAGTCTTATACATAGTACACATACAGTACATATTAGTATGTATTTACCCACTAGCTGTGAAGAAAATGGAGTCTGAAACATTCAACCCAGTTTCCCAAAGACTGGCATGTCAAACTGTATGGCTGCATTATCTGAGATGCTACACACACACACACACACACACACACACACACACACACACACACACACACACACACACACACACACACACACACACACACACACACACACACACACACACACACACACACACACACACACACACACACACACACACACACACACACACACACACACACACACACACACACACACACACACACACACACACACACACACACAGACACACAATGAATTGCAGGGCATTGGTCTCTATTTTGTTAGCGGAAAAGACAATTATTGACGTTTTATGGGTCACAGATTACAGGCATATATTGACGGTAAAGGATCTGCCATCTGAGCATTAATTAATTCAAACCTTTATTTCTCCTTGGAAAACAATTGAGGTTGCCCTAATTTACAGTTGTGTCAAGATTGCAATTCATTAGGATAAATAATGAAAACAGTTGAATATAAAGGTGAGAAAATTATTGTAAAGATATTGGGAAAGTAAAACAATTGCACATCAATAAGATTAGGCATCAATAAAAACACAATAAACACAATAAAATTAGGGATGCTCGATATTGGCTTTTTTACCGATACTGTTACGAAGGATCAGATTAAACCGAGTATATATATTTATTTGTTGATATATATTGAATAGTATTTGTATATCGTTTGATATCCCTTGTATATTCCTTGTACATATACACGGAATATCCCTTTAGCCTACTATAGCCCATAATAGTTCATTCTCCTATTGGACAAAGGACCAGGCGCCAGGGGACCAGCCCCCGGAGTCAAGTTCAAAGTTACCGACAAGACATGTCTGTACTAGCCCCGGCCCTGCCCAGGGATACGGCGACAGAAATGAGAGTGGCACTATTTGTTCACCGTGCATATAAATATGGCGCAAGTGAATACAGAGGCACTTAGTCAGAAACTTAGTAACCAACGTGAAGCCTCACCCACGATACGACGTGCGGTGAAGTATGGCCTGTTTGGCCCCAGAATAGCATTGAGACCGCGTGCGAATTAATAACTGAATTGTCAGAGTTTGGCACTGTACCGTCGAGTGCAACGTATTTCTATTAAGTTAATAATAGTCTATTGTGTATGGTGCATCGTGCGGTTAGAGTTCTAAAGTGACCAGCATCTCCAACGCTTCCTCGTGTTAGCTAGATTCTTATCCAGGCTGGGCCGACCACATGGCGCTTTCATCCGAGGAGATCTAGGCGAGGACCGAATGGACATGTACACTGGATTACCTACCCGACGTCTGCATAGCCCTGTGCGGCTGGAATATATATTTGCTTTGGTACTGTGATTTGTGGAGCGGATAATCGCCGACGCCTGTGAGTGTTGGATTTACCCCGAGAGGAGTCAAGGTCGAGTCGGCGCTCAGAGAGCCTGAGGCCGCCTAGCTTTCTTCACTGTGGAGCTATAGCCTACAAGAGAACCAAGCTGTATTCGTCTGCGGATCAAGAGTCTATCGCACTGTCTTCTGTACTCGAAGTCTCCCTAGATATCGTTGACCAGACGTTCTACTACCGACAGCTCTCCTACCCCCCCTGCCGGCTTACAACCGGGAGGACCCCTTCCAGTATATCCCGCTATATCATTAAGTGTACCATAGATATAATTCCCTAAGAGCCAGGTTGTATACTTGCCTCCTGCGTAACCAGAGAATGGACATTCAGTGTTGATTTGCCTACGAATACTCATTTGCCTTACAAGTGCAATCAAATGTAATATAAGTATCATATGTACCTTTTGCTCCATTAAATACTTGATTAATACCTTTGACTGGAACCGATTTCATTGTGGGAAGTGTTCATCATATTCATATATTGTGTACTGTATGGCCAGTAGTTAAAGTACATAAAGCGGTAGTGGTTTAATGATACCATACTTATCAATACAGTCAGGGAATTGTACCCCTCAGTTACAATTGGTCCTTCGAGCCGGAGGGTAACTAGTGTAATATTAATATAGTGGTATTAATATTGAAATGGCCTATGATGAACACTCCACAAAACGGTCCTCCTAAAGTAGATCGCCCGCAGCGTAGACGGCAGCCACCTCAGTACTTAGAGGATTACGCTGCCAGTATACTACCTAGCCTTCTACAGACGGTAAACGCGGTAAAAGTAGAAAGTAAAATTATGTCCGACCCTATCAACCAGGATACCCCGACCACAGAGGCCCTAGTGGGTTCTAATGTAACTGACCAAGCTCACGGTGGGGACCAGGAGGGAACCGACACGACTTTACCCCCCGCCAAGACCGAAGAAGTAGTCCCCGGAGAGCTCCGGGAGGAAGACAACCCTCCAGAGATGGAACTCTGCACGTTACAAGATGAGGAGAGCGCCGCGGAGATAGAGCTCCAGGACTCCCCGCAGGAGAACGCATCTCCAACGAGTACTGCCAGGAGCGGATCACCTCAACCAGCGTCTTCCCCCAGCGAGGCGGACAAGATGCTGGCACAGGCGTTCCTCGCCAGCCTAGCAGCCTCAACAGAGCGCGATCGACTCCAAGCACAGACGCTTAGTGAGCGCGAACATTCTTCCATGGAAAGAGAACGCATTCAAGCGCAGCAACGGAGCGACGAAGATCGTATACGTCTAGAGATTAGACGCCTTCAGACGGAAGAGAATATGGCAAGAGACCGGGCCGACACCCAGCGTGCCGCTGCCGGTGCCCAAAGAGAAGCAGAGCGCGACAGAATACAAGCGCAGCTAATGGAGCAGCTGATCGCCAAGGCAACACCCCCTCCCTCCGCACGGGGTTCCAGGGCCTCGTCAAGACACGGGTCAAGGGCACCCTCCCCTAACCGATCAAGCGACCCTGAACTCGACCACCAGAGAGAGCCTATACCCCCCCCCCGAACCCCTTCCCCGACCGGTCCCAGTGAGACCCAGCTACAAGGAAGGAACGGTGTACACCGCGGAGAGGCTAAATAGACGACTACAGGATCTAGATGACCTGACAGAAGAAGAAGAGGGAGAGGAGGAGAGTCAAGCCCGACAGCAGCACAGTACTCCACAGGACCAGGAGGTCCAGTACAGCCCAGGCTCTACCCCCGCGGCTCTGCGCTACAGACCCCCGACTCTATTCACGGGTGAGCATGACGCACGACCAGTCCCGAGGAATAGCACCTGGATACGCGGGCCATGGTACCCTGCCGGTACCAGCCCACCAAGAGGCGTAAGAGGAGACTCGCCTAGGAGGCCTCTCTTCCAACGCTCACCGATGTGCCAGCCATCTACGGCGTCATACATTGGCACACCGACGTTTCCAGACTTCACCCATGAGAACCGAGCACAGTACACGGAGTTACGGATGTGCTTAGAGACAATGATGGTTGACGTAGCTGATGAACGCCACAAGTATGCTATCCTATTGAAGCACCTCAAGGTGCCCCGAGCGCACAACATAGCGCTGGCCTATGCCACCTCTACTACCCCATACACAGCGGCTCTAGCAGCGCTCGACCAAAGATATGGACGCATATGGGATTACGTAATACAAGAGATAAGGCATATTGACCGCCTACCCCCAGCAACAGACAATCGCTCACTAGACGACCTGTCTATCAAAGTACAATCCCTGGTAGGGATGCTGGGGGCGCAACGAGAAAAGGGTATGCACGAACTATACGCAAACTCTAATGTCGAGAGGATTTTAGAGAAGCTGCCGCCCGCCCGACAAGAGCGCTTCAGGCGGCAAAGAGACCACCGTGATCCTAATGGTCCCGAGCCATCCCTCCTAGACCTAGCCGACTTCCTGGCGAGAGAAGTCAGCAGCCTACGATTGGATACGTTCGTGCGGAGCACACCAAGCTCCAGAGAGGGACCTAGGAGAGCAAACGATGGCCGAAGATTGGTGACTGTCATGCACCAATCAGAATCAGTACCGAGCAGCATACCCCCTCGATGAAAGAGAAGTGGAAGATGGTGTGCCCGTACTGCGAAAAGGAACACTGGTTGTCACAATGTGACATGTTCAAGAAGATGACCGCTGAAGAAGTGAGTCAATGGATAAAGTCCAATTGACGCTGTTACCGATGTGCGCGCAGTCACATGGCAGCCGATTGCCGCTTAAAGAAGAGGTGTAGTCGGTGTGACGGAGCCCACCTAGATGTCCTACACGACAGTAACAGAAGAAAGCCTGCACCTTCCAGCAGCACAAAGGCAAGTGTTATGTACATTGACCCCGCCAGCAGCGGGGGCGCCCAGGTGCTCTTAAAGGTGGTCCGCGTAACACTGAGTTACCAAGATAAGGTCATGGACACTTACGCCGTCCTTGACGACGGGTCAGAGAAGACCCTTCTCCTCGCGTCCGCTGCGGCCCAGCTGGGGCTGCGGGGGAGCGAAAACCAGATGACGATTCGGACAATAAGAAGAGATCTAAAGACGATAAAGGGCGAGAATGTCTCCTTCACTATCGCAGCAAGCGGGCAGCCAGAGAGACGGTATAGGATTACTAATGCTTTCACCAGCCAAGAAATAGGCCTATCACAGTACACCTACCCCATCGCCAAGCTGATGGATAAATATGTGCACCTGCGCCAACTACCTATCCCGCTCATAGACGGTGCCACCCCGACCCTGCTGATAGGCTCCGACCATGCAGACCTCATAGTCCCGATAGACCGGGTCCACACAGGACCCAGAGGCTGTCCTGCAGCAGTCGAGACCCGCCTAGGATGGACATTACAAGGCCCCCTCGCTAAGTCTCTTAACCGAACAGCAGCCACTAACTGCCTCCACTCCAGAGTGACAGAAGAAGACACCACACTCCTACAGCACGTCGAGAGGCTATGGACACTAGAGACAATGCCCTTTAAGAACGAAAAGAAAGACATTCGTTCCAAGGAAGACATTTACGCTATAGCCCTCCTCGAGCAAGGGACAAAGAGAGTCAACGTCAACGGAGTGATGAGATACGCAACTCCACTCCTGAGGCGAGAGGGTATGCCTACCTTTCACGCCACAAAAGAAGCGACGGAGCGGTATCTATTGAACACAGAGCGGCGCCTAGCCAGAGACCCCGCTCAAGAGACTGTGTACCGCGCTGAGATTAACAAGCTAATCACAGCGGGACACATAAAGAAAATTGACATTAAAGAGGCCGATCAGACGACCGAATCATGGTACGTGCCGCACCACAAAGTCCACCACAACGGCAAGGATCGTATTGTGTTTAACTGCAGCTACCAGATCGGATCACAAAATCTGAATAAAGAGCTCTTGCCCGGCCCAACACTCGGCCCCTCTCTACTAGGCGTGTTACTACGTTTCCGCCAGGACCAGGTGGCCATCAGCGGCGACATCAAAGGGATGTTCCTGCAGGTGAGACTAGTGGAGGAGGACAAGCCCCTGCTGCGGTTCCTATGGAGAGAGAGGATCGGGGATGAGCAACCAGCCATCTATCAATGGGAAGTCCTCCCTTTCGGAACCACATGCAGCCCATGCTGTGCTACGTTTGCACTGCAAAAACACGTCGCAGAGGACCCAGCAGCAGATGAAGAGGTCCGACAAAGTGTAGGAAATAGTTTCTACATGGACAACTGTTTGCAAAGCGTCTCGACGCCAGAAGAAGCCGAGGCTCTTCTACTCAAGCTCCGCGCCTCCCTGATCAAAGGCGGCTTTGATCTCAGGCAGTGGGCCAGCAGCGACCCGCAAGTATTGCGCAGCCTCTCCCCCGAGGACAAGGCAGCGAGCAGCGAGACCTGGATGGCGACCATCCCAGGAGAAGCCCAAGAAATTACACTAGGACTAGTCTGGCGCTTCAAAACAGACTCGCTCCATTATAGACACAAACCCCTGACCAAGGAGCAGGGAAGGTCGACGGCACTACCGACCACCAGACGGAGTGTATACAGAACACTCGCCAGACAATATGACCCGTTGGGATGTATTCTACCTTACACCACCAGGGCAAAGATGATTGTAAGAGCGTTATGGGACAAGGACCAGGGCTGGGACGACCCCATACCCGAACACCTTGCATCCACATGGAGAGAGTGGGAGACGGAACTCCGCTCACTCCCAGGTGTTAACATACGCCGCAGCTACTTCCCACCCACAGTGAGGCCAGAGACATGCAAGATGGATCTACACGTCTTCAGCGACGCCTCCGAAGTAGCCTACGGTTCGGTGGCTTACTTGCGTGCCCGAGAGGAGGGAGGAGAAATACATACTGCTTTCATCCTGGCTCGCTCAAGAATAGCCCCACGAAAGCAACAATCTATCCCGCGTCTAGAGCTCTGCGCAGCCCTAGCAGGAGCGCAGCTCGCCGCGTTAATCCAACGTGAACTCACCATTCCGGTGCAAAGAACAATCTTGTGGTCAGACTCCACGACAGTACTCACATGGATCCGGTCTGATTCGTGCAGATACAAGGTCTTCGTGGGAGTCAGAGTCACAGAGATTCAAGAGTTAACAGAAGTAGCGAGCTGGAGGTATGTGGACACAAAACACAACCCAGCTGACGTCATCACCCGGGGAATGTCCCTGGATGACCTCACCCGTCACAACCTATACAGTGACGGACCAGAGTTTCTCAAGCTCCCGGAAGAAGAGTGGCCTACACCCACCCCACGGGAGGCGAGTAAAGAGGAGGCCGAAAACAAGAAATCTATGTTCTGTGGATTGAACACACTCGTCTCCACAGACCCCGACATAGACGATTGCCTCACCCTAGAGAGTGCGCAGCTAAAGACATTTCTGTGGCACCACCCAGAGGTTCAGCCCACTACTGACATTTCAGCAGCTGACTACGAAGAAGCAGAACTTCTTCTACTACAACGAGCCCAGAGAGACTCGTTCCCCGACGAGCTAGACTGTCTACAGGGAGCAAAGCCCGTCCCATCAGACAGCAGACTGCTCCACCTAGCACCCGAGAGCGACGCCCATAGTCTCATCAGAGTGGGTGGTCGTCTGCGGAGAGCCCCAGACTTACCGGATGACGTCAAGTACCCGATAGTCTTGAACAGCCGACACAAGGTCACAGAGCTTAGAAAGAAATACGACGAGGATGTGCACCACGCAGGGGCAGAGAGAGTCTTCGCGGAGATCAGACGTCGTTATTGGATACTGCAAGGGAGAGAAGCAGTGCGGCGCTTCCAGCGAACCTGTCTAGACTGTCGTAAGTGGCGAGCACAGCCCATTATACCCCGGATGGCAGACCTACCTCCCTGTCGCCTCCGACTCGGCGACAAGCCCTTTCACTCCACCGGTATGGACTGTTTCGGCCCGCTGTATATAAAGAAAGGAAGAGGAACCGAGAAGCGGTGGGGTATTGTATTCAAATGCATGACCACCCGAGCGATACATATCGAAATCCTTCCAACCATGAGCACAGACTCATTCCTTATGGCCTTCCGAAGATTCACATCACGGAAAGGAAAACCGTCTACATTATTGTCTGATCACGGGACAAACTTCAAAGGCGGAGAAAGAGAGCTGAGAGAGAGCTTCCAAGCTATGGGCCCAGAACTTAAGACCCACCTCGCTCCATCCCAGATTGACTTCCAGTTTAATCCCCCGAACGCACCTCACTTCGGTGGAACCTGGGAACGAGAAGTACGTTCCATCAAGACAGCCCTGTACGCCGTGCTTGGGGCCCAGACCGTGGCGGAAGAAGTCTTAATGACAGTCCTCACGGAGATCGAGGGAGTATTGAACTCAAAGCCCCTCGGTTACGTCTCAAGTGATGTAGCAGATGTCGACCCAGTCACCCCCAACACACTCTTGATGGGGCGGCTGGACCCCGCGCTACCCCAGACAATGTACAGGCCTGAAGAAGCGAACGGCCGAAGAATGTGGAGGTACAGTCAAGTATTGGCTGACAAGTTTTGGAACAGCTTCCTACTCCACTACCTACCGTCTCTACAGACCCGCCAGAAATGGGTAAAAGAGAGAGACAATTTGACAGAAGGAACAGTCGTCATGGTTATCGACCAGTCACTACCCCGAGCTATGTGGCCGGCTGGCCGCGTAAGCAAAGTGATCACCGGTGCCGACGGAAAGGTCCGAGCAGCTGAAGTGCTCGTCCAAGGGCGGACCTACACCCGACCCGTGGCGAGGCTAATAGAACTGCCAAGGCTCCCCGATACCATCGATGACGACCATGACCCCATGACTTTGTGAATTGACTGACCCTCACAGCAGACATTGAGTAGTGGACAGTGCGGTTAATCTGTCTCTGCTTAGCTAATTAGGTGGGACTAATTAGGGGGCGGCTGTTACGAAGGATCAGATTAAACCGAGTATATATATTTATTTGTTGATATATATTGAATAGTATTTGTATATCGTTTGATATCCCTTGTATATTCCTTGTACATATACACGGAATATCCCTTTAGCCTACTATAGCCCATAATAGTTCATTCTCCTATTGGACAAAGGACCAGGCGCCAGGGGACCAGCCCCCGGAGTCAAGTTCAAAGTTACCGACAAGACATGTCTGTACTAGCCCCGGCCCTGCCCAGGGATACGGCGACAGAAATGAGAGTGGCACTATTTGTTCACCGTGCATATAAATATGGCGCAAGTGAATACAGAGGCACTTAGTCAGAAACTTAGTAACCAACGTGAAGCCTCACCCACGATAGGACGTGCGGTGAAGTATGGCCTGTTTGGCCCCAGAATAGCATTGAGACCGCGTGCGAATTAATAACTGAATTGTCAGAGTTTGGCACTGTACCGTCGAGTGCGACGTATTTCTATTAAGTTAATAATAGTCTATTGTGTATGGTGCATCGTGCGGTTAGAGTTCTAAAGTGACCAGCATCTCCAACGCTTCCTCGTGTTAGCTAGATTCTTATCCAGGCTGGGCCGACCACATGGCGCTTTCATCCGAGGAGATCTAGGCGAGGACCGAATGGACATGTACACTGGATTACCTACCCGACGTCTGCATAGCCCTGTGCGGCTGGAATATATATTTGCTTTGGTACTGTGATTTGTGGAGCGGATAATCGCCGACGCCTGTGAGTGTTGGATTTACCCCGAGAGGAGTCAAGGTCGAGTCGGCGCTCAGAGAGCCTGAGGCCGCCTAGCTTTCTTCACTGTGGAGCTACAGCCTACAAGAGAACCAAGCTGTATTCGTCTGCGGATCAAGAGTCTATCGCACTGTCTTCTGTACTCGAAGTCTCCCTAGATATCGTTGACCAGACGTTCTACTACCGACAGCTCTCCTACCCCCCCTGCCGGCTTACAACCGGGAGGACCCCTTCCAGTATATCCCGCTATATCATTAAGTGTACCATAGATATAATTCCCTAAGAGCCAGGTTGTATACTTGCCTCCTGCGTAACCAGAGAATGGACATTCAGTGTTGATTTGCCTACGAATACTCATTTGCCTTACAAGTGCAATCAAATGTAATATAAGTATCATATGTACCTTTTGCTCCATTAAATACTTGATTAATACCTTTGACTGGAACCGATTTCATTGTGGGAAGTGTTCATCATATTCATATATTGTGTACTGTATGGCCAGTAGTTAAAGTACATAAAGCGGTAGTGGTTTAATGATACCATACTTATCAATACAGTCAGGGAATGTCAGGGAATTGTACCCCTCAGTTACAGATACCGATATACCGATATTGTCCAACTCTTAATTTCCGATACCGATATCAACCGATATCAACCGATACCGATATATGCAGGGTTTCCCCCCCCCAAAAATGGAATAATTTCAGGTAATTAACATAACATATCTCTTGTTGTGGAATTAACACAACATTATGCATACTTTTGACAATAAATAAAATCAGAATTTGTTCTTACTTGCTTGCCTGGGTAAATAAAGGTAATAGAAATGTAAGAAATAAAAAATAAAAATTGAAAACCGATACCGATATTTTCCAATATCACATTTTAATGCCGATATCGGCCGATAATATCGGTAGGCCGATAATATCGGACATCCCTAAATAAAATACAAGAACAATACATATAAAAACAGAGACATTACACAATGTATACCAGGGAGGGTTAAGATTGTGGCCCTAAACTGACCGTAGATCAGCAGAGAATCGATGTTCAGCGTATATGCTGAAGTCAGATCATTCCAGGAAGTTGGTGCAGTGAAACAAAAGGCTGACTTTCCAAGTTCAGATTGTGCACAAGGGACATGCAGCCTGCTGTCGCTGAGAGGAGAGCAGACCTCTAGAGAACTCCACTGCTTCTTCAGCTTTAACACTCAGAGTGATTTTTCTTCATGGTGTAAGCAACTTCAGAATGTTACCTTTCAAAAGAGATGCTATAAGTATAAAGTATAATACATCGCAAATGACTTTGGGTATGCAATTGTCAGGCGTTTAACCTTTAACCTATAGGGCTATTTCTTTTTTAATTTCCCACTTATTGATCAGGCCAAGAGATATTTTTGTGATGTATAGATCCTGTTTGAAGATCATCCAGGTCTCAAGTGCAAATGCAATACTAAGGCTAATTAGGCTACTATTAACTGGTTGTAGAAAATAGAGTAGCCTTCTATAGAGTTGAGTCATAAAACTTGTTTGCTTTAAGTGGTCATGACCACTTAGTCACATTCAGCAGTCGCTGCGCACATCCAGAGAGTGGGAGTCCTTTTGTTAAGTTCATCTGAGCTTGTGGGGTAATTTAGCATTCTCACATGAATAATACACAGCAAGAAAGATATGTTTGTGTTTTTGGTCATTCGTCCTCCTCTGCTTATATGCCGGTGTGCATATTTTGGAGAATTGGAGCATGACCTAAATGACGATTAAAAAGGTTAGAAACTATTCTAGAGATTCAGAGATCATTCTGATGCATTTTAATTCAGGTAGAGAAATCCAAGATTATTCTACAAGCCAGATGTGGCTATAGCCATACAAATAACTCCTACTAAAATGTTGGAAGATCCAGGATATCCATCTCTCTTCTCTCACAAGCATCTTGTTCTCCTACTGTGCCTATAACCACAGGATGAAGTAGATTATCTTATCAGCAACAGTGCTAGACAGAGACAGCATCTGTTTTGCAATATGTATTTCTGAATTAATTGTGATTCACCCCTAACGTGCAAAGTAACCACATATTTCACATTTCCCCCCAAAAAATTTTATTCACAAATTACAAAGGGCAAACTATTATAGATCTTTTTTTTGTGACCAAATCTTTTTATTTTCACTTTTCAACAAGAAACAACACAGCACAATAATGACAATTATACATACATACATCCAAGAACACAAACTAATACAACAATAATTAGACCATAAATTAGACCTATTATATATTGCAATGAATACACAACCAGTCAAAATAATTTCAACCAGAATAAGGAGGCAATAATAATAATAATAGGCCTATATAAATTTAAATAGATTGAAGACTACGAATATAGAATAATGACAATACAGTATCTATGTAGAAATTTGACATAAAAAATATGTATAGGCATGAGGACATCTTAAAGGAACACCTCCAAATTTGGGGAAATTAGCGTATCGTCTCCTCCAGAGAGAGACAAGAAGATAGATACCAGTTTCCTCTCTGTGCGTTCAGTAGAAAGCTATCTGGCTGCATGTTAGCCTAGCTTAGCACAATGAATGGAAGCGGACAGTGCCGGTTAGCCATCGGGAGAGGTGTTAGTTGGACAATGCCTATAGTTGGACAATATTCTTGTCTCTCTCTGGAGAAGATAATAAGTTAATTTCCCAAAATGTTGCCGTGTGCTTTTAAGCAGATCATCTGACACTCCTGTCTCTCACCGTCTCAGTCCTCTGCAGCGTCAGCTGCGTTATTTCTAAACCTAGCCGCATTTCTGGCAGACGCTCTCTGATTGGCACTGACTGACGCTCTCTGATTGGCCACTGACGCGTTTGCCCAATCACGTGACGAGCTGTGTCTTTGCCCATTTCCACGTCAAACAGCCTGCAAAATACCTGGCGTTCTATCGCCACGCTCTAAGACAAACTCTAACCTTAACCAACTTCGAAAGAGTGCCTAAGCTTAACCGTCGAAAGAACTTGGCGTCACGCTCTAAGACAAACTCTAACCTTAACCAACTTCGAAAGAGTGCCTAAGCTTAACCAGTGTAGAAACAGGCTTCGGCCAATCAGAGAGCGTCTTGCCAGAAATGCGGCTACGTTTAGAAATAACGCGCGTCAGCCCCATTTAGACCGCTTAGCTATACCTCGCCCCCTTGCATTGCCAGGAACATATTTTGAACTTGGAAGTCGCACACAGACAGAACTCTCTCTGTCTCTCTCTCTCTCTCTCTCTCTGCACTATGTTAGCGCTGTGGTATGCTGGCAGAGAGATGTCTGGCAGAACCCCAGTACCCACTGTGCAGTAGGGGGAGAAACAACCTGGGTTGTTTGTATTTCTCCAGCCAATCACAGTCGTCTAATGCGGATGAAGCCCAAAATGCACCTTGCTATGGCTAGAAGACTATAGTCATTGTTGATCTCAGTAGCTTGCTATGGCTGGAAGACTAGTCCTTGTTGATCTTAGTAGCTTGCTATGGCTGGAAGACTAGTCCTTGTTGATCTTAGTAGCTTGCTATGGCTGGAAGACTAGTCCTTGTTGATCTTAGTAGCTTGCTACGTTTTGCCGTTTTTGGCCTGGCTCCGCCCATACTCGCAAATCGCTTTGAGTGACAGTCAACAAACTAACGTTACATCCAGCCTGTTTGAAAATACTAGAATCCAACATAGTCAGGAAAATTAAAAACATTTGTTCAGAATCCAACATAGTCTGATGAAAACGCACCTTATGTAATGGATGGATCATCACCGTTTGTCCACTTTCTCTTTGTAATAATATTCAAGAGTTCGCTCTCTAGGCAATCGCCTACAATGTATCGCCCAGCTGTAGTCTGGACTCAGGGGAGCTCTCAACTGCCTCGACCGGTGTTGTGCCAAATCCGACTCCCCCTCGCGCGAACACGCATACACTATCAGATTTCTGTCATAAAACGATAAAGCGGACAGAAATGCGGGAACGTTTTGATTATATTTAAAAGGCTTTGACGTTGTAAAACGAAATAAGTTGAGTTTCGAAGCTGTAAGCTGTTATAGGAACACCCACCTTTTCCCCCTTCCTACTGTATAAGACATAGGAAAATCGCAAAATGCAGAAACGCTACAGTAATAGTAACGTTAATACACTATTGACAGTTGACAGTTGCTGAGTAATGATTTGACAACTTCTGTCCATAATAAATATAACCGACAGTGAATCATTGGCCAATGGCTCAGCTTCAACTCCACACACACACACGCAAGAGTACCGTAATACACAAACGGATGAATGAACGAGGTCCTACTACTAATTAACTAATTATGACGTACTGTATGTACTTACTGATTCAATGCTTTCTTTCGTTCCCGAAGACTTGGTACAGGCTAGCTCCCTTCTTTAGCAACAGCCAGGAAATCACGGCAGCATTATCCTTCGTCTTTGCAAAAATCCAAAAGCGAACTTGGCCCATTGCTGGCGAAGCACGACATCATTAGGAAAAGTGTGCAAAGACATATATTAGCAGCTTGGCAGCCAGGAACAGCACATTTCTGTGCGGTGGAGGTGACTACAACCAGGGGCGGAGAAATGCAAATCAGTGCCTTATTCACGTCAGCAAAACAGTCAAATCAGAATGGCTTAGTTGAGTGAGGGAAGATCTCATGAACTTGAGACTAGACTGACGAGTCAAAATGAGAATTAGAGACACAGACCACATTGATATGATCCCCCATTGCTAGGAAACAATGCTAAACACTGGAAAAAGCCATTTATAAGACACGGGACCTTTAACAGATTGCAGAATGGGTACAATACAGTACGGCTCAATACACACAATTGTTAAGGGGATGCAGACCAGGGAAAGACTTTCGTCTTGTTTACATCAGGGTCTAGTTGAGCTGCGTCGTGGTGAGTTTGGCACGGTGGCTGCAGTAGCTCGCCACCTTGGCTTCCTATTGTGATTCTGGGTGAGGTAGAATAGAATGCATCATATCTTCAGAAACCTCAGAATTAGCTGTTTCATTTGGTCATTGTAACATTATGCTGTACGATTTTAGGGTAGAAAAGTAAGCAGGAAATGTCTCTTGTTTGTGAGGTATATATGTAAGTAACTTTAAGCCAACGGTTATCTAGTTGTGTATTGAGCACCATCTGGATTAGCTGGGAGAATAAAAGGACACTAGATCTCACAGAAGACTCCCCCCTTTGTGTGAAGGGATGTCTCATAGGGAATCTAATTACAGACAGCCCAGCCTATTGAAATACAACTCTTGTGAGTTTCACCAACAGGTACTTGTCCCAGCAGACCACAGGAACCAGATGGGAAGGTATTTTGTTAAAATGTGGTTAAATTATTTGCAGCCAGAGGGGAAATATTTAGAATGAGAGTATTGTTAGGCGTGGCTAGTTTCTAGGTTTGAATTTGATTGGCCTAAAAGTGTGAATGACAACTTCCTGTTCTGATGAAGTGATGCATTGTGGGACAGAATGGGAGGGGTTACATTCGGCTATAAAGGATACAATTTTGGAGCTAAGAATCAGAATCGTAGTATTTTTGGAGACAACTCTTCTTGTTTGTAAAGATCTGAAGCTTCTGTAATAATTTTTTTTATTTAACCTTTATTTATCCAGGCAAGCAATTAAGAACAAATTCTTATATACAAAAATATAATAAAACTGAAGTAACCTGAGAAGTCGCCAGACATCCCTTCTTTCTCCAACCAAGTTCTTTGTCAAAGTTTTTGATGTGATGACCTTTTCTTCAAAAGTAACCTCATGTGTTCTTCCCATTTGCACCCCACCGTGAGAGAATCACTGGTTTAGCCAATCTGTGTGTGTGTGTGTGTGTGTGTGTGTGTGTGTGTGTGTGTGTGTGTGTGTGTGTGTGTGTGTGTGTGTGTGTGTGTGTGTGTGTGTGTGTGTGTATAAAAGGTGTGTGACTGAATTTGTGTGTGTACTCTGTATGAAACTGCTATAGTACTGCTGCCATTCTCAGCCAGGTCACTCTTGGAAAAGAGATTTTAATTTCAATGGGTCAAACCTGGGAAAATAAATGTAATGAAATATGTATATACTGTAGGTATATACATACACACTATATATATATATATATATATATATATGCAGGGGGTCTGTCGCTGACTTTAGGTGCTCACCGCTCCTATCTGCTTCTCATTCCACTCACACTCATTGCCTCTTCCACGGCTGAGGTTTAGAACTGAATTTTAAATCAAGGTATTCCTTTCCCAGCAGTGTCTTTTCTCTCTCTCTCTCTCTCTCTCTCTCTCTCTCTCTCTCTCTCTCTCTCTCTCTCTCTCTCTCTCTCTCTCTCTCTCTCTCTCTCTCTCTCTCTCTCTCTCTCTCTCTCTCTCTCTCTCTCTCTCTCTCTCTCTCAGAGACAAGGAAGCTCCTGCACAGCATGAATCCTTGGGGCTTTTTATTTGTTTCCTTTGAATGCGGATCCAACCACCAGGCCTTGCACACCCACCAACCAACCCACCAACCAACCCACCAGCCAACCAGCCAGACGCCTCACTTTCCTTGGCTGTAATATGTAAATATTATATGAGCAGCTACCCCCCTCTCCCCTCCCTCTCTCTCTCTCTCTCTCTCTATCTCTCTCTCTCTCTCTCTCTCTCTCTCTCTCTCTCTCTCTCTCTCTCTCTCTCTCTCTCTCTCTCTCTCTCTCTCTCTCTCTCTCTCTCTCTCTCTCTCTCCCTCCCTCCCTCCCTCGCACGCACGCACGGACGCACACACACACACACACACACACACACACACGCACACACACACACACACATACACACAGTGTGAAGTATTCCAACTTGCTTTAAAAGAACGTCATCATTTTTCGTACAGGTTTTGATGAAAGGGTGATGGGGGGCATCTGTGCTCGATAGCTCAAAGGGGGCATTGGTGCTTTATAGAACCCAAGCAACCACCCCACAGGCAAACACCCCGTCTCCCCCGCAACAACCTCACTCCACCATTTAAAGGACGACACGACCTGCCTTACTGGGGGACATTTTTGTACAGGAAAAATAGAAACCATAAGAAATGGTGCTGACAGAGGCGGGTCTGAAATAGGCCCTGCGTCAGTCAGGATAAAGAACTATGTCCTTTTTAATCAAGAGGATTGGGAGGGGTCACCTTTGCAATTATCATTTCTGAACACGCACAATAACAAATTATCTTGCAGACAAATCACCTGACACCGTTTCTTTTAATTTTCCCAGGCGCTGGTAAGGAAGTGTGGGGCCGTGCGAAAGGGGAAAACCTGACAATCCTTAAGATGCTCGAAACAAAGAAGTGCTAAGTAATTAATAATAGACACGGCTATGAGTTAAGCCCATTGTGTTCATCATTGACATTTGCATACCGGCAAGGACTTCATTGTCTTTTGAGCAGGTTTGCGGTCATGTTAATCAATCTCTTTCACCTTCACATTTAACCACTCACTGACACTTTGTGTGCGTGTGTGTGTGTGCGTGTGTGTGTGTGCGTGTGTGTGTGTGTGTGTGTGTGTGTGTGTGTGTGTGTGTGTGTGTGTGTGTGTGTGTGTGTGTGTGTGTGTGTGTGTGTGTGTGTGTGTGTGTGTGTGTGTGTGTGTGTGTGTGTGTGTGTGTGTGTGTGTGTGTGTGTGTGTGTGTGTGTGTGTGTGTGTGTGTGTGTGTGTGTGTGCGTGCGTGCGTGCGCGTGCGTGCGTGCGTGCGTGCGTGCGTGCGTGTGTGTGTGTGTGTGTGTGTGTGTGTGTGTGTGTGTGTGTGTGTGTGTGTGTGCTGAATCTTTCCATATGGCTTCCTGACAGTCATAGCTCTCACTGTATACACCATGGCCATGTGCAGATCAACCATGTCACACATCATAAATGTTTGCCATGCTTACAAAGGGCGTTACCTTTGTAGGCACGACAGAATTGTGGACTTGATATAGAAAGATATCGGATCTACCCTTGGGTCCTCTAGTCCAGGGGTTCTCAACCTTTCTGCTGCCAAGGCACCCCTGTGTTCAACAAAATATTCCAGGGCACCTCTACATAAAGACTTTTCCGGTCCTGTCTTTTTTGCTACAATGATGACAAAAGTGCTTGCTTTCAAAATAATGTTTATTTAAGAAACCGGGAAACACATTTGTGTGTATATGCAGGCTATATAATGCATTATTAACAGGTGTTTCAGGTCTAAATGGCTTGTTGACATTACACTGCTTGTAGTAGTAAATCAAATAGCATATTTCTTTAAATAAAATTACAGAAAATTATCACTAAAGTGCTATCTGTTGCAGCTGCACACTTTTCCATAAAAATAGCATATTTGGATAAGTGTGACCATTTCTCAAACTGAAAATCATGTATTTTTTTTTAATGCAGAAAAGGATCACTAAAGTGATATATGTTGCAGCTGCACTGTTCTCCATACAAATAGCATATTGATAAATTTGACCATTTCTCAAACAGAAAATCCTGTATTTTTTTTAAATACAGAAAAGGATCACCAAGTTACCATTTCTCAAAAAATATAAATAAATACAGAAAATAAGCACTCGTTCACTCAGTGGAAATTTCTAGCTCAATGCGAGGTCTGCTGCTGCTGGCTAATAATACGGTCAATACGCAGGGAGATCTTTGACAAGGCAACACGCATGTCATCCTCAAGGCTCAACTTGGCCCTATATTTTGTTTTCAGAGCTGTCATGGATGAAAAGCCAGCTTCACACAGATATGTGGTGCTGAATGGTATCAACACCAGCTTTGTGATAGAATTAAAAAAAATGCACAGTGCATTTCCATAGCTGTGGATGAGTCCACTGAGAATGCTCAGTTGCTGGTGTTTGTGAGGTTTTAGTAAGTTTGTGAGAAGATTGGATCAGTTAATCTTTCACTACCACACTACAGAAGGTTAACTCTTTCACTACCACACTACAGACAGTTAACTCTTTCACTACCGACTACAGAAGGTTAACTCTTTCACTACCACACTACAGAAGGTTAACTTTTTCACTACCACACTACAGACGGTTAACTCTTTCACTACCACACTAAATTAAATAAACTATCACGACTTTTCCTTCATGGGTGTTGTGTTTACAGTACCACAAGACAGAGTTATTGACATAACAAAATAGCCTGGCTAGAACACAGCAAGGTGTTAATGTCCCCAGAGAGAGAGAGGGGGCCATGGAAAACAATGCATTCTGGGTAGGGTTGTAGTTGTTTAACACTCTAAGTGTGAAACTCTCCAGAAACATTCAAGGCCATTTTCTCTGAATACATTTTGTGATATCACCATGATTCATAGGAAGTAGCTTGAAAAGTATCCCATCAAAATGTTCAAGTGATGGCTTATTTTGAAGGTATGAATCTGTACTTTCATAATATGTAAAAAAAAATGAAAATTTGACGTTGCCTCAATAAGTCCCTACTTTCCACGGCATATATCGTCGCATTCAGATTCCAGATCATTGAAATCGGCCTTGAGAGCATTCAATTTGGCCTGTAGCTGAGTTTTACTTGTAGTAAGAGCATTGCAATTGGCCTGTAGCTGAGTTTTACTTGTAGTGAGAGCATTGAAATTGGTCTGTAACTGAGTTTTAGTTGTAGTCAGAGCATTGAAATTGGCCTGTAGCTGAGTTTTACTTGTAGTCAGAGCATTGAAATTGGCCTGTAGCTGAGTTTTACTTGTAGTGAGAGCATTGAAATTGGTCTGTAACTTAGTTTTACTTGTAGTCAGAGCATTGAAATTGGCCTGTAGCTGAGTTTTACTTGTAGTGAGAGCATTGAAATTGGTCTGTAGCTGAGTTTTACTTGTAGTCAGATCATTGAAATGGGCCTGTAGCTGAGTTTTACTTGTAGTCAGAACATTGAAATTGGTTTGTAATTGGTCTTTTTCTCCCTTCATTGTATTGTAGCTGGTCTGTAACTGAGTTTTACTTGTAGTCAGAGCATTGAAATTGGTCTGTAGCTGAGTTTTACTTGTAGTGAGAACATTGAAATTGGTCTGTAACTGAGTTTTAGTTGTAGTCAGAGCATTGAAATTGGTCTGTAGCTGAGTTTTACTTGTAGTGAGAGCATTGAAATTGGTCTGTAACTTAGTTTTACTTGTAGTCAGAGCATTGAAATTGGCCTGTAGCAGAGTTGTACTTGTAGTCAGAGCATTGAAATTGGTCTGTAGCTGAGTTTTACTTGTAGTCAGATCATTGAAATTGGCCTGTAGCTGAGTTTTACTTGTAGTCAGATCATTGAAATTGGCCTGTAGCTGAGTTTTACTTGTAGTCAGAGCATTGAAATTGGTCTGTAATTGGTCTTTTTCTCCCTTGATTGTATTGTAGCTGGTCTGTAACTGAGTTTTAGTTGTAGTCAGAGCATTGAAATTGGTCTGTAGCTGAGTTTTACTTGTAGTCAGAACATTGAAATTGGTCTGTAACTTAGTTTTACTTGTAGTCAGAGCATTGAAATTGGCCTGTAGCTGAGTTTTACTTGTAGTCAGAGCATTGAAATGGGTCTGTAACTGAGTTTTAGTTGTAGTGAGAGCATTAAAATTGGTCTGTAACTGAGTTTTAGTTGTAGTCAGAGCATTGAAATTGGTCTGTAATTGGTCTTTTTCTCCCTTCATTGTATTGTAGCTGGTCTGTAACTGAGTTTTACTTGTAGTCAGAGCATTGAAATTGGTCTGTAGCTGAGTTTTACTTGTAGTCAGAGCATTGAAATTGGTCTGTAGCTGAGTTTTACTTGTAGTCAGAGCATTGAAATTGGTCTGTAATTGGTCTTTTTCTCCCTTCATGTATTGTAGCTGGTCTGTAACTGAGTTTTAGTTGTAGTCAGAGCATTGAAATTGGTCTGTAGCTGAGTTTTACTTGTAGTCAGATCATTGAAATTGGCCTGTAGCTGAGTTTTACTTGTAGTCAGATCATTGAAATTGGCCTGTAGCTGAGTTTTACTTGTAGTCAGAGCATTGAAATTGGTCTGTAATTGGTCTTTTTCTCCCTTGATTGTATTGTAGCTGGTCTGTAACTGAGTTTTAGTTGTAGTCAGAGCATTGAAATTGGTCTGTAGCTGAGTTTTACTTGTAGTCAGAACATTGAAATTGGTCTGTAACTTAGTTTTACTTGTAGTCAGAGCATTGAAATTGGCCTGTAGCTGAGTTTTACTTGTAGTCAGAGCATTGAAATGGGTCTGTAACTGAGTTTTAGTTGTAGTGAGAGCATTAAAATTGGTCTGTAACTGAGTTTTAGTTGTAGTCAGAGCATTGAAATTGGTCTGTAATTGGTCTTTTTCTCCCTTCATTGTATTGTAGCTGGTCTGTAACTGAGTTTTACTTGTAGTCAGAGCATTGAAATTGGTCTGTAGCTGAGTTTTACTTGTAGTCAGAGCATTGAAATTGGTCTGTAGCTGAGTTTTACTTGTAGTCAGAGCATTGAAATTGGTCTGTAATTGGTCTTTTTCTCCCTTCATTGTATTGTAGCTGGTCTGTAACTGAGTTTTAGTTGTAGTCAGAGCATTGAAATTGGTCTGTAGCTGAGTTTTACTTGTAGTGAGAGCATTGAAATTGGTCTGTAATTGGTCTTTTTCTCCCTTCATTGTATTGTAGCTGGCCTGTAGCTGAGTTTTAGTTGTAGTCAGAGCATTGAAATTGGTCTGTAACTTAGTTTTACTTGTAGTGAGAGCATTGAAATTGGTCTGTAGCTTAGTTTTACTTGTAGTCAGAGCATTGAAATCGGCCTGTAGCTGAGTTTTACTTGTAGTCAGAGCATTGAAATTGGTCTGTAATTGGTCTTTTTCTCCTTTCATTGTATTGTAGCTGGTCTGTAACTGAGTTTTACTTGTAGTCAGAGCATTGACATTTATCTGTAACTGATTTTTACTTGTAGTCAGAGCATTGAAATTGGTCTGTAACTGAGTTTTACTTGTAGTCAGAGCAATGAAATTGGCCTGTAGCTGAGTTTGACTTGTAGTCAGAGCATTGAAATTGGTCTGTAACTTAGTTTTACTTGTAGTGAGAGCATTGAAAAGGGCCTGTAGCAGAGTTTTACTTGTAGTCAGAGCATTGAAATTCGCCTGTAGCTGAGTTTTACTTGTAGTGAGAGCATTGAAATTGGCCTGTAGTTGAGTTTTACTTGTAGTCAGAGCATTGAAATTGGTCTGTAATTGGTCTTTTTCTCCCTTCATTGTATTGTAGCTGGTCTGTAACTGAGTTTTACTTGTAGTCAGAGCATTGAAATTGGTCTGTAGCTGAGTTTTACTTGTAGTCAGAGCATTGAAATTGGCCTGTAGCTGAGTTTTACTTGTAGTCAGAGCGTTGCAATTGGTCTGTAATTGGTCTTTTTCTCCCTTCATTGTATTGTAGCTGGTCTGTAACTGAGTTTTACTTGTAGTCAGAGAATTGACATTTATCTGTAACTGATTTTTACTTGTAGTCAGAGCATTGAAATTGGTCTGTAACTGAGTTTTACTCGTAGTGAGAGCATTGAAATCGGCCTGTAGCTGAGTTTTACTTGTAGCCAGAGCATTGAAATTGGTCTGTAGCTGAGTTTTACTTGTAGTCAGAACATTAAAATTGGCCTGTAGCTGAGTTTTACTTGTAGCCAGAACATTGAAATTGGTCTGTAACTGAGTTTTACTTGTAGTCAGAGCATTGAAATTGGTCTGTAATTGGTATTTTTCTCCCTTCATTGTATTGTAGCTGGTCTGTAACTGAGTTTTACTTGTAGTCAGTGCATTGAAATTGGTCTGTAATTGGTCTTTTTCTCCCTTCATTGTATTGTAGCTGGTCTGTAACTGAGTTTTACTTGTAGTCAGAGCATTGAAATTGGTCTGTAACTTAGTTTTACTTGTAGTGAGAGCATTGAAATTGGCCTGTAGCAGAGTTTTACTTGTAGTCAGAGCATTGAAATTGGCCTGTAGCTGAGTTTTACTTGTAGTGAGGGCATTGAAATTGGCCTGTAGCTGAGTTCTACTTGTAGTCAGAGCATTGAAATTGGTCTGTAATAGGTCTTTTTCTCCCTTCATTGTATTGTAGCTGGTCTGTAACTGAGTTTTACTTGTAGTCAGATCATTGAAATTGGTCTGTAGCTGAGTTTTACTTGTAGTCAGAGCATTGAAATTGGCCTGTAGCTGAGTTTTACTTGTAGTCAGAGCATTGAAATTGGTCTGTAGCTGAGTTTTACTTGTAGTCAGAACATTGAAATTGGTCTCTAGCTGGTCTTTTTCTCTCTTCAGAGTGTCGTAATCGGTTTGCAGTGAGTGTTTATTTGTTGCTAATGTATCGCAACCTTTCTCTAACCGGTCCTTCTCACTCGTCAAGATTGAATAATTACGCACAATCTGCCGTTGGTCCGTCGTCAGGGCATCGAATCGGATCTGCAATCGTTCTTGTTCTTGTCGCAGGTTGCTGTAGTTCCTCTTCATTTCATCTCCGCTCGAAGTCAGTGTACTGTAGTTGGCCTGTAACTGATCTCTCTCTCTCTGCGTGACATTGTAGATCAGCTGCAACTGATCTCTCTCCCCTTTCAGGGTGAGATAACTGGCCTGTGACCGGTCTCGTTCCTCGGTCAGATTCTTGAAGCTGTCCCTCGACCGGTCTCTCTCGGAAGTCAGGATCGTGTTGCTGGTTAAGATCCGCTCTTTCTCTGCAAACATGGAGTCATAGCTCTTGTGAAGCTGGTCTCTTTCAAGTTTCAAGTTTCTTTAATAGTTGTCATACAGAAGTACAGAATACTTTTGTACAAAATGCTTCTTACTGTTGCGCTCCAGAGACTGTGCATGACAAGATAAGTATGAAATAAAAACATAGTAAAAATAGTAAAAATTAGAAGTAAAAAAAGAGGTCACAGTGTTCAGTTTAGAGATATGTACGTCAGGTTGTTGTATTTAGACTGCAACTGGTCTCTCGCTGCCCTGGAGGCCTGGTCTCTGTTCTGAAGCTGGTCTCTTTCCTCCGTCAGGTTGTTGTATTTAGACTGCAACTGGTCTCTCGCTGCCCTGGATGCCTGGTCTCTGTTCTGAAGCTGGTCTCTTTCCTCCGTCAGGTTGTTGTATTTAGACTGCAACTGGTCTCTCTCTGCCCTGAAGGTGTCCGCAGAGGAGGGATGGCTGAGGACTTCATCTGCAAAGTAAACATGAGGGCATCACAAATGATAGCTTAAGGCGAGACACCCCAGGTGAATAGGCAAATACACTTCTTTTGGTTGATTTTGAGATTTTGTTATATGAACATTGTTACTCAGCTGATAGAGTTGTGCCCTTCCTGATGACTTGTCGTACAGAACTTGTAAGTCGCTTTGGATAAAAGCGTCAGCTAAATGACTAAATGTAAATGTAAACCGTCCCTCCGGGCCGGCTCCCCGTGGGAAGCGTTGTGCTGCGCGGCAGTCGCCGCTAGTGACTTTCCCCTGTTTTTCCCCTGTTCCCTTCCCCGCCCCAAACATATGATTTTTGTTACATAAATAAAGGGTCCCTCCTGGTGAGGGACTATTTTTTGTTACAAACTGTGTGTTTATTCACTGTATATGTTGGGGATACGATGTGTGAACCCTCGCCTAGCTGTGGGGTTGTTTAGGAGAGCAGGACTGTTTCTTTTAAATCGTTCTGGTCGCTATATATATGTGTGCTTGGCAAGGCCTGTGGCTAGCACTCGGTCGAAAGACTTTCATTCCTCATCCTGAAGAAATATGTTTCTTCTTATAGTGGTCATTTTTACCGTTGTCTGAGGGGGTTGTGTGTATTCTGTTACATTGGAAACTATGGCATCGAGTCCACAACTTTGTTGGAGTGTTAGCCTACAGAAGTGCTCATGTGTGTAGCTTGTACCGAGGTCTTTACCCTCTCTTAAACTTCTGTGTTTTTTTCTTAAAACATGAAACACGGGTGTCGTGTTCGCACATAAACCTACGGCCTTGTTTATAAACCCCGTTCACAGACGAGTTATCGTCTGTGGCTGGCGTGCGTTGGTTTAGCTTATCCTTGTGGGTATACGCTTTTCATACAGCATAGTGGCTACATGGGTATCATCGCCGCTGGTTGTTTTTCATCGTATCTGGGGTGTGTGGTTATGAAGGGGTGAACTGATAAACCCCTCCTTCCCTCTTTTCTGATTGGTCAGGGGGTTGGGCCTTCTGTCCTTCAGGTTCCCTGCCGCACTGATTGGTCGGCGCGGCACGGGGTAGGGAGAGGGGGGGAGGGGGTAGGGAGTTCCCTGATACAAACGCCTTTTTTGGCCAGGTGGGTCATGGGATTCCCCCCGCCATAGAGTACGTCACTGGCCGCGTTTCTATTGGTTGGAGACTTCCGTGAGTTATTTTCAGGCTCCATGTGTGGACTTCTGTTGTTGTCAAGATGGATGTTGCGGTGCATGTGAACCTAAGAGTTCTGCTCTGCGCTCTGTTACATATGTCTTGAGCTTTTGGTCACGTGGCTCAATGTTACATAATCTTTTCAATTTGTTGCTCATGTGGGAAGTCTCTCTGGGGGTTCCCCGTCCCCTCTCTAATGGAGCGGGTTGACGGGGGTGTTGTTTTTCCCTCGGCCGCGTCATATGGGACCCATGACCGTATTTTTTGGCGGCTTCTTGCCGTTCTCCCAGGCGGCTTGGAGGAACGTTATCTGGGTTCTTGTTAGAATTACCATTGATATGTTTTGGGTCGCAACGTGTACATAGTGCTGGCCCTGGGTGCTTCTGTGTGGAACCACGCATGGGCTTGTGCGCCTTGGTTGCTCATCATTGAAACGGTGTTTTTATGTGGCAACTGGAATGGTGTTTGTCTCTTCCGAGCGCCAGTGTACTAGGCTTGTCTCGACGAATTCTCGTTCATCTCTGGGGGATGATAACGGAATAGATCAAAGCATTGGCAGAGGGGCTCACGCCTTTGGGGTGGGCCACCGGGCGCAGTGCTTTGTGTTCTGACCGTCTTGGTGGCGCCCTCTGTGATGTTTTAGATCGACACGCGTACCTACCCCCCTCCTGGGACTGGGGATGGTGGCGTGACTAGGACACGGGACTGGTTCTGGTCGCGCCGGACCAGGTCAGTTAACCCGTTGTCCGCCGGGGATCTGCTGTTCTGGTACCCTTAGGGACTTGTGCTTTTTCGTGGGAAAAATGCCGGGTCGGCCCGGGCGTTGCAGGGTTTGATGTTATGGAGGTGTTCGTGGTTATGTCACTGCGTGTTATCCTTCACTGTTGCTTGGTCCATATTGTGTTGTGCCTTGCGCTGTGCTAAAGGAGCCTGGTCCTTCTCCATTCTTTTTTCGCCCCTCTCTTCTCCTGCTTGGCGGGGCTGGGAGGGGGCTCTCGAGGTGGTTCTTGTACCCCTCTGGCATCCCTGTGTACGTCCCGGTCCGCCGGGCCCAGGTCCGAACTCGTTCTCGTCGACCTGTTGGCCTGGGTTAACCCCTTCTTGGAAACTGAAACACTTGTACTGCTGTATAGCCAGTGTATACCCGCAGTTGTGTTTTGGAGTTTTTTCTTGGGGGGTTATAGGAACAACCGCCTCCTGTTAAACTAAACATAGGGAGGTAGTTGGTTTCCAGATGTGTTGGTAGCGGAGTCGACTCTCGGGTTAGGCCGGGCTTGACCCCGTCTGCCTGCGAGTGTGCCCCCGCACCTTTCATGATGTCTGCCAATCGTGTCTGCCTTCTCTGCCTCGGCCCCTCTAGAGGGTCGGGTTTTTTTTTGTGGAGGCTGCGACATGGTGCACAGCATACCGTACACCCCTTCCGCCGGGGTGCTGTTTCCAGCAGACCCCTTTGGCGCCTGTCTAGTCCGCAGTGCTCCAGGCTCAGGTCGAGTGACCTGTTGCCTGGATTGAGGGATCGACCTCTTTTAGGGCTTGTCTCCCTGGTGCGTTGCCTGGTCCCGCTGTGGGTGTAGCCTCTTGAGTGCTTCAGGGTGGCGTGCTGTAGGGGGGAAGGGCCTGCTCTTGGATGGGCCCTGTCCGAATACGCTGGCGATGTGGGGGGTGGTGTCACTAGTGACCGCCTGGTGGGGTCTCGATGCTGCGGCGTCGTTGGCCTCACCAGGCCCCCTTTTCCGTGGGGTCCAGTCCCTTCTTGGGGCTGGGTCCTCCTTCGCTTTCCGCTGCTACGGCCTTCCCACTGGGTTGGGTTTTGCCCTTGACCCCGTGATATTAGGGGTTGTCACGACAGGGTTTTTATTTCTTCCCGTTCGTTCCCTAGTGGCATGTGGGTTGCGTGTTTGTGTAGTCGTGGGTTCTTCTGTGGGAAGTTAAGTCCCACGGTCTGCTCACCCTGTGCGTTTGAGTTGCTAAGCCCCTCTTCGCACAGTCGGATCCGTTGCTGTGTTGCTGTGTTCCTTTCAATTTAGTGCTTTAGTCAAAACGAGTGTATATTGATGAATATTATTTTAATGCAGGCATGTGCTTATCCTTTTCCTGGAGATATATATATATATATATATATATATATATATATATATATATATATATATATATATATATATATATATGTAACGGATGGTATCATGAAGCGCAGTCAAGAAGGGCTGGGGTGAGTAGCGGTGCTATGGGTTAAACTCACTCTCACATCCTCAAAAGACGCATAGACTAGACCCAGCACTTAGAAGTGGATTCACCTCTTGGTATAGCGGTCTGTGTTGCTGCCTGCGGTGTGGGAGACCGGGGTTCGACTCCTACTCAGGGCATCGAAGTTTGAGGTGACGTTGAATATATATGTATATATTCAATAAATATCTTGACTATAACCTTCACTGAAAATAACTTATTTTTATTTGTATACATTTCCTTAAAATGAGTCAGGATTTTCTTTTATTCCTTTATTTTTTACTCAAAGTGAGGATAATTCAACCGTGTCATGTTCCAGTGCCACACATTAAACATCTACATTTGTTTTTCTCTAAAACTCTCTATGTTTAATATAGCCTAGTAGCACGGCTAGCCATAAATGATGTCAACCTATATCCAAAACTCATTACAGAAAAACATCTTGGCACATTGTAAGGAAATGTTTCATATATAGAATTGCCGAATTACACTGTAAGAAGGGAGAACCCTTTTAATGACCAATTGGTGGACCAGCTTCTGCGTGTTCATAACACCAGCCCTATTCTCTATGAGTGTTCATAACACCAGCCCTATTCTCTATGAGTGTTCATAACACCAGCCCTATTCTCTATGAGTACTCATAACAACCTCATGCTCTTTGAATATTTTGACAAAATGTATACATGACTTACAGTAGAGAATCTGCCCAATGTTACCAGCCAGTAAAACCGCACACAGCAGTCCCAGACTCACAGCAGCACACATGGAACGCCTATTCCTTCTCTGGAAGTCCACTGAAACACACATATAGTCATCATGAACTCAGGCCTTTTTCTTTAACCTTCTGTAGTGTGGTAGTGAAAGGTTAACCTTCTGTAGTGTGGTAGCGAAAGGGTTAACCTTCTGCAGTGTGGTAGCGAAAGGCTAACCTTCTGTAGTGTGGTAGTGAAAGGGTTAACCTTCTGTAGTGTGGTAGCGAAAGGTTAACCTTCTGTAGTGTGGTAGTGAAAGGGTTAACCTTCTGTAGTGTGGTAGCGAAAGGCTAACCTTCTGTAGTGTGGTAGTGAAAGGGTTAGCCTTCTGGAGTGTGGTAGTGAAAGGCTAACCTTCTGTAGTGTGGTAGTGAAAGGTTAACCTTCTGCAGTGTGGTAGCGAAAGGCTAACCTTCTGTAGTACTGTAGTGAAAGGCTAACCTTCTGTAGTGTGGTAGTGAAAGGTTAACCTTCTGTATTGTGGTAGTGAAAGGTTAACCTTCTGTAGTGTGGTAGCGAAAGGGTTAACCTTCTGCAGTGTGGTAGCGAAAGGCTAACCTTCTGTAGTGTGGTAGTGAAAGGTTAACCTTCTGTAGTGTGGTAGTGAAAGGTTAACCTTCTGTAGTGTGGTAGTGAAAGGTTAACCTTCTGTATTGTGGTAGCGAAAGGTTAACCTTCTGTAGTGTGGTAGTGAAAGGTTAACCGTCTGTAGTGTGGTAGTGAAAGGTTAACCTTCTGTAGTGTGGTAGTGAAAGGTTAACCTTCTGTTGTGTGGTAGTGAAAGCTTAACCGTCTGTAGTGTGGTAGTGAAAGCTTAACCTTCTGTAGTGTGGTAGTGAAAGAGTTAACCTTCTGTAGTGTGGTAGTGAAAGGTTAACCTTCTGTAGTGTGGTAGTGAAAGGTTAACCTTCTGTAGTGTGGTAGTGAAAGGTTAATCTTCTGTAGTGTGGTAGTGAAAGGTTAACCTTCTGTAGTGTGGTAGTGAAAGGTTAACCTTCTGTAGTGTGGTAGTGAAAGGTTAACCTTCTGTAGTGTGGTAGCGAAAGGTTAACCATCTGCAGTGTGGTAGCGAAAGGTTAACCGTCTGTAGTGTGGTAGTGAAAGGTTAACCGTCTGAAGTGTGGTAGTGAAAGGTTAACCTTCTGTAGTGTGGTAGCGAAAGGCTAACCTTCTGTAGTGTGGTAGTGAAAGGCTAACCTTCTGTAGTGTGGGTAGTGAAAGGCTAACCGTCTGTAGTGTGGTAGTGAAAGGTTAACCTTCTGTAGTGTGGTAGTGAAAGGGTTAACCTTCTGTAGTGTGGTAGCGAAAGGTTAACCTTCTGTAGTGTGGTAGTGAAAGGGTTAACCTTCTGTAGTGTGGTAGCGAAAGGCTAACCTTCTGTAGTGTGGTAGTGAAAGGCTAACCTTCTGTAGTGTGGTAGTGAAAGGCTAACCTTCTGTAGTGTGGTAGCGAAAGGTTAACCTTCTGTAGTGTGGTAGTGAAAGGTTAACCTTCTGTAGTGTGGTAGTGAAAGGTTAACCTTCTGTAGTGTGGTAGTGAAAGAGTTAACCTTCTGTAGTGTGGTAGTGAAAGGTTAACCTTCTGTAGTGTGGTAGCGAAAGGTTAACCTTCTGTAGTGTGGTAGTGAAAGAGTTAACCTTCTGTAGTGTGGTAGTGAAAGGTTAACCTTCTGTAGTGTGGTAGTGAAAGGTTAACCTTCTGTAGTGTGGTAGTGAAAGGTTAACCTTCTGTAGTGTGGTAGTGAAAGGTTAACCTTCTGTAGTGTGGTAGTGAAAGGTTAACCTTCTGTAGTGTGGTAGTGAAAGAGTTAACCTTCTGTAGTGTGGTAGTGAAAGGTTAACCTTCTGTAGTGTGGTAGTGAAAGAGTTAACCTTCTGTAGTGTGGTAGTGAAAGGTTAACCTTCTGTAGTGTGGTAGTGAAAGGTTAACCTTCTGTAGTGTGGTAGTGAAAGGTTTGTTTGTTTGTTTGTTTGTTTGTTTGTTTGTTTGTTTGTTTATTAACACAGTTAAACAGAAGTAAAAACAATACATAATAAGTTATAACGATTGTGAAGGAGACGTTAGAAGCCTAGAGGCTTATCAAGAACGTCCCCTGTTTTATAAAATCAAACATACAAAAATACAAAAATATGCATATTATAAAATACCAGAATACATTAAAAGATTTGTGTTAATACAAACATACATACACACAACCTTCTGTAGTGTGGTAGTGAAAGGTTAACCGTCTGTAGTGTGGTAGTGAAAGGGTTAAATCAGGGTTAGTGTGGTAGTGAAAGGGTTAATTCAGTGTTAGTGTATGTGCCGCTCACTTGTCATCATGTCTGCCTACAGTACGCCTGTGTCTGTGTGTTGGCACTGTACCTTGGGTCTCCGTGAGGCACTTTTTGCCATAGATGTCATCGTCAATATCCATGGTGTCCATGTTGGAAATGGTCTCAGCGCAGTGTTGGTCCAATAGGTCTCGTTTTGTCGGTGTTCCCGATTAAAGGAGACGTTGCAATTATTTAGTTAAAGGACAAGTTAATAATGAATAGATTTGAATGCATTTTTTAAATTATGCCACAAACTTGGCACAAAAGATTCCCTCCTGTGAAGACGGCATGCTTTTATAATACATATTTGTCTGTGTCATCGTCTTGTTGGACCGAAACTGATCTCTCATTGGACCAAGCGGTTATGGTGCAAGCGGTAATGGTTATGCAAACATGACCACATCACCCCCACCCACCCTCAGATCACTTCACTGGCTCAACGTGGAACACAGGATCGAGTACAAGGTCTCCCTCCTCACTCACCAGTGCGTACACGGTGGTGCCCCTGCCTACCTCAAGGAACTCCTCACCCCCCTGTCCTCCTCACGCTCCTTCCGCTCCGGCACAGCCTACCTCCTCAAAGCCCCCAGGACTAAGCTGCACACCATGGGCGATCGAGCCTTCTGCTCTGCCGAAACCCAGACTGTGGAATGCTCTCCCCAACCACCTGAGAGCACCACAAACTGTTGACACTTTTAAAACGTGGACTCAAGACCTACCTTTTTAGAAAGGCCTTTTATTAGTTTTTATGTCTTATCATATGTTGTTCTGCTATGTGTTCTTCTTTTTTTATATATCTATTTAAATTTTATTCTTTTTAACTAGCACTCTGACATTCTCAGGAAGGTAGGGTGCGTTACAAATGAAATGTATTATTATTATATTATTATTATGACAGGCTTGGCTTGGGAATCCAGACTCGGGGAAACGTCCTGGAGTGGTTCTGGGGTGACTCCAGTTCACGCATTATGTCCTCTCTCTCTCAAATGTCAAGTCAAGTTAATTGTATAACCTATCATTACATGATTCAATAGGCTTCACAAGCCCACAATGGAACAACAAATGGAAGACTGGACATTTTTACTGCATAGTCACAACTCGCTGTGAACTTGCTGTCAAAGTAAACAAAATTTGGACACATACACGTTGGGAAATCAACCTTTTTGGGGACGTTTGTTTTCCCAGAGGCAATTCTGTAACACTGGTGAGATGCCAGTCGTTTTTTAAACACTAAACATGCTTCTGTAGACGCCGACTGCAGACCATGGGACAAGGAGAGGGACAAGGAAACACAAGTGGCTGGTCTTGAAATGGATCGTTATTGAGGGGATAATAGTATTTATTTTCACATATTTTTAATGGCTCCTCTCGGCAGGACTGGATCCAGAATTTGTTGCGTTGCAGGGCTGCTATTATGCAACCCTGCATGTCCCCATAATACATTTAGGAACTACTGTATTGTACAAGGATGTCCTGTTGCCACATTCATCACTTCTATACTTCCTTATTCCCACCGATTATTGATTGGAGTCATTCATACATACAAACATACATACATACATACATACATACATACATACATACATACATACATACATACATACATACATACATACATACATACATACATACATACATACATACATACATACATACATACATACATACATACATACACACACACACACACACACACACACACACACACACACACACACACACACACACACACACACACACACACACACACACACACACACACACACACACACACACACACACACACACACACACACACATACATACATACATACATACATACATACATACATACACACACACACACACACACACACACACACACACACACACACACACACACACACACACACACACACACACACACATACATACATACATACATACATACATACATACATACATACATACATACATACATACATACATACATACATACATACATACATACATACATACATACATACATACATACATACATACATACATACATACATACATACATACATACATACATACATACATACATACATACATACATACATACATACAATAGTTATTTAATTTATGTGGGATCCATCCTGTAACATTTAGATTGTTAGAAGTCAATGATATAAAAGTAAGTGCCCGCATGGTTTATCGTTTCACCTGTTATATATCGCAAATTTGGCTGTGTTCGGTGATTGACTGGAAGAGGCGCTAGGTTGGCTAACGTGATATTTCCTGATTGAGGTAACATACCAACCGTCGTTATTTTCTTTCATGTAACGTTACAGTATAAGCTGGCATAGTGCCGTTTGTGTCACTGGCTAAATGTGCTAAATATTTTATATACTCATATTTATATATGTGATATAATTTGCGTTATGATATATGCTTATATGTATGACAGTTCTTGTTTATGCTTCAGCCGTTAATTGTTTTACCCATGATCAAATAACTAATAGCAATAAAAAAAAGTTGAAGTCCAAGGCAGCTCTACACATTTTAAAAAGCCTTTATTTAATGGCTCACATTATTTAGATCATTTAAAAGAAACCAACATGTTTCGGCCTACATAGGGCCTTCTTCAGGGTATAGATGAATATATATATATATATATATATTATATATATAATATATATATATATATATATATATATATATATATATATATATATATATATATATATATATATATATATATATATATATATATATATATATATATATATATATATATATATATATATATATATATATATATATATATATATATATGTAGTGTTGAGGACTATTGTGTTGAGCATGGAGCAGTCTCTTCAAGCTCTGACGAGGATGCTGATGAAAGAGGGGATTTTCTTAGTGATAGCCATGATGATGAAAGAGGGGATTTTCTTAGTGTTAGCCGTGATGACGAAAGAGTAGATTTTCCTACAGATAGTTTAGCGGATGGTTTGAGAAACTGGGCATTACATTTTGGCATTTCATTGATAGCTCTCTCTCTGCTCTTTTGTCTATACTGAAAGTTAGGGTTAGCTCTGAACCCTGGCGGTCTCTGATGAGCCCTGAACCCCAACGGTCTGTGACTGGATCTCAACAACGAGATGAAAGCCGATGACAGTCAAGAACAACTACTTCAAGCGGTCATGCTCAAGAATCAAGAATCAAGAATCAAGAATCAAGAGGTTTATTTGTCACATACATACAGGGGCATACAGGGGTATACAGTGAAATGCAGGTGGTCTTGCCCGCATTGATTGTGCAAAATACAATAATAAAATAGGCATAGAAAAAAATAAACATAGACAAAAATCAAATAGGTAAGACACAAGATATGCATGGTAAAAAAAGACATGCTGAGTTCCTGAGAAACTGGTTCCTATATACACTACTATACTATGCAATTTAAAATTTTAACTCTTAATGTGTCTAAACTATACTATTACTAGTACCTCCTTCCTTTAAAGTGACTTTCTATTTTTATAAAGTGACATTTTGTTCAAGTGATAGTTTTAGCGGTTGCCGCGTGCGCGCGCGCGCGCGCGTGTGTGTGTGTGTGTGTGTGTGTGTGTGTGTGTGTGTGCTCATGTGTACTTGTGAGTGGAGAGTTCAGTGTTCTGCCTTCCTGTCCTGTGCCGTGATGTTTCCAGTCAGAATGCTCTTTACAGCCCCGGAATAGAAGGAGTGGAGTATCTTCCCCGATACTCTGAACTTCCTTAGCTGTCTCAGGTGCGTAAGTGATGTATAAAATGTTTTATTGTGTGTGTGTGTGTGTGTGTGTGTGTGTGTGTGTGTGTGTGTGTGTGTGTGTGTGTGTGTGTGTGTGTGTGTGTGTGTGTGTGTGTGTGTGTGTGTGTGTGTGTGTGTGTGTGTGTGTGTGTGTGTGTGTGTGCGTGCGTGCGTGTGTGTGTGTGTGTGTGTGTGTGTGTGTGTGTGTGTGTGTGTGTGTGTGCTGAATCTTTCCATCTGGCTTCCTGACAGTCATAGCTCTCACTGTATGCACCATGGCCATGTGCAGATCAACCATATCATCACACATCATAAATGTTTGCCATGCTTACAAAGGGCTTTACCTTTGTAGGCACGACATAATTGTGGACTTGATATAGAGAGATATCGGATCTACCCTTGGGTCCTCTAGTCCAGGGGTTCTCAACCTTTCTGCTGCCAAGGCACCCCTGTGTTCAATAAAATATTCCAGGGCACCTCTACATAAAGACTTTTCCGGTCCTGTCTTTTTTGCTACAATGATGACAAAAGTGCTTGCTTTCAAAATAATGTTTATTTAAGAAACCGGGAAACACATTTGTGTGTATATGCAGGCTATATAATGCATTATTAACAGGTGTTTCAGGTCTAAATGGCTTGTTGACATTACACTGCTTGTAGTAGTAAATCAAATAGCATATTTCTTTAAATAAAATTACAGAAAATTATCACTAAAGTGCTATCTGTTGCAGCTGCACACTTTTCCATAAAAATAGCATATTTGGATAAGTGTGACCATTTCTCAAACTGAAAATCATGTATTTTTTTTAAATACAGAAAAGGATCACCAAGTTACCATTTCTCAAAAAATATAAATAAATACAGAAAATAAGCACTCGTTCACTCAGTGGAAATTTCTAGCTCAATGCGAGGTCTGCTGCTGCTGGCTAATAATATGGTCAATACGCGGAGAGATCTTTGACAAGGCAACACGCATGTCATCCTCAAGGCTCAACTTGGCCCTATATTTTGTTTTCAGAGCTGTCATGGATGAAAAGCCAGCTTCACACAGATATGTGGTGCTGAATGGTATCAACACCAGCTTTGTGATAGAATAAAAAAAAATGCACAGTGCATTTCCATAGCTGTGGATGAGTCCACTGAGAATGCTCAGTTGCTGGTGTTTGTGAGGTTTTAGTAAGTTTGTGAGAAGATTGGATCAGTTAATCTTTCACTACCACACTACAGAAGGTTAACTCTTTCACTACCACACTACAGACAGTTAACTCTTTCACTACCGACTACAGAAGGTTAACTCTTTCACTACCACACTACAGAAGGTTAACTCTTTCACTACCACACTACAGAAGGTTAACTCTTTCACTACCACACTACAGACGGTTAACTCTTTCACTACCACACTAAATTAAATAAACTATCATGACTTTTCCTTCATGGGTGTTGTGTCTACAGTACCACAAGACAGAGTTATTGACATAACAAAAGAGCCTGGCTAGAACACAGCAAGGTGTTAATGTCCCCAGAGAGAGAGAGGGGGCCATGGAAAACAATGCATTCTGGGTAGGGTTGTAGTTGTTTAACACTCTAAGTGTGAAACTCTCCAGAAACATTCAAGGCCATTTTCTCTGAATACGTTTTGTGATATCACCATGATTCATAGGAAGTAGCTTGAAAAGTATCCCATCAAAATGTTCAAGTGATGGCTTATTTTGAAGGTATGAATCTGTACTTTCATAATATGTAAAAAAATGAAAATTTGACGTTGCCTCAATAAGTCCCTACTTTCCACGGCATATATCGTCGCATTCAGATTCCAGATCATTGAAATCGGCCTTGAGAGCATTCAATTTGGCCTGTAGCTGAGTTTTACTTGTAGTAAGAGCATTGCAATTGGCCTGTAGCTGAGTTTTACTTGTAGTGAGAGCATTGAAATTGGTCTGTAACTGAGTTTTACTTGTAGTCAGAGCATTGAAATTGGCCTGTAGCTGAGTTTTACTTGTATTGAGAGCAGAAGTGAAAGAGAGCATTGAAATTGATCTGTAACTGAGTTTTACTTGTAGTCAGAGCATTGAAATTGGCCTGTAGCAGAGTTTTACTTGTAGTCAGAGCATTGAAATTGGTCTGTAGCTGAGTTTTACTTGTAGTCAGATCATTGAAATTGGCCTGTAGCTGAGTTTTACTTGTAGTCAGAGCATTGAAATTGGTCTGTAATTGGTCTTTTTCTCCCTTCATTGTATTGTAGCTGGTCTGTAACTGAGTTTTACTTGTAGTCAGAGCATTGAAATTGGTCTGTAGCTGAGTTTTACTTGTAGTCAGAACATTGAAATTGGTCTGTAACTGAGTTTTAGTTGTAGTCAGAGCATTGAAATTGGCCTGTAGCTGAGTTTTACTTGTAGTGAGAGCATTGAAATTGGTCTGTAACTTAGTTTTACTTGTAGTCAGAGCATTGAAATTGGCCTGTAGCTGAGTTTTACTTGTAGTCAGAGCATTGAAATTGGTCTGTAACTGAGTTTTAGTTGTAGTGAGAGCATTAAAATTGGTCTGTAACTGAGTTTTAGTTGTAGTCAGAGCATTGAAATTGGTCTGTAATTGGTATTTTTCTCCCTTCATTGTATTGTAGCTGGTCTGTAACTGAGTTTTACTTGTAGTCAGAGCATTGAAATTGGTCTGTAGCTGAGTTTTACTTGTAGTCAGAGCATTGAAATTGGTCTGTAGCTGAGTTTTACTTGTAGTCAGAGCATTGAAATTGGTCTGTAATTGGTCTTTTTCTCCCTTCATTGTATTGTAGCTGGCCTGTAGCTGAGTTTTAGTTGTAGTCAGAGCATTGAAATTGGTCTGTAACTTAGTTTTACTTGTAGTGAGAGCATTGAAATTGGTCTGTAACTTAGTTTTACTTGTAGTCAGAGCATTGAAATCGGCCTGTAGCTGAGTTTTACTTGTAGTCAGAGCATTGAAATTGGTCTGTAATTGGTATTTTTCTCCCTTCATTGTATTGTAGCTGGTCTGTAACTGAGTTTTACTTGTAGTCAGAGCATTGACATTTATCTGTAACTGATTTTTACTTGTAGTCAGAGCATTGAAATTGGTCTGTAACTTAGTTTTACTTGTAGTCAGAGCAATGAAATTGGCCTGTAGCTGAGTTTGACTTGTAGTCAGAGCATTGAAATTGGTCTGTAACTTAGTTTTACTTGTAGTGAGAGCATTGAAATGGGCCTGTAGCAGAGTTTTACTTGTAGTCAGAGCATTGAAATTGGCCTGTAGCTGAGTTTTACTTGTAGTGAGAGCATTGAAATTGGCCTGTAGTTGAGTTTTACTTGTAGTCAGAGCATTGAAATTGGTCTGTAATTGGTCTTTTTCTCCCTTCATTGTATTGTAGCTGGTCTGTAACTGAGTTTTACTTGTAGTCAGAGCATTGAAATTGGTCTGTAATTGGTCTTTTTCTCCCTTCATTGTATTGTAGCTGGTCTGTAACTGAGTTTTAGTTGTAGTCAGAGCATTGAAATTGGTCTGTAGCTGAGTTTTACTTGTAGTGAGAGCATTGAAATTGGTCTGTAATTGGTCTTTTTCTCCCTTCATTGTATTGTAGCTGGCCTGTAGCTGAGTTTTAGTTGTAGTCAGAGCATTGAAATTGGTCTGTAACTTAGTTTTACTTGTAGTGAGAGCATTGAAATTGGTATGTAACTTAGTTTTACTTGTAGTCAGAGCATTGAAATCGGCCTGTAGCTGAGTTTTACTTGTAGTCAGAGCATTGAAATTGGTCTGTAATTGGTCCTTTTCTCCCTTCATTGTATTGTAGCTGGTCTGTAACTGAGTTTTACTTGTAGTCAGAGCATTGACATTTATCTGTAACTGATTTTTACTTGTAGTCAGAGCATTGAAATTGGTCTGTAACTGAGTTTTACTTGTAGTCAGAGCAATGAAATTGGCCTGTAGCTGAGTTTGACTTGTAGTCAGAGCATTGAAATTGGTCTGTAACTTAGTTTTACTTGTAGTGAGAGCATTGAAATGGGCCTGTAGCAGAGTTTTACTTGTAGTCAGAGCATTGAAATTGGCCTGTAGCTGAGTTTTACTTGTAGTGAGAGCATTGAAATTGGCCTGTAGTTGAGTTTTACTTGTAGTCAGAGCATTGAAATTGGTCTGTAATTGGTATTTTTCTCCCTTCATTGTATTGTAGCTGGTCTGTAACTGAGTTTTACTTGTAGTCAGAGCATTGAAATTGGTCTGTAGCTGAGTTTTACTTGTAGTCAGAGCATTAAAATTGGCCTGTAGCTGAGTTTTACTTGTAGTCAGCACATTGAAATTGGTCTGTAACTGAGTTTTACTTGTAGTCAGAGCAATGCAATTGGCCTGTAGCTGAGTTTGACTTGTAGTCAGAGCATTGAAATTGGTCTGTAACTTAGTTTTACTTGTAGTGAGAGCATTGAAATTGGCCTGTAGCTGAGTTTTACTTGTAGTCAGAACATTGAAATTGGTCTGTAACTGAGTTTTACTTGTAGTCAGAACATTGAAATTGGTCTGTAGCTGAGTTTTACTTGTAGTCAGAACATTGAAATTGGTCTGTAGCTGGTCTTTTTCTCTCTTCAGAGTGTCGTAATCGGTTTGCAGTGAGTGTTTATTTGTTGCTAATGTATCGCAACCTTTCTCTAACCGGTCCTTCTCACTCGTCAAGATTGAATAATTACGCACAATCTGCCGTTGGTCCGTCGTCAGGGCATCGAATCGGATCTGCAATCGTTCTTGTTCTTGTCGCAGGTTGCTGTAGTTCCTCTTCATTTCATCTCTGCTCGAAGTCAGTGTACTGTAGTTGGCCTGTAACTGATCTCTTTCTCTCTGCGTGACATTGTAGATCAGCTGCAACTGATCTCTCTCCCCTTTCAGGGTGAGATAACTGGCCTGTGACTGGTCTCGTTCCTCGGTCAGATTCTTGAAGCTGTCCCTCGACCGGTCTCTCTCGGAAGTCAGGATCGTGTTGCTGGTTAAGACCCGCTCTTTCTCTGCAAACATGGAGTCATAGCTCTTGTGAAGCTGGTCTCTTTCCTCCGTCAGGTTGTTGTATTTAGACTGCAACTGGTCTCTCGCTGCCCTGGAGGCCTGGTCTCTGTTCTGAAGCTGGTCTCTTTCCTCCGTCAGGTTGTTGTATTTAGACTGCAACTGGTCTCTCGCTGCCCTGGAGGCCTGGTCTCTGTTCTGAAGCTGGTCTCTTTCCTCCGTCAGGTTGTTGTATTTAGACTGCAACTGGTCTCTCTCTGCCCTGAAGGTGTCCGCAGAGGAGGGATGGCTGAGGACTTCATCTGCAAAGTAAACATGAGGGCATCACAAATGATAGCTTAAGGCGAGACACCCCAGGTGAATAGGCAAATATACTTATTTTGGTTGATTTTGAGATTTTGTTATATGAACATTGTTACTCAGCTGATAGAGTTGTGCCCTTCCTGATGACTTGTCGTACAGAACTTGTAAGTCGCTTTGGATAAAAGCGTCAGCTAAATGACTAAATGTAAATGTAAATGTAAACCGTCCCTCCGGGCCGGCTCCCCGTGGGAAGCGTCGTGCTGCACGCGGCAGTCGCCGCTAGTGACTTTCCCCTGTTTTTCCCCTGTTCCCTTTCCCGCCCCAAACATATGATTTTTGTTACATAAATAAAGGGTCCCTCCTGGTGAGGGACTATTTTTTGTTACAAACTGTGTGTTTATTCACTGTATATGTTGGGGATACGATGTGTGAACCCTCGCCTAGCTGTGGGGTTGTTTAGGAGAGCAGGACTGTTTCTTTTAAATCGTTCTGGTCGCTATATATATGTGTGCTTGGCAAGGCCTGTGGCTAGCACTCGGTCGAAAGACTTTCATTCCTCATCCTGAAGAAATATGTTTCTTCTTATAGTGGTAATTTTTACCGTTGTCTGAGGGGGTTGTGTGTATTCTGTTACATTGGAAACGATGGCATCGAGTCCACAACTTTGTTGGAGTGTTAGTCTACAGAAGTGCTCATGTGTGTAGCTTGTACCGAGGTCTTTACACTCTCTTAAACTTCTGTGTTTTTTTCTTAAAACATGAAACACGGGTGTCGTGTTCGCACATAAACCTACGGCCTTGTTTATAAACCCCGTTCACAGACGAGTTATCGTCTGTGGCTGGTGTGCGTTGGTTTAGCTTATCCTTGTGGGTATACGCTTTTCATACAGCATAGTGGCTACATGGGTATCATCGCCGCTGGTTGTTTTTCATCGTATCTGGGGTGTGTGGTTATGAGGGGGTGAACTGATAAACCCCTCCTTCCCTCTTTTCTGATTGGTCAGGGGGTTGGGCCTTCTGTCCTTCAGGTTCCCTGCCGCACTGATTGGTCGGCGCTGCACGGGGTAGGGAGAGGGGGGGGGGGGGGGGGGGTAGGGAGTTCCCTGATACAAACGCCTTTTTTGGCCAGGTGGGTCATGGGATTCCCCCTGCCATAGAGTACGTCACTGGGCGCGTTTCTATTGGTTGGAGACTTCCGTGAGTTATTTTCAGGCTCCATGTGTGGACTTCTGTTGTTGTCAAGATGGGTGTTGCGGTGCATGTGAACCTAAGAGTTCTGCTCTGCGCTCTGTTACATATGTCTTGAGCTTTTGGTCACGTGGCTCAATGTTACATAATCTTTTCAATTTGTTGCTCATGTGGGAAGTCTCTCTGGGGGTTCCCCGTCCCCTCTCTAATGGAGCGGGTTGACGGGGGTGTTGTTTTTCCCTCTGCCGCGTCATATGGGACCCATGACCGTATTTTTTGGCGGCTTCCTGCCGTTCTCCCAGGCGGCTTGGAGGAACGTTATCTGGGTTCTTGTTATAATTACCATTGATATGTTTTGGGTCGCAACGTGTACATAGTGCTGGCCCTGGGTGCTTCTGTGTGGAACCACGCATGGGCTTGTGCGCCTTGGTTGCTCATCATTGAAACGGTGTTTTTATGTGGCAACTGGAATGGAGTTTGTCTCTTCTGTACTAGGCTTGTCTCGACGAATTCTCGTTCATCTCTGGGGGATGATAACGGAATAGATCAAAGCATTGGCAGAGGGGCTCACGCCTTTGGGGTGGGCCACCGGGCGCAGTGCGTTGTGTTCTGACCGTCTTGGTGGCGCCCTCTGTGATGTTTTAGATCGACACGCGTACCTACCCCCCTCCTGGGACTGGGGATGGTGGCGTGATTAGGACACAGGACTGGTTCTGGTCGCGCCGGACCAGGTCAGTTAACCCGTTGTCCGCCGGGGCGCAGATCTGCTGTTCTGGTACCCTTAGGGACTTGTGCTTTTTCGTGGGAAAAATGCCGGGTCGGCCCGGGCGTTGCAGGGTTTGATGTTATGGAGGTGTTCGTGGTTATGTCACTGCGTGTTATCCTTCACTGTTGCTTGGTCCATATTGTGTTGTGCCTTGCGCTGTGCTAAAGGAGCCTGGTCCTTCTCCATTCTTTTTTCGCCCCTCTCTTCTCCTGCTTGGCGGGGCTGGGAGGGGGCTCTCGAGGTGGTTTTTGTACCCCTCTGGCATCCCTGTGTACGTCCCGGTCCGCCGGGCCCAGGTCCGAACTCGTTCTCGTCGACCTGTTGGCCTGGGTTAACCCCTTCTTGGAAACTGAAACACTTGTACTGCTGTATAGCCAGTGTATACCCGCAGTTGTGTTTTGGAGTTTTTTCTTGGGGGGTTATAGGAACAACCGCCTCCTGTTAAACTAAACATAGGGAGGTAGTTGGTTTCCAGGTGTGTTGGTAGCGGAGTCGACTCTCGGGTTAGGCCGGGCTTGACCCCGTCTGCCTGCGAGTGTGCCCCCGCACCTTTCATGACGTCTGCCAATCGTGTCTGCCTTCTCTGCCTCGGCCCCTCTAGAGGGTCAGGTTTTTTTTTGTGGAGGCTGCGACATGGTGCACAGCATACCGTACGCCCCTTCCGCCGGGGTGCTGTTTCCAGCAGACCCCTTTGGCGCCTGTCTAGTCCGCAGTGCTCCAGGCTCAGGTCGAGTGACCTGTTGCCTGGATTGAGGGATCGACCTCTTTTAGGGCTTGTCTCCCCGGTGCGTTGCCTGGTCCCGCTGTGGGTGTAGCCTCTTGAGTGCTTCAGGGTGGCGTGCTGTAGGGTGGAAGGGCCTGCTCTTGGATGGGCCCTGTCCGAATACGCTGGCGATGTGGGGGGTGGTGTCACTAGTGACCGCCTGGTGGGGTCTCGATGCTGCGGCGTCGTTGGCCTCACCAGGTCCCCTTTTCCGTGGGGTCCAGTCCCTTCTTGGGGCTGGGTCCTCCTTCGCTTTCCGCTGCTACGGCCTTCCCACGGGGTTGGGTTTTGCCCTTGACCCCGTGATATTAGGGGTTGTCACGACATGGTTTTTATTTCTTCCCGTTCGTTCCCTAGTGGCATGTGGGTAGGCCTGCCGCGATAAGCAATAAATCGATTAATTGCCGCGATAATTAAAATGAATGCAATGATTTTGACGGGCGCGATTAATTGCTATTTGCGCGTTTGTTTTAATGAGGCGGACCCAGTGCCCCTTGTCAGTCACTGTCCGTGTTGGGAGGCGGGCCGCTGGCTTTACTACAGAGCACAGCACAGGAGCTCCGTGGGGCTAACGTTACCCCTCATTGTGTCTATTCTACTAGCATTAACGTTACTCATACAAACAGAGTAAACACAGTTTTCAATCAATCAATCAATAACAACATTAACGAGACCCTTGTTGTGTCTATTCTGCTAACGCTAACGTTACCTCTCATTGTGTCTATTCTACAAGCGTTAACGTTAGCTGTAACGTTACCAGTCGCGTCTATTTGCTAACGTTAGCATTAGGTAATAACCGGTTTAAAATGGATGGTGATTACCTCACGTTGTGTCTATTCTACTAGCATTAACGTTACTCATACAAACAATCAATAGCGAGTTATATTGATCACGCTATGTACGATAGCCATGCTAAAACGCTAGCACAACATTAGCACCTAACCTAACAACAAGCCTTAACAAGTCAGCGATCTTTTTGCGAGACTAAACTCTCCGCTCGGTGGCAAATTGTGTTGATGTCGGTTTTGTTTAATCAATAAATGAGGCAGAATACACAGTGACTGTATCCTTTGTTTATTGCACTTGTGCCTGCTGCAAACATAATGCTTATGAAATCCTAGAGACGCGTCTCTATTCTGACCAATCAGTGGTCTGCAGTGTTTCACGTGACTTTTCTGGTACCCAAAGTACCTGATAATCGCAACAATACTTCCGGTCCGGTCGGTGGGCTTCAAAATAAAAGTCTAAAACACCGGAAAAGACGGAGCGGTGGGCTTCAAAATAAAAGTTTTGGGAAATAAATTTCTCCAAAAAAAAAATTCTCTAACCGGTCGCAATAATATCGCTTATCGCGATATTTTCGGGGGCAATTAATCGCCCAGCAAAATGTGTTATCATGGCAGGCCTACATGTGGGTTGCGTGTTTGTGTAGTCGTGGGTTCTTCTGTGGGAAGGTAAGTCCCACGGTCTGCTCACCCTGTGCGTTTGAGTTGCTAAGCCCCTCTTCGCACAGAATTACGGATCCGTTGCTGTGTTGCTGTGTTCCTTTCAATTTAGTGCTTTAGTCAAAACGAGTGTATATTGATGAATATTATTTTAATGCAGGCATGTGCTTATCCTTTTCCTGGATATATATCCTTTTATATATATGTAACGGATGGTATCATGAAGCGCAGTCAAGAAGGGCTGGGGTGAGTAGCGGTGCTATGGGTTAAACTCACTCTCACATCCTCAAAAGCGGTCTGTGTTGCTGCCTGCGGTGTGGGAGACCGGGGTTCGACTCCCACTCGGGGCATCGAAGTTTGAGGTGACGTTGTCACAACCGTTACAATGGTGCCGATTGACCCGGATGCCTTGGGTGGAGTGGAGTTAGTTTGAGAGGGTGAGTGTAACGGATGGTATCGTGAAGCGCAGTCAAGAAGGGCTGGGGTGAGTAGCGGTGCTATTGGTTAAACTCACTCTCACATCCTCAAAAGACGCATAGACCCAGCACTTAGAAGTGGATTCACCTCTTGGTATAGCGGTCTGTGTTGCTGCCTGCGGTGTGGGAGACCGGGGTTCGACTCCCACTCGGGGCATTGAAGTTTGAGGTGACGTTGTCACAACCGTTATATATATATATATATCTATATATCTATATATATATACAGTATATATTCAATAAATATCTTGACTATAACCTATTTCACTGAAAATAACTTATTTTTATTTGTATACATTTCCTTAAAATGAGCCAGGATTTTCTTTTATTCCTTTATTTTTTACTCAAAGTGAGGATAATTCAACCGTGTCATGTTCCAGTGCCACACATTAAACATCTACATTTGTTTTTCTCTAAAACTCTCTATGTTTAATATAGCCTAGTAGCACGGCTAGCCATAAATGATGTCAACCTATATCCAAAACTCATTACAGAAAAACATCTTGGCACATTGTAAGGAAATGTTTCATATATAGAATTGCCGAATTACACTGTAAGAAGAGAGAACCCTTTTAATGACCAATTGGTCGACCAGCTTCTGCGTGTTCATAACACTAGCCCTATTATCTATGAGTGTTCATAACACCAGCCCTATTCTCTATGAGTGTTCATAACACCAGCCCTATTCTCTATGAGTACTCATAACAACCTCATGCTCTTTGAATATTTTGATAAAATGTATACATGACTTACAGTAGAGAATCTGCCCAATGTTACCAGCCAGTAAAACGGCAGACAGCAGTCCCAGACTCACAGCAGCACACATGGAACGCCTATTCCTTCTCTGGAAGTCCACTGAAACACACATATAGTCATCATGAACTCAGGCCTTTTTCTTTAACCTTCTGTAGTGTGGTAGTGAAAGGTTAACCTTCTGTAGTGTGGTAGCGAAAGGGTTAACCTTCTGCAGTGTGGTAGCGAAATGCTAACCTTCTGTAGTGTGGTAGTGGGCTAACCTTCTGTAGTGTGGTAGTGAAAGCTTAACTTTCTGTAGTGTGGTAGTGAAAGGTTAACCTTCTGTAGTGTGGTAGTGGGCTAACCTTCTGTAGTGTGGTAGTGAAAGCTTAACCTTCTGTAGTGTGGTAGTGAAAGGTTAACCTTCTGTAGTGTGGTAGTGAAAGGTTAACCTTCTGTAGTGTGGTAGTGGGCTAACCTTCTGTAGTGTGGTAGTGAAAGCTTAACCTTCTGTAGTGTGGTAGTGAAAGGTTAACCTTCTGTATTGTGGTAATGAAAGGGTTAACCTTCTGTAGTGTGGTAGCGAAAGGCTAACCTTCTGTAGTGTGGTAGCGAAAGGCTAACCTTCTGTAGTGTGGTAGCGAAAGGGTTAACCTTCTGCAGTGTGGTAGCGAAATGCTAACCTTCTGTAGTGTGGTAGTGGGCTAACCTTCTGTAGTGTGGTAGTGAAAGCTTAACCTTCTGTAGTGTGGTAGTGAAAGGTTAACCTTCTGTAGTGTGGTAGTGGGCTAACCTTCTGTAGTGTGGTAGTGAAAGCTTAACCTTCTGTAGTGTGGTAGTGAAAGGTTAACCTTCTGTAGTGTGGTAGTGAAAGGTTAACCTTCTGTATTGTGGTAATGAAAGGGTTAACCTTCTGTAGTGTGGTAGCGAAAGGCTAACCTTCTGTAGTGTGGTAGCGAAAGGCTAACCTTCTGTAGTGTGGTAGTGAAAGCTTAACCTTCTGTAGTGTGGTAGTGAAAGGGTTAACCTTCTGTAGTGTGGTAGTGAAAGCTTAACCTTCTGTAGTGTGGTAGTGAAAGGTTAACCTTCTGTAGTGTGGTAGTGAAAGCTTAACCGTCTGTAGTGTGGTAGTGAAAGGTTAACCTTCTGTAGTGTGCTAGTGAAAGGTTAACCTTCTGTAGTGTGGTAGTGAAAGCTAAACCGTCTGTAGTGTGGTAGTGAAAGGTTAACCTTCTGTAGTGTGGTAGTGAAAGGTTAACCTTCTGTAGTGTGGTAGTGAAAGGTTAACCTTCTGTAGTGTAGTAGTGAAAGGTTAACCTTCTGTAGTGTGGTAGTGAAAGGTTAACCTTCTGTAGTGTGGTAGCAAAAGGTTAACCTTCTGTAGTGTGGTCGTGAAAGGGTTAACCTTCTGTAGTGTGGTAGTGAAAGGGTTAACCTTCTGTAGTGTGGTAGCGAAAGGCTAACCTTCTGTAGTGTGGGTAGTGAAAGGCTAACCTTCTGTAGTGTCGTAGTGAAAGGTTAACCTTCTGTAGTGTGGTAGTGAAAGGCTAACCTTCTGTAGTGTGGGTAGTGAAAGCTTAACCTTCTGTAGTGTGGTAGTGAAAGGTTAACCTTCTGTAGTGTGGTAGTGAAAGGTTAACCTTCTGTAGTGTGGTAGTGAAAGCTTAACCTTCTGTAGTGTGGTAGTGAAAGGTTAACCTTCTGTAGTGTGGTAGTGAAATGTTAACCTTCTGTAGTGTGGTAGTGAAAGGTTAACCTTCTGTAGTGTGGTAGTGAAAGGTTAACCTTCTGTAGTGTGGTAGTGAAAGCTTAACCGTCTGTAGTGTGGTAGTGAAAGGTTAACCTTCTGTAGTGTGGTAGTGAAAGCTTAACCGTCTGTAGTGTGGTAGTGAAAGGTTAACCATCTGTAGTGTGGTAGTGAAAGGTTAACCTTCTGTAATGTGGTAGTGAAAGGTTAACCTTCTGTAGTGTGGTAGTGAAAGGTTAACCTTCTGTAGTGTGGTAGTGAAAGGTTAACCTTCTGTAGTGTGGTAGTGTAAGGTTAACCTTCTGTAGTGTGGTAGTGAAAGGTTAACCTTCTGTAGTGTGGTAGCGAAAGGGTTAACCTTCTGCAGTGTGGTAGTGAAAGGTTAACCGTCTGTAGTGTGGTAGTGAAAGGTTAACCGTCTGTAGTGTGGTAGTGAAAGGGTTAAATCGGGGTTAGTGTGGTAGTGAAAGGGTTAATTCAGTGTTAGTGTATGTGCCGCTCACTTGTCATCATGTCTGCCTACAGTACGCCTGTGTCTGTGTGTTGGCACTGTACCTTGGGTCACTGTGAGGCACTTTTTGCCATCGATGTCATCGTCAATATCCATGGTGTCCATGTTGGAAATGGTCTCGGCGCAGTGTTGGTCCAATAGGTCTCGTTTTGTTGGTGTTCCCGATTAAAGGAGACGTTGCAATTATTTAGCTTAGTTAAAGGACAAGTTAAATAATGAATAGATTTGAATGCATTTTTTTAATTATGCCACAAACTTGGCACAAAAGATTCGCTCCTGTGAAGACGGCATGCTTTTATAATACATATTTGTCTGTGTCATCGTCTTGTTGGACCGAAAACTGATCTCTCATTGGACCAAGCGGTTATGGTGCAAGCGGTAATGGTTATGCAAACATGACCACATCACCCCCACCCTCAGATCACTTCACTGACTCAACGTGGAACACAGGATCGAGTACAAGGTCTCCCTCCTCACTCACCAGTGCGTACACGGTGGTGCCCCTGCCTACCTCAAGGAACTCCTCATCCCCCAGTCCTCCTCACGTTCCCTCCGCTCCGGCACAGCCTACCTCCTCAAAGCCCCCAGGACTAAGCTGCACACCATGGGCGATCGAGCCTTCTGCTCTGCCGAGACCCAGACTGTGGAATGCTCTCCCCAACCACCTGAGAGCACCACAAACTGTTGACACTTTTAAAACGTGGACTCAAGACCTACCTTTTTAGAAAGGCCTTTTATTAGTTTTTACGTCTTATCATATGTTGTTCTGCTATGTGTTCTTCTTTTTTTATATATCTATTTAAATTTTAACTATGTAGCACTCTGAGATTCTCAGGAAGGTAGGGTGCGTTACAAATGAAATGTATTATTATTATATTATTATTATGACAGGCTTGGCTTGGGAATCCAGACTCAGGGAAACGTCCTGGAGTTGTTCTGGGGTGACTCCAGTTCACGCATTATGTCCTCTCTCAAATGTCAAGTCAAGTTAATTGTATAACCTATCATTACATGATTCAATATAGGCTTCACAAGCCCACAATGGAACAACAAATGGAAGACTGGACATTTTTACTGCATAGTCACAACTCGCTGTGAACTTGCTGTCAAAGTAAACAAAATTTGGACACATACACGTTGGGAAATCAACCTTTTTGGGGACGTTTGTTTTCCCAGAGGCAATTCTGTAACATTGGTGAGATGCCAGTAGTTTTTTAAACACTAAACATGCTTCTGTAGACGCCGACTGCAGACCATGGGACAAGGAGAGGGACAAGGAAACACAAGTCGCTGGTCTTGAAATGGATCGTTATTGAGAGGATAATAGTATTTATTTTCACATATTTTTAATGGCTCCTCTCGGCAGGACTGGATCCAGAATTTGTTGCGTTGCAGGGCTGCTATTATGCAACCCTGCATGTCCCCATAATACAGTTAGGAACTACTGTATTGTACAAGGATGTCCTGTTGCCACATTCATCACTTCTATACTTCCTTATTCCCACTGATTATTGATTGGAGTCATTCGCTTGACACCCTTACATGACTCTTACATACATACATACATACATACATACATACATACATACATACATACATACATACATACATACATACATACATACATACATGCATGCATGCATGCATGCATACATACATACATACATACATACATACATACATACATACATACATACATACATACATACATACATACATACATACATACATACATACATACATACATACATACATACATACATACATACATACATACATACATACATACATACATACATACATACATACATACATACATACATACATACATACATACATACATACATACATACATACATACATACATACATACATATATACAGTACATACATGCATGCATGCATACATACATACATACATACATACATACATACATACATACATACATACATACATACATACATACATACATACATACATACATACATACATACATACATACATACATACATACATACATACATACATACATACATACATACATACATACATACATACATACTACATACATACATACATACATACATACATACATGCATACATACATACATACATACATACAGTACATACATACATACATACATACATACATACATACATACATACATACATACATACATACATACATACATGCGTACATACGTACATACATACATACATACATACATACATACATACATACATACATACATACATACATACATACATACATACATACATACATACATACATACATACATACATACATACATACATACATACATACAGTACATACATACATACATACATACATACATACATACATACATACATACATACATACATACATACATACATACATACATACATATACATACATATACATACATACATACATACATACATACATACATACATACATACATACATACATACATACATACATACATACATACATACATACATACATACATACATACTTACATACATACATACATACATACATACATACATACATACATACATACATACATACATACATACATACATACATACATACATACATACATGATACATACATACTTACATACATACATACATACATACATACATACATACATACATACATACATACATACATACATACATACATACATACATACATACATACATACATACATACATACATACATACATACATACATACATACATACAATAGTTATTTAATTTATGTGGGATCCATCCTGTAACATTCAGATTGTTAGAAGTCAATGATATAAAAGTAAGTGCCCGCAGTTTATCGTTTCACCTGTTATATATAGCACATTTGGCTGTGTTCGGTGATTGACTGGAAGAGGCGCTAGGTTGGCTAACGTGATATTTCCTGATTGAGGTAACATACCAACCGTCGTTATTTTCTTTCATGTAACGTTACAGTATAAGCTGGCATAGTGCCGTTTGTGTCACTGGCTAAATGTGTGCTAAATATTTTATATACTCATATTTATATATGTGATATAATTTGCGTTATGATATATGCTTATATGTATGACAGTTCTTGTTTATGCTTCAGCCGTTAATTGTTTTACCCATGATCAAATAACTAATAGCAATAAAAAAAAGTTGAAGTCCAAGGCAGCTCTACACATTTTAAAAAGCCTTTATTTAATGGCTCACATTATTTAGATCATTTAAAAGAAACCAACATGTTTTGGCCTACATAGGGCCTTCTTCAGGGTATAGATGAATATATATATATATATATATATATATATATATATATATATATATATATATATATATATATATATATGTTGAGGATACTGAAGAAGACTATTGTGTTGAGCATGGAGCAGTCTCTTCAAGCTCTGACGAGGATGCTGATGAAAGAGGGGATTTTCTTAGTGATAGCCATGATGATGAAAGAGGGGATTTTCTTAGTGTTAGCCGTGATGACGAAAGAGTAGATTTTCCTACAGATAGTTTAGCGGATGGTTTGAGAAACTGGGCATTACATTTTGGCATTTCATTGATAGCTCTCTCTCTGCTCTTTTGTCTATACTGAAAGTTAGGGTTAGCTCTGAACCCTGGCGGTCTCTGATGAGCCCTGAACCCCAACGGTCTGTGATTGGATCTCAACAACGAGATGAAAGCCGATGACAGTCAAGAACAACTACTTCAAGCGGTCATGCTCAAGAATCAAGAATCAAGAATCAAGAATCAAGAGATTTATTTGTCACATACATACAGGGGCATACAGGGGTATACAGTGAAATGCGGGTGGTCTTGCCCGCATTGATTGTGCAAAATACAATAATAAAATAGGCATAGAAAAAAATAAACATAGACAAAAATCAAATAGGTAAGACACAAGATATGCATGGTAAAAAAAGACATGCTGAGTTCCTGAGAAACTGGTTCCTATATACACTACTATACTATATGCAATTTAAAATTTTAACTCTTAATGTGTCTAAACTATACTATTAGTACCTCCTTCCTTTAAAGTGACTTTCTATTTTTATAAAGTGACATTTTGTTCAAGTGGTTGCCGCGTGTGTGTGTGTGTGTGTGTGTGTGTGTGTGTGTGTGTGTGTGTGTGTGTGTGTGTGTGTGTGTGTGTGTGTGTGTGTGTGTGTGTGTGTGTGTGTGTGTGTGTGTGTGTGTGTGTGTGTGTGTGTGTGTGTGTGTGTGTGTGTGTGTGTGTGTGTGTGTGTGTGTGTGTGTGTGTGTGTGTGTGTGTGTGTGTGTGTGTGTGTGTGTGTGTGTGTGTGTGTGTGTGTGTGTGTGTGTGTGTGTGTGTGCTCATGTGTACTTGTGAGTGGAGAGTTCAGTGTTCTGCCTTCCTGTCCTGTGCCGTGCTGTTTCCAAACCAGGCAGTGATGTTTCCAGTCAGAATGCTCTTTACAGCCCCGGAATAGAAGGAGTGGAGTATCTTCCCCGATACTCTGAACTTCCTTAGCTGTCTCAGGTGCTTGTAAGTGATGTATAAAATGTTTTATTGTGTGTGTGTGTGTGTGTGTGTGTGTGTGTGTGTGTGTGTGGGTGTGTGTGTGTGTGTGTGTGTGTGTGTGTGTGTGTGTGTGTGTGTGTGTGTGTGTGTGTGTGTGTGTGCGTGCGTGCGTGCGTGCGTGCGTGCGTGCGTGCGTGCGTGCGTGCGTGCGTGCGTGCGTGTGTGTGTGTGCTGAATCTTTCCATATGGCTTCCCGACAGTCATTGTCACTGACTCTCACTGTACACACCATGGCCATGTGCAGATCAACCATGTCACACATCCTAAATGTTTGCCATGCTTACAAAGGGCTTTACCTTTGTAGGCACGACATAATTGTGGACTTGATATAGAAAGATATCGGATCTACCCTTGGGTCCTCTAGTCTAGTCTACATCACTGTGCAAGCATTGTACTGTTAAGCCCAGCATGTTTGGCCTGTGTGATAATGATTCAGAGGTGACCCTGGGGGACCCTGATGGAAACGAGACGACTGTGTGATAATGATTCAGAGGTGTTCTGTAACGCCTCAGCCGACACCCCTGACATTGTGGTGGTTAATGAGAGTAGCAGTGTTGGGCAAGTTACTTTTAAAAAGTAACTAGTTACAGTTACTAGTTACTTCTTCCAAAAAGTAACTAAATTACTTACTCAGTTACAAATTATAAAAGTAACTAGTTACTTCAGAAAGTAACGATTGCGTTACTTTCAAGTACTTTTTTTTTTTTTTTACATAAACAACATACACAAATCTAAACTATTTTAATGTTGCTGTGGGACAAAGTGAGATTAGCCTCCAATCAAATGCCATGTATGTTATAATTACTATGTTTATATAGTGGATCATACAAATACAAACACAATAGATGTTTTGGAACTTTTGATATGTATTGCCCCTCAACAGGCCACAACTGGGCAACATTAAATTATGCACTATACCAAAAATAAATAACAAATATACTGATTGATTGAACATTTTAATTAACAGATTGCAGAATGGGTACAGTACAGTACAGTACAGCTCAATACACACAATTGTTAAGGGGATGCAGACCAGAGAAAGACTTTCGTCTTGTTTACATCAGGGTCCCCCATTTTCAATTCATGACATTAATCATGATCTAATCTAATCATCTAAACTAATCTAATCATGACATTTAATACATGCATGACATACAGATATGTATATCTCTGAGTCTGAGCACCTGAAGACTGTGCTATTAAACCAGGAAGGGCAGCACTATGTTGATAAGGCTGTAGCCTCCACTACTGTGTAGTGCCCTGCGCTGCAACACAACTAACCTGGACCCGCCGTCTGTCATTGACTGCTCGCCTGTGTTGTTCGTTGGATTAGTTTTGGATTATTTGGGCTCGCCAAACCAACTATCAAAACGTACATGGACCCGCGGTCTCACGTTGACTGAGTCGCTTGTGTTGTGTCGCTGTGTGTCAGACTCTGGAGGCACACGCCCACCTCTACCTCTACCTCTGATTGGTTTACCATGACATTTTACTCAACCTCAGCCAATCGCGCGCTGCCCACTTTAACCAAGGAAGGACAGAATGCCTCTCGGTGCAGAGATCTGTCTGATGAAAAAAAAAAGCTTCAATCATAGTAACGCGCCGCATTTTTTGGCAGTAACGGTAACGGCGTTATTAAGATTGGAAGAGTAATCCGTTAGATTACTCGTTACTGAAAAAACTAACGCCATTAGTAACGCCGTTATTTATAGCGCTGTTACTCCCATCACTGGAGATTAGTAGAGAGGTGTTTATTCTAGAGGTTGGCTGTACCTTCGACCAAGAATCAAGAATCAAGAATCAAGAGGTTTATTTGTCACGTACATACCAGGGCATACAGTGAAATGCGGGTGGTCTTGCCCGCATTGATTGTGCAACATACAATAATAAAATAGAATAAAATAGGCATCGAAAAAGTAAAATAAATAAGACACAAGATATGCATGGTAAAAGAAAAGACATGCTAGGTTCCTGAGAAACTGGTTCATACACTACTATGCAATATACAATTTTCAATGTTAACTCTTAATTTATCTAAACTATACAGTACCTCCTTCTTTTAAAGTGTTTCTAAGATTCTATTTTTGAAAGTGACACTTTGTTTAAAGTGATTTTTTTTGTGCGGTTGCCGCATGAGTGGTGTGTGTGTGTCTATGTGTGCTCATGTGTATTTGTGGAGAGTTCAGTGTTCAGTGTTCTGATGGCCTGGGGGAAGAAGCTGAGTCGGAGTCTCTCTGTTCTTGCAGCGTGTGACCGTAGGCGCTTGCCTGACCGCAGGTTGTTGTTGGGGTGGTGAGGGTCTTTCATAATTCTGCAGGCTCTGGATTTGCACCTCCTGTTATATAAGTCCTGCAGGGGTGGTAGTGCAATACCCGTAGTACGCTCAGCTGAGCGCACCACTCTCTGGAGTGCCTTCCTGTCCTGTGCAGTGCTGTTTCCAAACCAGACAGTGATGTTTCCAGTCAGAATGCTCTCTACAGCCCCGGAGTAAAAGGAGTGGAGTATCTTCCCCGATACTCTGAACTTCCTTAGCTGTCTCAGGTGATAGAGGCGCTGTTTTGCCTTTTTCACCACATAATCTATGTGTGTAGACCATGGCAGGTCCTCTGTGATGTGGACTCCCAGGTACTTGAAACTGCTCACCCTGTCCACGATAGCCCCGTTTATCCACAACGGCGTGTGTGTCCCCTGCTGTATTCTCCTAAAATCCACGATCAGCTCTTAGGTTTTACCAATGTTCAGGAGTAGGTTGTTGTCCCGGCACCAGCGTGCCAGTTCATCAACCTCCTCCCGATAGGCCTTCTCGTCATTGTTAGAGATCAGCCCCACCACCACGTGTCGTCCGCAAACTTCACTATGGAGTTGGAGCTAAACCTGGCCACACAGTCATGTATGTACAGTGAGTACAGCAGGGGGCTCAGAACGCAGCCCTGGGGAGACCCGATACTCAGGGTGATTTTGCTGGAGGTATGAACCCCACCCTGACTGCCTGGGGCCTGTCACTTAGAAAGTCCAGGATCCAGGCGCTCATGGCGGAGCTCAGACCCAGATCGATCAGCTTGTCAACCAGTCTGGTTGGGACTATGGTGTTGAAAGCTGAACTATAGTCAATGAACAGCAATCTCACATAGCCCCCCTTCTGACGGTCAAGGTGAGATAGTGTGTTGTGCAGTACTTGGGAGACATCGTCAGTTGACCTGTTTGCCCTGTATGCATACTGCAGTGGGCCCATGTTACTAGGGAGGGAGGCACAGATGTAATCCTTGACCAGCCTCTCAAAGCATTACATGACCACAGAGGTGAGTGCCACCGGTCTGTAGTCATTAAGGCTTGTTGGAGTAGAGTTTTTTGGCACAGGGATTATGGTTGACATTTTGAAGCAGGCAGGGACCACGGATTCAGCCAGGGATATATTGAATATGGATGTAAATACTGGGGCCAGCTGCACAAGACTTAAGTATTCGTCCTGTTATCCCATCTGGGCCAGCCGCTTTCCGAGTATTTATACCCTTAAACATTAATCTCACACTGTGTTCCGTCAATGAGAGAGTGTGTAGACTCTTTTCACCACATAATCTATGTGTGTAGACCATGGCAGGTCCTCTGTGATGTGGACTCCCAGGTACTTGAAACTGCTCACCCTGTCCACGATAGCCCCGTTTATCCACAACGGCGTGTGTGTCCCCTGCTGTATTCTCCTAAAATCCACGATCAGCTCTTAGGTTTTACCAATGTTCAGGAGTAGGTTGTTGTCCCGGCACCAGCGTGCCAGTTCATCAACCTCCTCCCGATAGGCCTTCTCGTCATTGTTAGAGATCAGCCCCACCACCACGTGTCGTCCGCAAAATTCACTATGGAGTTGGAGCTAAACCTGGCCACACAGTCATGTATGTACAGTGAGTACAGCAGGGGGCTCAGAACGCAGCCCTGGGGAGACCCGATACTCAGGGTGATTTTGCTGGAGGTATGAACCCCACCCTGACTGCCTGGGGCCTGTCACTTAGAAAGTCCAGGATCCAGGCGCTCATGGCGGAGCTCAGACCCAGATCGATCAGCTTGTCAACCAGTCTGGTTGGGACTATGGTGTTGAAAGCTGAACTATAGTCAATGAACAGCAATCTCACATAGCCCCCCTTCTGACGGTCAAGGTGAGATAGTGTGTTGTGCAGTACTTGGGAGACATCGTCAGTTGACCTGTTTGCCCTGTATGCATACTGCAGTGGGCCCATGTTACTAGGGAGGGAGGCACAGATGTAATCCTTGACCAGCCTCTCAAAGCATTACATGACCACAGAGGTGAGTGCCACCGGTCTGTAGTCATTAAGGCTTGTTGGAGTAGAGTTTTTTGGCACAGGGATTATGGTTGACATTTTGAAGCAGGCAGGGACCACGGATTCAGCCAGGGATATATTGAATATGGATGTAAATACTGGGGCCAGCTGCACAAGACTTAAGTATTCGTCCTGTTATCCCATCTGGGCCAGCCGCTTTCCGAGTATTTATACCCTTAAACATTAATCTCACACTGTGTTCCGTCAATGAGAGAGTGCCCCCCCCCCCCCCCCCCCCCCATGGATGAGTCCCCCCTTCCCGAGGCAGCCGGTGCGTCAGTGACGTCATTAGCCGGTGAGCTAACGTCGTCACTGCTCACTCCAAACCTGGCGTAAAAGGAGTTTAGTTCATCCGAGAGAGAGGCATCGGCACTCACTATTGAGGGGGGGGCTCAGTTATCGTTCGTACTCCCCGCCATAAGCCTCTCGCTTCCTCCAGACCACAGCCTGGAGGAAGCCTTTTTAACCAAGTTGCTGAGATATCAGCAGCTCAAGCTCAACATCTCACAACTAGGCTACAAGTAACTTTTAGTTTTCATGTTTGGTAGCGTGGGTCATGTTCACAAGCTAGTGGTTAGGGGCCTTCAGATGGCCCACATATCTGCTAGTATTGGTAGCCGCTCTATTTGGAGACGCCGTTGCTTTTTGTACCCATAGAGTAGATGTAGTTTTACGGAAATGCTATTGTATCTGTTTTTTAAACATCATCTGTGTCAATATTGTATGTGTACGATGAATGCTGCACAGTCACAAACGTAATTGAATGACTCCCAATGAGCTAATTGCACTGTTACTGTTTATTTCCTTAATGTTTACATAAATAAAGCATCTAAAATGTGTGTGCGCTCAGTGGGCCCCCTGCTGCTCAGTGCACATTAGAGGAGTCAAATCAGCTAATTGACCTCATCTCCTCTCACAGCAGGCCTGGAGCTGTCTGGCTTAGAAAGTTTGCTTTCCCTCAACAAATGAGATTAAAACAAATAAACACAAGCCCCAGAATGTTTAGCAACCAGACGCACCACAAAAAAAAGAAAAGAGAAAAGCAACGTGAAAAGCAAATGCAGTAGTAGTAGCGGTAGTAGCGGTAGTAGCGGTAGTACCCCCCCCACTGGTCTCTCCTCCATGCGCTTCCACACAGCTCCTGCAGATGTCCTCCCTCTTGTGCGTCTGGCATATCACCAGCTGTCATCAATCAGTCATAGCCCCCAGCTGTCGCCAATCACTCATCGCCCCCAGCTGTCGTCAATCAGTCATCACCCCCAGCTGTCGTCCATTCCTCATCGCCCCCATCTGTCATCAATCAGTCGTCGCCCCCAGCTGTCGTCAATCAGTCATCACCCCCAGCTGTCGTCCATTCCTCATCGCCCCCATCTGTCATCAATCAGTCATCGCCCCCATCTGTCAGTCGTTGCCCCCAGCTGTCATCAATCAGTCATCTCCCCCAGCTGTCGTCAATCGTTCATCACCCCCAACTGTCGTCAATCGGGCATTGCCCCATCTTCTGTACTTATGTCTGACTGGTTCCCTCAGTCAGTCAGTGCTTCTTTGTTAGTGTTCCTTAGTGTTCCTGTCTGATCTCGCCGCTACGATAGTCATTTCCCCCGTCTGTTCTGCCAGCGTAGCGAGTTAGCTTGCCCCCCTTACCTGCTGTTCTGCATTACGTAAATATAGCGGCCTCACCTGCCTCCGGCCTCCTGCCTGCATTTGGGTAGTTGTTACAATATCAAATACGTATGTATTTGAGTAGAGTTTTTCTTTGAGGGAAAGATGTAGAGGCATCAATCAATACTCCAGTATTCCACTATTCTGAATGAGGGGCGCATATGCTCTGATTTATTAATCCACATAAAATGAAAACCGTTTTCCTCCAGTGACCTTGGAGTATATGGTCGGTGGTATGATTTGAATTCCGCAGTAGCCGTGGATGAATAATAAAGATTAATGCTTGGAGATGATGCACTTGACGTGGAAAGTTAAACATTTGAGTGCATACTAAAGATTTTGAGAGGCCATGTGTGGGCTTTAATCAAACCGGGTGCTTTTATCTCACGTTGTAGACAAGGTATTAAACGGTATCCAGTGTACAGAGACAGGGCGAGCGGGTATTCAGTATGAGGGAAGGATAAAACAGCTGATTGATTCCGTTTACAGAAAGAAAAGAAGGTTTTAGCATTTCATTATTTATTTAGTAATTTTATGTGTTTCTGATCTCACAACATGATTTTAAACACTCTTTGTCATTTTCACAGTGTCACTCACATGTGAGCTTGTAGTATGTTCTTCATGTAAAGTATGTTCTTCACGTACAGTATGTTCTTCACATGCAGTATGTTCTTCATGTACAGTATGTTCTTCACATACAGTATGTTCTTCATGTACAGTATGTTCTTCACGTACAGTATGTTCTTCACATGCAGTATGTTCTTCACATGCAGTATGTTCTTCACATACAGTATGTTCTTCATGTACAGTATGTTCTTCACATGCAGTATGTTCTTCACATGCAGTATGTTCTTCACATACAGTATGTTCTTCATGTACAGTATGTTCTTCACATGCACATGTCGTGTTGAGGTGCAGGTGATAATACATGTGAAAGCACAGGTCCACGTGTGATAATGTGAAAATTCTGACGTGAGCACACGTGGGATGGTACTGTACTGAAATGGAACGGAAATGTCTAACCTAACCAGAGTGCAAGGTAACTAGCAATATACAGTGTGAAGTGATGAATGGAATATATATAATGAATATAATAAAGCCACTGAGTAATATGCTAATTATTATGTACACTAAGAGTAGGTATGGGATATATACATATAGTATACATTGTGTATAAGCAGGAATATATATATATATATTATTTTACGAGATATACAGTATTATTGTACATGGCTATCATACAGAGTTATATGGGTAGACTAGTTTGAGCAGTGATGGGAATAACAGCGTTATAAATAACAGCGTTACTAACAGCGCTACTTTTTTCAGTAACGAGTAATCTCTTAATAACGCCATTACCATTACTGCCAAAAAATGCGGCGCGTTACTATGATTGAAGCAGTTTTTTTCATCAGACCAAGTAAATCTCTGCGCCGAGAGGCAATACTGTTCTTCCTTGGTTAGTGGGCAGTGCGCGAGACAAGTGCATACATGCTGACGATTGGCTGAGGTTGAGTAAAATGTAATGGTAAGCCAATCAGAGGTAGAGTTGGGCGGGTGTTCGAAAGCATTCATAGTCGGACACACAACGAACAACACAAGCGAGTCAGTCAACGAGAGACGGGTCCATGAGAGTTTTTTGTTCGCTCTTAGTCTTGTGTTTGTTGTGTTGCAGCGCAGGGCACTACAGTAGTGGAGGCTACAGCCTTATCAACATAGTGCTGCACTTCCTGGTTTAATAGCACAGTCTTCAGGTGCTCAGAGAGAGAGAGAGAGAACTAGAGAGATAGAGAAAGAGAGTGAGAGACACACACGACACATCTGTTTTTTAGTTTTATTTGCACTACAAAGTGTATACTGTATCTGTATGTCTTAAATGTCATTATGAATTGAAAATGGGGGACCCTGATGTAAACAAGACGAAAGTCTTTCTCTGGTCTGCATCCCCTTAACAATTGGGTGTATTGAGCCGTACTGTATTGTACCCATTCTGCAATCTGTTAATTAAAATGTTCAATCAATCAGTATTTGTTATTTATTTTTGGTATAGTGCTTAACAAGCTTAATTTAATGTTGCCCAGTTGTGGCCTGTTGATACATATCAAAAGTTCCAAAACATCTATTGTGTTTGTATTTGTATGATCCACTATATAAACATAGTAATTATAATATCTACATACATGGCATTTGATTGGAGGCTTGTCCCACAGCAACATTAAAATAGTTTAGATTTGTGTACGTTGTTTATGTTAATAATTTACTTGAAAGTAACGCAATAGTTATTTTCTGAAGTAACTAGTTACTTTTATAATTTGTAACTGAGTAAGTTAGTTACTTTTTGGAAGAAGTAACTGTAACTAGTTACTTTTTTAAAGTAACTTGCCCAACACTGAGTTTGAGGTAGTTATGATAACAGTGTAAGACAGTTGTAGACAGTGAAAGCAGTAGGTAGGTATAGGTTGAGTATAGGCAACAGAGCACTAGGGTATAGGCAATGGAGTTCAGAGTTCATACGATATGGGGAGCGATGACCGCTGAGGGGATGTAGCCATAGATATCTATATAGAACACTAGATAGCTTAAGGCGGAGTCACCAGCGTCACTGAACCGCCGCCATCTTGCTTGAGTCAGCCTTGAGTGAGGGTGAGTGAGCTGCACAGACAAAAATACTCATAACTCGCTGAAATATTGACGGATTTACAAACAGGTTGGTTTATTATCTATCTAGGTCGTCCTCGGACGGGCCCTCCATCGGTGCTTCCAGTCATCCCGATCCTCCATGCATCTGGCTAGCTCGCCGGTGCTTTCTGTTCCCGCATCTCTCCTGAGTACGTCCACATAGGTTAATGTGGGACGTCCTCGTGATCGATGCCCGTGTGTTGGTTCCCACAGCACAAGTTTGCTGGTTGGCATCTCATGGTGTCTCTGGCAGTGACCTGCCAGCCTCATTCTCCTGACTGCCACTTTATCGCTCACCTTTAGCACCCCCCCATACAAGTTTGCATTAGTGACATGCTCATCCCTGTTGATGTTGAGCACCACACGCATCATTCTGGTGTAGCACCCATCCAAGGACTTCTGCAGGGTGGGCTTCAAGGTCCAGCATTCACTGCCATACAAAAGGACAGACTCAACTGTTGCATGAAAGAAGTTGAGCTTGATTTGACGGGGGAGGTTGGATTTCCACACACTGGTCATGCCGTTCAGAGCCCTCCACGCAAGTGCCTTCCTCACTTTAAGGTCTTGCTCGGACGAGTTGACCCACGAGCCCAGGTACTTGAAATCACTGACTTCCTTTAGAGCAGAGCCTCCTGTTGTCCTTAGAGGTGGATGATCCGGGAGGATGTTATACATTATGACCTCGGTTTTCTTGGCATTTAGCCTAAGGCCAACCTTGGCGCACTCCGTCTCCACTCTGCACAGGAGTTCCTGTGCCTGCTCCACCTGGTCAGAGAGCAGGCTGATGTCGTCCGCGTAGTCAAGGTCTGTTAGGACTATGGCGGGGTGTCGTCTCGATCTCCTTGGGGTTATTGTGATACCAATTATTACAAGCATTATTAACGTGGCTATGATTCAAGCGGTTTGTAAAAAAAAATATAAAAAAAACGGCCTTTAAGTAAAAAAGTAGACATGAATGTTATCAGTAGCTGAGCTGCCTCGAGCAAGATGGCCGCCCTACGACGACGTCGCTCTACATTGGCCGGCAGCGTGGGTAAGCTATCTAGTGTTCTATATAGATATCTATGGATGTAGCTGTTCCTGGGCCTGCTTGACTTGGAACAGAGATTCCTATAGCGCCTCCCAGAGGGAAGGAGGGCAAACAGTCTGTGATTGGGATGAGAGATTAAGAATCAGTTTTTTCCCGGGAGACCTGGCGAAGACAAGCAGCAGTATAAAAATAAACACACAGTTAGAGCCGTAAAGAGTTGTTGTTTGTTCATAGAGCTGGGGTGAGTCAACACCCACATGCTGATACAGGCTGACTGCTTTCACACCATCACATGAAGAACCTGCATGCTGAACTACCTTTTAACCAGCCACTCAGACAATGTTGTTGCTCATATATGGAATTCATGTGCTTTCCCCCCCCCCAGTAGGCTAAAGGTGTAAAAACGGAATGTCGTAACAATGACTGTGTAGATTTTTTGGGGGGAGTTAAATGACAGTAAACTGTCAATTAAACCAACTCAACGTTTTCAGTGTTTCTTTTTTTTTCTACAGATGAATTGTCTGAAACATTAGATATATCTATCTATCTTTATATCTATCAGTGGCAGTTTTTCATGTCTGGTCATTTCTAGCATGGTGTTATTCACTGTCAAAGATGCAAAGACAAATCATAATTTATATTCTCCTTTGTTTCATCACAATTTAAGCAAGCCTAGTAACAGACACAATAGTTCTGACACTGGGAATACATTCCATGAGATCCATAGATGTCCCTAGATACCAATGGACCTTGTAGAAGTGGAGTAATCTTCCATTTACTTGTATTTTTAGGCGGATTTTCAGAAAATAGGGCTTGGGCTTTACAGGTTAAAGACAGTAGAAGTTGAGTACTTTATTATCTAAAGATGATAAGTTAGAGTGTTGTGTTCGTTCATAGTTTAAGACCGTAGAGGTCGAGTACTTTCTGCGGCTGTATCACATTCACGCTCCAAATGAGTTGAGTGGTTCTTCAGTACAAGGGTTCAATTACTGTATGTTTGTCTAGTACCGTCCAAATACCCCGTCATCCTTACGAAAACAACAAGCAGCGCAAACATTGAGCAGGAGGCGGCTTGAAATAGCCAGGAGGTTCTGGCATTCTGCTCACGCTGCAGCTCAAACAGTATATTCCCCCATTTACTTACATTCAGGCAAAAAGAAAAATCTATCAGAATCCAAATCAAAAAGACTTTATTCATCAAGTACAAAGAAAGAGTGGGGAAGGAATGTGCTTTGATGATGCAGAGACATTCAACAGATCGGGCCTAATAATTGTCACAGTATAACGGACACATGTCACAGTGACGGCACAACAAAAGACGCTAGTCAATCATTTCTGTTACATTAATTAGCATATCGTTGTGTGCAGCGTGTGGCGTACAGTGCGACTGTGACTGCTGTGAAGGGAGGAGATGATGAGATACCGGAGTGGCGTGTGCCGAGCAGACTATATTATGATGAATATAGGCACAAGAGATAATTGTGTGCATTAAAAAGGCCCAATCTGGAATAAAAAAGGTTCAATCTGGAATTATTTTGTCCAATATAAATTAAGGTTATATTCATTTTTTTGTATCCACTTTTTCTACCATTTTCTATTTTTCTCCCATCCAAATTTTCGTATCGTCCAATTCAACCCTCCCCTGTCTCGAACGCTGTTTCTTGCCTCCCACAAACCGGCTGCAATGTGGACTAAGTCATACATGGCACGAGTCCCCTCCGATACTCGAGGTAACAGCAGTCGCATATTTTCACCTGCGCGGCGCGATCCTTCAGCGTCAGGGGTCTGCGCTTTGGTGGGGCGCCGCCCCCATCGCTTCCTTATTCTACTGCGCAGGCGCACCAACCGACCTGTAGGAGTCGCTGTCCACAACGCCCGATCCCCACCCATCAGTTTCCCACCCCCTAATACTGCCAATGTGTATTAGTACGGACGACCAGCTAAACTGAAAGCAATGTGGAGCGCTGGGCTCGAACAGGCGAACCCAACGTCTCCAGCATTCGTGGTGAGCGCCTTGCCCACTGCACCACGTAGCCGCCCAGTAAGGTTATATTCATATGTATTCTGCAAGAGTCTGAATTGTAGATGGAAAATATGCAATTTTGAACTTTCTTACAACCATCATAAATTAAAATACGTATCTGTTTGACTCCAATATTTACAGATGGTTACAGACAGTTACAGTATGCGAGCCTATTACAGCTCCGAAATACAACAAATACACTTTAAAGCTCATATTTCTCTGTTGTTAGTATCCTTGTGTCAAGAGTTCAATCAATCAACTAGAGAATGAAAACATATCTCCACTCCTATTTTGTCATATTTGTGGGTGTTTGTTTATGTTTGGATCGATATCGATCTCATCTTAGTGGGCAAAACCTTGTCCACACAGGGGCAGTTTTTCATATTATTATTTGTAGTTATTTTCCCCTATGTGTAGTACAAGACACTATAGGGTAAGAAAATAACACTGATCATCATGAAACTTCCCCATGTTGATTACTTACATTAAGACCATTGTTTATTGTATAACACGTTTTCAGAAATTCTATGTTTAAATATGCAAATAAGGCATTATCTGTTTAAATATGGCCTAATTTGCATAACTTTCCAGAACAGACATCTGAACATTGGATGAAGCCAGATTCTAAATGATTGTTTCATTTTGTTGAAATATTAGAATAAAAAAAAAATTTACAAAGGAAATCTCCTTTATCACTCCATATATAAGAAAATACTGCCAACAGCCATAAAACAAAAATGATCTCCATGTTTTAAGGAATACAATGTTAATAAATCAGGCTAAGGGTGATATATGAACAAACCCCTCTGTAAAAACCTTTAGAATATAGATAAGAAGAAAACTGCTTCTGAAGTAGATATTTCTCCTCAGATTAACAGCCTGTAGTCTATTATAAAACCACACACATTTGAATGGAAACCACTATTTACAGACACAGAATCTAATCAAATCATTAGTAACAATAGTTATATTGTATATTGGTAATAATAATATAAAGAAAAAATTCACTAACATTTTAACCAGCAGATACAGATGTAGATGGATCAGGCCCCGCGCTGACTCAGCCCCCTGTCAACAAAATCATATGTGATCCGTTTCTGCAAAGCTCCTGCTTTTCACCCATGATTACAAATGACCTAAACGATCTCCTCAATGAGACGATTCTGAATCCTCACAGGGTATTATGACATAATGCAAACACAGCACGGACATGGACAAAAGTGACATAATACAACATACACTATATACACCAAAAAGTCTCTAACCCTGTCTCCTTCCTCTAGTCTCTAACCCTGTCTCCTTCCTCTAGTCTCTAACCCTGTCTCCTTCCTCTAGTCTATAACCCTGTCTCCTTCTAGTCTCTATCCCTGTCTCCTTCCTCTCTAACCCTGTCTCCTTCCTCTAGTCTCTAACCCTGTCTCCTTCCTCTAGTCTCTAACCCTGTCTCCTTCCTCTAGTCTCTATCCCTGTCTCCTTCCTCTCTAACCCTGTCTCCTTCCTCTAGTCTCTAACCACGTCTCCTCAGTGCTGGCTACAGGGTATTGCACAGGTCTTGGTATAGCCTCATTGGGCCTCATTCACAAAGCAGTAAGAACAGATTTCGTTCTTAGGCTATGTGTCCACTCAAAGCCTTTTTTTCAAGGCGGACCGCTTTGAAAAAAGAAGAAAAAAAAGGTTCTAGCGTTTTTCTGGGTCTCCCCAGAGCTCGTGCCAGCCGCGGCTCCGCCCCTTCCTCGATGAGTTACATTGATGAGCGCGCTCCTTTCCAAAAAAGTTGAACTAGTTTCAACTTTACGAGCTGGGATCGCTCCGCCAAAAACGTTGCCGTCGAGAGCTCATAAAACGCGAGGCGCGGCTCTGGCATATAATGAATGACAGAAAGGAGCTGACAACTCATAAAACGTCGGCTATGGACACAAGCCCTTAACTAGCATTTATTCTTATTTTGTTTATACCTGGGATTCAGCAATGTTTTCTTATTTTTGCTTTTCTCTTAGGCAAGACCACATTCTAAGAGTGGTCGAGAGCACTCTTACCCAGATAAGAAAGTATTACCCAGATAAAAAAAATAAAATTCTGCCATTGGTCAATTGCCCCCAAAAACGACTTTAAAAATCCAGAACTTTTCAATAATAATAATAATTATTATTATTATAACTTATTGCTTGCGTTCTGTCTGAAATGGATTATATATTGCTGTTAGAACAGTTATATGCCCAGGCCATACATAAACAAACTTGTTTATACGGACCACCAGATTGTTATCAAGAACATTTTCGGACCACCTCGTATGCAAACAGTAAACATCTTAGTCTTTTTCTGGTCTTCATCCTCTTAGCAGTTGTTTGTATTGAGCTGTACTGTATTTTTTTTTTTTTTATTTATTATTATTGCAAAACAGAAATTATTAAAAGTCAGTACTCAACACACAATGCATAATGAAACTAACAGTCAAGGTGGCTAAAATTACATGCAAGTACAGAAACAAGACAAAAAAAAAAGTCTATAATAATATTTTACCGTATACAGTGTATATCCAACGAAATTAACAATTATACAAATGCCTTATACAGGATATACCCCTAATACCTATTTTCTAAAACCCTACACACATATGCTCCAGCTCGAACCCCCCCCTCCCGGACCCCTCCTTGGATAGTACCTCCATTATCAGACCCAGAATTCTTGCTGTAGATATTTCTTGATAAATCACATCGAGATATGTAAGAGACCAAACTTTCCGGCACATTTTTTCCGGTTGAAACCAGCGTGATGCGATCAGTTTTTTAGCTACTGTGATACCCGATAAAACCAATCTCTTTAGCTGTGGATTTACTGCAAACTCAAAAACATCATTCAAAAGCAATACAGAGGGGTGTACTGGTATATTCCAAGATACGAGATTTGATAATTGATGGGTCACATCTTTCCAGAATGCCTTAACTGGTGGGCAGTCCCAATACATGTGCATAAATGTCCCTTCGTCTCCATTTGTACATTGGGAACATTTTGAGTCTTGTTTCAGGCCCATTCTGTTCAGTCTTATAGGAGTCAAGTATGTACTGTATTGTACCCATTCTGCAATCTGTTAATAAAGTTTTCAATCAATCAATCAGCCCGCGTTGTGGGCACTGCGTTCCATTCTCAGGATGGATTTCAGAGAGAGAGAGAGAGAGAGAGGGAGATGTGCCATCCAGTATGTCCGTTCTCAGAATGGATTTGAGAGAGAGAGAGAGAGAGAGAGAGAGAGAGAGGGGAGAGAGAGAGAGATAGAGAGAGAGAGAGAGAGATAGAGAGAGAGAGAGAGAGAGAGAGAGAGAGAGAGAGAGAGAGAGAGACAGAGAATGGTCCTATACTCACAGTGAGCGCTTTATATGCCTTTCTTGCTTTATATGCCTTTCTTGCCATCCAGTATGTCCATTCTCAGAATGGATTTGTGCAGAGATATTCAGACTCTAGATCTATTTGCAGAGCCAGATGAGTGGCTGCCCGTTAACCGGTATTTCCCAACCTACTGCGCGATTGGCTCTTCAGTCTTGACAAAGCCTACTTTGCTGGAACGATGAATTTTGCACGTACTGTATACAGTACGTGTGTGTGTGTGTGTGTGCGCGCGCTGCGGGAGGTGGCCAGACGCGTGCAACTAGACGGTATATTGAATGTGATCTAATTTTGATGCGTCGCAAAGCGCCCCAGCGCTTGAATACAGGGATCCGCTCATGCAATGCAGACCCAAGTTCGCACATGGCTCTCGTATTATTATGAGCCCACGGGGTGTGTCTGTATGCAAATGAATTGCGCAAGAATGCACATCCCAGTTTAGAATGAGTGGGATTCATCATTCAACACACCTGGGTAAGAACAGATTTGGACGTTAAGAACGGGTTGATGAATGCAGCAGTGGCTTTCTCTTTGTGAATAGGTCCGCTTGGTCGTGGTACTGGCGCTCCCTCCTCAGTACACGATCAGATATATCTTCCAGCAGCAGTAGATATGCCATATTCTGTGTGTGTGTGTGTGTGTGTGTGTGTGTGTGTGTGTGTGTGTGTGTGTGTGTGTGTACCTAGCGCTGAGTGCTTCTGCCCAGGAGTGTGTAGCTCCACGTGCATCCTCCCCAAGCCGCCTGCATCAGGCTGTTGCATCGTTGCCAATAAAATAAATTGATTTCTATGGAATCCGTTAAACCTATATCCTTTGTGTCTGTTCAACTGTGTGGGTTCAACTTGTGAACAGTAAGATGAGCAGTGGAATGTTTCTCCACTGGCTCTTACAATGTGCACAGTAAGCAATGTACAAAAATAAAATAAAACCAGCAATAAATAATATCAATAGAGAACAAGATGGTATATGGAATATTAATACGAAAGGGCAAATATATAGCCTACATAAAAGGAATGGGATGTGCTGAGAGAAGAATGTAGGTGTGTCCTTTCTATTCTACTATATCCGCATGATTGAGTTTAGTTCTTATTTATTCACTGTCATTTGCAGTGTTTGTGTAGTGCTTTTATTTATTTTCGATGTCTTGGACATCGCGATGCCTCGTTGAATCATGACTATAAATGTAAAACGTAATTGTTAATTAATCACCAATGATTTCTCCCAAAGGACCTTAAGAACCCAGGCGCACACTAATCTAGGACTGCTCTTCCACGTTGGTAAATCCTGTTCTTAGCTACGAACAAATCCCGGATAAGAATCGGTTCCAGAATGCCAAAATCGGAAGAAGTTTGTAAATGGAGTTACGAAGAAATTAGTTCTTTGAGAATTTGAGAATGAGGACCATTGTTGGGTCATAATGAATAGAACACAAAGAATCCAAAATACATCAGTAGACTACAGAGCAGAGACAGAATTTGGCAGAAATAAGGAAATTAATTGGTTTTATTAAATTTAGCAAAAGAAGCATCATCATCGTCACTATCATCACCATCATCGTCACCATAATCATCATCCTATTGCATTATACTGTTATATTCATTTTCACAGAAGAGATCTACATCATCATCAACATCATCATTATCATCACCATCATCATCATCACCATCATCATCATCATCACCATCATCATCATCATATTGCATTATACTGTTATATTTATTTTCAAATAAGAGATCTACATCATCATCAACATCATCATTATCATCACCATCATCATCATCATCACCATCATCTTATTGCTTTATACTGCTGGCACCTTGAAGGTGATCAATTCAAATGACTCAGTTCCATTTATTTTCACAGAAGAGATCATCATCATCATCATCATCATCATCATCATCATCATCCTTGTGCCTCCCGCGCGTGGCACGTCGGCGGTAACCTTGTCCAAGGGGCAGTTACCCGGATCAAGCTGTCCAGTGTAATGATCTTGGCTGAGAATTGCCTGCCCTGCACCAGTGCTCTCTCTCGCTGCAGCAGGCAGCCTGTCCCCCCCCCGTGGTATCCATCTCCCAGGCTGTGGCCGGGCCTGCTGTCAATCTAGGCGCTGGACGGAGTCACTGCCTCCACCGATCACATCTGGACAGAGAAGGGGTGCTTTTCTGTGGCATGAATGGTCAGGCTAAACTGTGCCGCTGCCACCGCGGCCAGACAGTCTATTTGAATCCATCATGCGGCACCTCCTACCCGCCCCCCCCCCCCCTCCTTCTCCACCCGTGCTATAGGCCATGACACCTGAGATTTATGGTAACTAGTTCGACACGCATAATATACGTTAAAGGAGGGAGGGGCTGGGGGGGTTGATGGTACCTTTGTGTGGAATATGATTTGATTTGCGACATACATAGGGTGACTTGGATGGTGTGACCTCAATCTTAGTAAATGGTTCTTTTATTCAGCTCTATTCAAATGATTAGCTTGGTTTATTCTCCCTGTAAAAGCACCCTAGTGCTGCAGAGCGCAGGCGCCGAATAGAAATAATAATAATAATACTGTTCGATGCAAAATACCTGGGAGATGGTGGATGTTAGAGGACCAGTGTTGCTACACGTCACTGTCTATTGTCAACATCGGACACATCGTTTACACATAAACCACAATTTTTCCCCAAAATTGCTTTTAGATATATATTTTTTTATTTATAAATCAATGGTCGAATATGGTTTTGTCCATATTCAATAAAGGTTACAGAATGTACCTGAAAACGTCAGCTAAAATGTGAGTTTGAACGGCAGCTCTTAGCGTAGAATTTGGCTCAACGACTCCCTTGGCTGACTCAGGGCAAGAGGGCAGAATCAAAGTATAGTGGATGTCAACGATTGGCTAGAAAGTGGGTGTGAGTTTGTAAATAGGATGAAGGAAATAATATGTAAATCATGTGTTGCGTGGTTCAAGGCTGTGGTCGTTATACACTAATAACTAAGATAATCTAACCACGGGACTCTGTAAGTACAGGTGATTTGATATCAATGCGCAAATCTTAATGGCTTGTATTAGAGTAATACAGTAATCTCAGATAAATAAACAAAAAAAGAAAATAAACAATGTAGTGACTTTCAAAAGGGTGTATTACCTTCAAGTCTCGTAGAGTATTTTTACACATCGTTTCAACATGAATGGCAGTGAATGATGTTTAAAAATGTAGGCTAAGATCTATGTACACAATCTGTGTTGAAGGGACAATCTCTGCATATTGCGAGAAGTCTGAATTAGACTGGTAGGGTCCTTTAAGAAGTCTGAATTAGACTGGTAGGGTCCTTTAAGAAGTCTGAATTAGACTGGTAGGGTCCTTTAAGAAGTCTGAATTCGACTGGTAGGGTCCTTTAAGAAGTCTGAATTAGACTGGTACGGTCCTTTAAGAAGTCTTAATTAGACTGGTACGGTCCTTCAGTCAGCGCCAGACCCGAGTATAGTCGGGTTTTCATCGTTATTTCTTTTATTCGATATTTCCATTCATACAGGCACACGGACTCGGGGTTAACATGGGGAATCATCCTGAGAATGCCAAAGTGCAATACCGGCCCCATCCTCCCAGGTGGCAGTATCAAGCACCCATTGAAACCTTATATCTTGGCCTGTGCAACGTTCAAATGTCTCCGGGCGCACTTTTCTTTGTCAGGCGAGTCGAGCGGGTATCCCGATCGCATTGAGAAGCGTCAAATGCCCCCGATACATCTGTTGTGGTGGATTATGTTGGCGACACGATGGACACCAATACTTGGACTCGCGATCAGACAATTGGATTATTACTTTTGGGGTACCTCCTAGTGAAGGTAAGGACTAAATGATATCAATCCTGCTTTGATCCAACCATGATTTCACCTCAATTGCAACATGTGTGTGTAACGTTACTCCACAACGTATGCCGTTGGTGATGATCAAAGCATCAAAAAACTACCCCCCCCCTTTCATGCATTCATGATGAAACATAATACCTATTATATACATTTGATTTGGAAATAGTAGCGTGTCCAGGCGAGAAATGTTTTTTAGTGAAATTCACGTTTTGCTGCATATCGTCCTTTTCTGGGATTAGATAGGATCACTCTAAAACTATACTTATATTCACCACGGTATAACACGCAAACATATTGATGAAAAAATTTATATATTTTTTTACATATTGAACGATAGATAGTTGATGTCAAATGGGCCATAGTATTGTATCCATAGCTATAATATAGAACAGTGGTTCCCAAACCTCTCCTCGAGGCACCCCAGCCGTTCCATGTATTTGTAAAATTCCACCACCAGCACACCTGACTCAACTAATAAAGGGCTTGTTAAGTTGAATCAGGTGTGCTGGTGGTGGAATTTAACAAATACATGGAACAGCTGGGGTGCTTCGAGGAGAGGATTGGGAAGCACTGATATAGAATATATATATAGCCCTGCAAACACTGCCACTTACTCCTATATTTTAGAGTGTTGGCGTGGTACTGGTAGGAACAAACAATGCTCAAGTCAGTGGCGTCCAAAAAGTTAAGAAGTCTGAATTAGACTGGTACGGTCATTTAAGAAGTCTGAATTAGACTGGTATGGTCCTTTAAGAAGTCTGAATTAGACTGGTATGGTCCTTTAAGAAGTCTGAATTAGGAGGAAGGATATCCCAAACCTGGAAGTAGATTTTGATTGGGATGCAGTCTGGGAAAATGTTCGGCTATCATCACGCAACCCAGATCACCAACAGATTAATCTTAACTTTGTTCATAGGACTTACCTGACCCCTAGACGATTGCACCTAATGGGTCTCAGACCGGACTCTCGATGCTCCTTGTGTTCAAACGATGCCATTGGTACATATATGCATATGTATTGGGAATGCCCTCCTGTCAAGACTTTCTGGGAAAATGTCACCACTCAATTATCAGAATTTTTGTCTCTGACCATACCGACACTTCCTTCTGTATTGTTGTTGAATGACGTTTCTCAGTTATCATCCTCTGTACATGTAAAGAGACTCATTTTGGCGGGTCTTACGGCTGCCAAAAAGTTGATAGCGTCACGCTGGATTCAACCGGATAAAATGTGCCGGAAGGTATGGGTTCTTACCTATCTCGATGTGATTTATCTAGAGATATCCACTGCACTTTTGGTGTTAATGAAGCCAGCATAGCAGTCTGGGTAGCTGTGGTGGATAAGATAAAGGAACGCATATAAATTTGGAATTTTCTGATGTTGAATGAAGTAGTGGATGTATAGTCCAAGTGGGGGTCCTGAGGGGGGGGGGGGGGGGAGCGAGCAAGAGCCCATGTATTGTATTTATTATTTTTTATGTCTTTTAATCTACTTTCATTCTAATTTAATTACTGGACTGTCATTATTGTTATTATTATTTCTGTTATTGTCCTGTGATTTATCATTGATTATTACTGTTACTGTATTGTTTGTCTTGTTTCATGTAAAAAAAGGGAAAATAAAAAACATTTGTTAAAAAAAATATAAAATAAGTCTGAGTTAGACTGGTACGGTCCTTTTTTCTTTATTATCTTTCTTCCCCTCTTTTTCCCGATTTTTCTCCCATCCCACCCTTCCTGGTTGTTGCGCACTTTCCCCTACTGTTGGTCCGAGAGACCGGAGACTATCGCATGCTTTCCTCCGACGCATGTGCAGCCAGCCGGCAGGCCAGCCTGGCCGTGCAGATTGTAGCGTGTGGGAGGACGCACTATCTCTCCCTAGATCCTACCCTTGCTGAGCAGGCGCCCCGACCGAACTGTAGGGGTCGCTGTCCACAACGCCCAGGACCCACCCTTCAGCTTTCCCACCCTCTAATACTGACAATTGTATTAGTGTGAGCGGCCAGCCAAGCTGATAGCAATGCCGGGAGCTGGATTTGAACAGGCGAATCCAGCATCTCCGGCGTTGGTGACGAACGCAATCTCCGCTACGCCACCTGACCGCCCACGGTCCTTTAAGAAGTCTGAATTAGACTGGTACGGTCCTTTAAGAAGTCTGAACGGCTGGACGGAGTCACTGCCTCCACTGATCACATCTGGCCAGAGAAGGGGTGCTTTCTGTGGCACGAATTGGTCAGGCTAAACGGTGCCGCTGTCACCACCACGGCCAGACAGTCTATTTGAATCCATCATGCGGCACCTCCTGATTGCTGGTTGATTGATTGATTGATTGAAAACTTTATTAACAGATTGCAGAATGGGTACAGTACAGTACAGCTCAATACATACAATTGTTAAGGGGATGCAGACCAGAGAAAGACTTTCGTCTTGTTTACATCAGGGTCCCCCATTTTCAATTCATCGTAACATGACATACATGACATACAGATAGACAGTACTGCTACATCTATACATTTATGACATACCAGATTGAGTTGAGTTCCCGGGAACCGACTCCGAGGACAGGGAGCTAAAACTAGCATATATTACCTACATAATGAGATACAATGCAGTGGGCACTTACTTGCAATCATTGTGGTTGTAACATGTGCCATTTGGTGAATGCTTTTAGCCAAAGTGCCTTACAGTACCATAAGTGCATACCTTTTATGAGTGCATACCTTTCATGCCCTTGTAAAGTTAAATATACAGATCCAGCACAGTGGCTACTGGACACGTAGGCCTCCGGGGTCCTCTATGCTTAGTGTTGCCAATTCAAATGTTTACTATGGAACGTCTATTTACAGTGTATTTAAACTGGCCTGTTCAACTTATTGTTTGAAACTGTTCTGCAACATTTTACAGTAGCTCCCGGAGAAAAGAAGAATACATTTCCATTGCAGGTGATTGAACTTTTTTGTTCTGCGAAAAATGGCAAAAGATAAGTCAACATGACCTCAAGTCCTGATGGCCTTCAAGGAAGTGTTGGGTTAGGTCAGTGTTGGGTTATATCAGTGTTGTGTTAGGTCAGTGGTGGGTTAGGTCAGTGTTGGGTTATATCAGTGTTGTGTTAGATCAGTGTTGTGTTAGGTCAGTGTTGTGTTAGATCAGTGTTGTGTTATATCAGTGTTGTGTTAGATCAGTGTTGTGTTAGGTCAGTGTATCTGAAGCTGGGTGCAACATTAGAAAACATTAAATATCTTTGAATCGGGAGATTGTCATCTCAAAATTAAAAGTGTATCTCTCTCATCTCAAGTAAAGCATAGAATCTTGAAATATCTAGATTGGTTGTTTTCTCTGGACTGCATATATGTCTGTCACTATAGCCAATGGAAATGCTAGAAATGGTCACATGGGCTGCGAGAACCAATGGAAAATTCCTATTGTTTCTCAATAGTCCAGTCCAGTCCACAGAACAGGCCATCAGACAGACACACTGATTGCACGTAATGTAGGATAGAGAGAGGCGCTTGTCTCTGGTTTTATAATAAAATGGCAAAAAGGCAAAGGTATGTTCAGTGCAAACATTTATTATATATAATAATGGGAAGTAGAAAAAACTGCTTGTTTACAGTTTATTATGCCACATATGCAGCCTGTTTCAAGTATAGAACCCTGGTGGAGAGCTCCACCTCAACACCAGTAAAACCAAGGAGCTGGTCCTCCGGAGGAGCAATAAGAGGCCCCCCGCCCCCCGATTCCTATCACCATCCGAGGGGATGAGGTGGAGGTGGTGGAGTCAGAAGTTCCTTGGGGTACACCTGAACAATAAACTGGACTGGTCGGACAACACAGAGGCCCTCTACAGGAAGGGACAGAGCAGGCTGTTCTTCCTGAGGAGACTCAGGTCCTTCAATGTTTGCAATAGACTGCTGCAGTCATTCTATACCAGTCTGTAGTGGCCAGCGTCCTCTTCTATGCTGTGGCATGCTGGGGGGGCTACATCAACTCGAGGGACACCAACAAACTGAACAAGCTGGTGAGGAAGGCTAGCTTCGGTGGGCGGTCGAGCTGGTCAGACTAGAGGTGGTGGCAGAGAGGGGGACGAGAAAGAAGCTGGTTGCCATCCTGGAGAATCCCTCCCACCCCCTCTACGACGAGCTAGTCAAGATGAGAAGCACGTTCAGTCACAGACTCATACCCCCCCGACACTCAACTCACCGCCTGGGCCAGTCCTTCATACCAGCGGCATCAGGCTCCACAACAGTGGGCAGGGACTGCTGCCAGACATCCAACTACTAGGAACCTAAAAGGACAATATACTACCTTATGCATACCGCACCTTATGTGAATACTGTATACTTCATCAGATCATATATTTAGCATTTAGCATTTTTATTATATTATATATTTATTATATATTAGATTCGATTTAGATTATTGGATTATTAGATTATATATTGCATATATTTAGCATTTTCGTTTTTTTTCAGACTATATATTATATTAGATTTAGATTATTGGATTAGATTATATATTGTAACTATTATTGTAGGGCAAATATAACTGAGATGGCATACATACCCTCATCTCGCACCTTGTTGACCATTATGCACATGTCCTAAGTTAATTATGTTATGTTAAGCATATTGATTTGTTATATTGTTTACACTGCTTTTCACTATCTGTACCTCCCCTCCCCCCTCCCCCATGCTGCTATGATGCCTGAATTTCCCCAAGGGGATCAATAAAGGAATATCTTATCTTATCTTATTTTGATCAATTTTCTGCCTCTGCCACAAATGCATGTCTTAGTTATAAGGTGGTCTGTCACAGAGTTAAAACATTTTCACTATCAATTTATTAAATTAGCCATTGTTTTTGTTCTGGCCCACCATATAATGGCTTTAAAGAAACTTGGCCCGAAGCCAAACTTAATTGCTGACCCCTGATTTACATGCAATGTAAATATTGCATTATAAAATGGTTTTGTCTGACATCCTCACTTGATATGTTCCTTTAGGACAAGGATGACATCTATTTTACGGTGTGAAGTTTAAAGGATATTATGGGAAGGTAGATACCAATTTTCGCCAACAGCATGCTAGCTGGTCCATATGCACTGCCATTTATTTGTGCTAAGCTAGGCTAGCTTGCAGCCGGATAGCTTTCTACTGAACGCACAGAGAGGAAATTGGTATCTATCTTCTTGTCTGACTCTGGAGAAGACTGTAAGTGCATTTTCCATAATATTGGTGTGTTCCTTTAAAACTCCTGTTTCACGTTCTATGTGTGTACTTTGAAAATCTTTGTTTTTTGAAACCGGGAAACACATTTGTGTGTATATGCAGGCTATATAATGCATTATTAGCAGGTGTTTTAGATCTAAATGGGTTAAACCCTATTTTGAGACCAAACATGAGAACACTTTCAAGGATGAGGCAGACGAGGCTGAATTAATCAAACGTGCCGTGTCCAAGTATGGGGAAGCAAGTATCTCAGAAGCATGGCAGCGTTCTTGTATGGTGCTCATATATAATTATGGGAGAAAATGTTGTATTAAAAGTGTTGCTATGCACGTTGCCTATATGGATGGAATAAAATTACAGATCCGTGGGAAGATTTACATTTAGATAATTAAACTTAATGTTAACCTTAATTAATGTTAATATGACACACTGATTATCACGAACATTTTAAATGTCACCACATATCGAAAAGGTTGCCGACCCCTGTCTTCTTTCTTTTGCATTGGAAATATGGTGGGAGGGTGTGGAAGACGAATATATAATTTCATTAGCTCCATATAGTATACTGTACCAGCTTTTCTCTTTACCATAGCCTTTTAATTCATTCTGCCTCTTTGCACTCACTGCATCCACACTGTGATTATTGTATTATAAATTAGAACTATTTTATAGTTGTTTATGCTTGTATGCTATTTCTGATGATTTTGTTGTACTGTTATTGTCTGCATTACTTTGACCCTTTTTCTTATTCTCTGCATTGCTTTTATTCTGTCTATTTTATGCAGATTTTATGTCTATTTTACTGCTGTGAAGAACTTTTTTTTTATTATTATTATTATTATTATTATTATTATTATTATTATTATTATTATTATTATTATTATTATTATTATTATTATTATTATTATTATTATTATTATTATTATTATTATTATTATTATTATTATTATTATTATTATTATTATTATTATTATTATTATTATTATTATTATTATATATTATTATTATTATTATTATTATTATTATTATTATTATTATTATTATTATTATTATTATTATTATTATTATTATTATTATTATTATTATTATTATACACTATATAAGATATATTATACACTATTTTGACTTTTCCATAGTTTACAATTCTATTCCAAAACGCCGGCAGCTTTTGAACCCAAAAGTGATCAGTGTACACAGTTGTCTCTAAGTTCAATTCAATTCAATTCAAACCTTTATTTATTCTCGAAAGGACAATTATGGTCACCCTCATTTTCGATGTTGTCAAGACATACAGACATTTCAATGCATACATTTTTTTTACAATATAATAATAATATATTAATAACTCTCACACTTTTCATACATCGACCGCAGTCCAGAGTGCCCCACAGCAATTAGTATAAAATTAACATAGGCATAAAAACTGCATATAGTTGACAGAATAAAAAACAATGCATACATTGCAGACATACAAATGGGCATAAAAGACAATAAAAGTAATGCAATGTAAACGTGCAGACATAAGAATAATAATAATACAATAAGTACAATAAGTACAATGTTGTTTGAAGGCATGTGAACCCCCCCGAAACAGCCAGTCCACCAAACACCCCACACATCAATCCCCACCACATCCCCATCCAAGACACCCCCCCCCCCCCCGCTAAAGCGTGCCATTACCGAAGGAAAACACAAACAGCTTGCGTGCCACTCACACTGCCATGCACGGCAACGGGAATGCCACCCCCGTGGGCCGCACCATCTCCCCCGCTCCCGGCGACCTAGCCACCACAAGGAAACCAGCAAATGATGTGGTTAGAAGTGGTGGAGAGAATAAAAGCTAGCATATGAATTGTAGTGCCTGGGTAGGAGCGAATGATAATGGATGGATTATCCAAGTGGGGGTCCGGGGGGGGGGGAGCGAGCGAGAGCATATGTGTGTAGGGTATTAGATAACAAGTATTAGGTGTATATCTCGTATAATACATTTATTTAAATGGTGATTTCATTGGATGTGTACTGTTAATTAATGCTTGTATATCTAATTTTATGTTGTTATGTTTATGTTTATGTGTATGTTTAAAAAATAATTAAAAAAAATATATATATAAAAAAATAAAAAATAAAAAGAAGGAAACCAGCAAATCCCACGCCCCCACCCCCAAACTCCACGGAGGATATGACAGGCCACACGCCCCAGGACTTGCAGCCTGCAGCCAAAGGAGCCACGACTCCAAACCCTCAAGCAGACAGACACAACAGCGGTCAAATGAGAAGACATGCAGCACCACGGACAGTCTGAGACGACACCGGGACCCCCGAAACACAGCAGAAGCCGTAGCGAGCCCCCCACGCAAGGTATCCCCAAAACGCCAGCGAACCGATGGAGCCCAATGATGAAAACCAACCAAAATGTGATGTGTTGTTATAAGTGGAAACCTCGGGCAGGCACTGAAAGATTACGATTAGTCTTAGTAATTTTCAAGGACGTTGAAGTTATGTCGTGTAAGTATGAGGTGGTAGTTAAGTGATTAGCCGACATGTGGCTTTGCTCTGTATCATTTTCAGTTCAGTTTCAGACACATTTTGAGCTTCATGCATGGCTGGAAAGAGAAGCATGACAGCTCAACACCAGCACTATTTCTCCTCCAATTGTCAAGTGGTACCGATTGAGTACGTCAGACGAAGAACCATGTAACGCCTTTTTAAGTTTTCAGGGGAACAATGCTTTCAAACTGTATTATCTAAAGATGGTAAGTTAGAGTGTTGTGTTCGTTCATAGTCTTTGAGCGCCACAAGCTTCCCCCATCTGCACTGGCTAGCGCCAGCTTTTCTTGACCCTTTTCACGATATGTCACGATCTTTGCGGAGCTATTGTATATTCTATATTATAGCTATGGAGACAATAGTATGGCTCATTTGACAGACACTATTTCTATTCCAACATGTAAAAAAGAGTTTGTTTCTACACACTGTAGTTTGTAGTTTATTACACGCTAAACATCGCCCATTTCCAAAATAATCCAGTCCTTTTCCATAGATCACAAGATATGACATGTTATATGCAATAAGCCTAAATTTGTCCGGTTGATCCCCTGAAACCCCAAATACTCCCAAATCAAAGGTATATACCATGTACATATGTGCCTTCACAAAACCATTAAGGGGGGGGGGGTTGAGATTGTTACAAAAAGCTTGTTTCAGGTTCGGTAAAATAGACATAGAATATACCTTACCTTAGCCAGAAGGTACTCCAAAAAGAATAATTCCAATGATCCCATCGGCGATCGCGATTACTCGTTTATATGTAATTACTCGTGTATATGGGAAACTATAGGTTTTGAGGCGAGCAGATCTCCTAGCGATTGCTCTGCAAGAGCTCCTCCCCCTCAGAGCGAGTCAGGACAGAAAGGCATCAGGACAGACACTATCTGAACTGGACTATCAGAGTTCAAAAGGTAGGCAATACTGCCACCTGGTGAGATTCGATCGGCATTGCAATTCCAACGTAGACAAATGAGCCAGGGACACCTACACTGTAAAAAATAAATGTTTTCACTGGAAATTCACTGTATTATTTTACAGATTACTTTTGTTTTTCTACTTTAAAGGTCAACCTCCACGTTGTATTTTTGTTCAATAAACAATGTGGACTAGGCCAACAGTGGCTTTCATGAAGAAGGGAAAAAAAAGTATTGAAATTGACCCAGTTTTAGCGTTTTTATCAAACATTTTGTCTGCCCAACACAATCACCACGCACGTGCATATTTTAATCAATGGTTCATAACGTGCGTGTGTAATCGAAATGATCGTCACAACAGGTGCAGGGCACCAGGGGGCGCTGAGAGTCACACAGCTAGTGGCAGGCAGAGAGCCTTGCTACCATAGATATATGCTTGCTACTACTAGCCGAATGAAAATGTATCTGTTTCACCTCACTATTGCTCCGTGATTATAGCCATCCATCCATCTCTAAAGCTAACCACTATTTGTAAAAGCCACAACCATGTTACCATATTTGTAATAATGTAAATTGTAACTGAGGGGTACAATTCCCTGACTGTATTACTAGATATGATACTTACTACCACTACCTTTGTACTTAATATTCGGCCACCCAGTACACGGCATAAATATATTATCATGAACACTCTCACGTAGATGAAACGGATCCAACACAAATGTACGAAGTCGAAACAGGTCTTTATTTCTACACAGCGATGGTGTGTAGAACAAGCACTTAATCACTTAATTACATTTATGAATTGAAATAGTATGCACTTTTATGGCAAAGAGTATTCGTCGGTATATCAATAGAGAATGTCCAATCTCTGAAGGCGCAGGTGGTAAATATACGACCTGGAATAGTTAAGGAATAACAGCAATGATACTTTAATGATTATATACTAGATACACTAGAGGGGGTTAATCCGGTCGCTTGTAAGCCGACAGGAGTAGGAGGGGGGGGGGGTAGAATCCGGCTGCCTCGTCCGGCCAAGGGTATCCCAGGTGAACCCACTGTAGTGCCGTTCAATGCGCCGGCGATCCTTGGACCACAGATGAAAGCAGGTGGACTCTTTGTGGGCCGGCTCTCTCCGGTCCACGGGGGAGAGACGTGAAGCGACCTCGTCTTGCAGAGCGTCTCCTCACCTTGCGTCCTCTCCAGGGGGGGGGGTTCCAACACACGGCAGTGTCGGGGGTCTTTATCCATGGAATAATCAAAGTATACAAAGCATAATCCGTGCCTGGGAAGGCGGGCTGTCGTCGGTAGAATAATCCGGTATACAGGTCCACTCGCTCGTCGGCTCTGGGGCTCCTCGGGTGCAGCTTCACATGGGGTCAACCACCCTGGGTAAGCAGCCAGTTCTCTGCCCGAAACGATGGGGTACTGACTACGGTAGTATTCTCACCGCACGAAGCACTATATATTAACAGACTATTATTAGCTTAATAGACTACGTCCAACTCGACGATATAGTGCCAAATATGACTATTCAAATATTAATATACACGATGTCTCAATACCGATGGTAGGCGAACTTGGCCTTACTCCCACACGTGGCGTCGCGGGGAGGCTTTACGTCTGTGACTCTATTGGAGGGTAAGAAACTGGACTGAAAAGAAAGTCCTACTTTAGTAGCGCAGTATATATACGCACTATGAACAAATAGTCCCATTAGTGGTGCGGTAGCCAGATTCCTACGCGGAACTAGGACTTGTTCGTACATGTGGAGCGGTACGTTTGAACTGGGTCTGAGGGGTATGGCAGCCTGGCACCAAGGTCTCGACCAATAGTAGAATGGAGACTATTATGGGATGTTCAGTAGGCTAGAATGGATATTCAATGCATATTGTACAAGGAATATACAAGGGATATCAGGGAATATTAGAGAATATACAAATACAATTAAATATATATATATAAATAAATATATATATTCGGTTTAATCTGGCCCTTCACAACATAAATCATTGTGTCGTTGTACACATATTGTGTTTATAACGTTAGTAGATAACATAGCTTAGCTTGGTAGCTATTGTGCTAACAACATATCCCGACATCCGGCTCGCTGGCCGGCATGAACGGCCGACCCAAAATGGTTCTCTCCTCTCTGTACACCCCGTCCCCACGGGTGCCCTGCCGGGGGGCCCATGGACGCGACGGCGGCGGCAGCCGTAAGGTGCTCGAGCCCGTAAAGGCTAGTGTTACACGATAGCTATGAGCTAACTAGCGCTGCGGGCTCCGGCGCCCTGCGGCCGCCGCTGTTGTCGAGTCCACAAGCTCCTCCGCGGGGACGGGGGCACACAAAGAGGAGAGAACCACCCGCAGGGACGGCGGGCTATAGGCTAACGTCAGTGAGTGTAGTAGTCCCGACTGTAGCAGGGACGGCGGAGATATAGGCTAACTGTGATGCACCGAGTGAGCCACCATTGATCTAGTACTATGACCCGGACGGACATAAGGCATACGTTTCCTGAAGTGACGTCACGGCCGTGCTAGGTGCTAGCGTCTGATAAGCTTTTAGATTCGGCTCATTAATATGCACCTGTTGTCCTGTTGTGACGTCGGCGTTTGATAAGCTTTTTTGATTCGCGCGTGCATGTTATTCGTGCATGGACCTTTTTAACTCTTTCAGAGTGGCATTTCCGGTGTCAAATAGAAAAAAATAAATAATGAAATTATATACCAATGATGTAAACTACCCATAATTGATCAGTAGGGTTTAACCTGGAGGTTGGGCTTTAAGAGTAAATGCCATAAAATACAGTAAATTACCTTTTATCAAAATATTAAACATTAAATAAAGGTTGTAATCTTACAGTAAGTATTTGGGAACCATTGATGCCAGACATTTACAGTTTTCTTGCAGCTTTTTTTCTTACAGTGTAGAGTGTTCCGGCTGACCGTTTAGAACGGGGATCAAAGGAAAAAGATCAAAGGATCTAAAAAAACTAGATATTACATTTTTGGCGCTCAAGCATTGCCGGTGAAACCCGAGATATTACGTGTTTTGCCGTCAAAGAGTTAAGGACAGTAGAGGTTGAGTACTTTATTATCTAAAGATGGGACGTTAGAGTGTTGTGTTCATTCATAGTTAAAGACAGTAGAGGTTGAGTACTTTATTATGTAAAGATGGTAAGTTAGAGTGTTGTGTTCACTCATAGTTAAAGACAGTAGAGGTTGAGTACTTTATTATCTAAAGATGGTAAGTTAGAGTGTTGTGTTCATTCGTATGTATGTACTGTTTTTGTTGTGTGTGGACCCCAGGAAGACTAGTTGTTGCTGCGGTGATGACTAATGGGGATCCGTAATAAAGATAAAAGATAAAAGATAGTTAAAGACAGTAGAGGTTGAGTAGTTTCTTGTCATATATCACATTCACACCCCAAGTGATGTAGATTAACTTGGTCTGCAATTGCAATTTCATAAACAGATTTATATCGTTCTTCAGTTCAAGGGTTAAATTATGTTTAGACTCTTATAGGGGAACAATGTCTATTTTCAGAATCTATAAATGTTATTCCTCTGGTAAGAGGAAAATACAAAAAATACAAAAAATATTAGTTAAAATTTACAAAAAACTAGAGTGCTAAAACTCAAACTTGTGATGATATCAAGTATAAATTCTGATGCTCCTTGTAACAGTGTCTGGCTGTGTGAACGTCAACTTGTCAGTTGAAAAGATTAGCACCAGGATAGCTTACCTGACGTTGTCGCATTTGGGATTTTGTACATCTACCCGTTTATTAACAACAATATAAAAAATTATGACTATTACTATACAATGTACAAAACTATATAAAAGGGTGATCACAAACACTAGCCAAATCGTTACTAGAGAACTAATAGTATGACAACAAGTTGACGCTTGACGCTGCTGTCAGACGTCAGGTGAAGCAGAAGTGAAAACACTGGCTCAGGTTAAATAAACCCAAACCTGTACGCTACATTAAGCACAAACAATGTAGCGCCACCCAGTGACCAAACACGGCACGGCACTGCAACCAAACAACAACACAGAAATAGAATAGGCACATTAAGTGACCGTTACATGCTCCATTATAGACAATGCATTGGAGAAAAATCTTATAGGTGACACTGAGAGCACCCAGGGCAAGCTTTGGCCAAATCGCTGTGTAAACATTTATTGAAGTGCCCAGGAGATGATAGGAATAACACGTGAGAATTCTCCCTTTCGTTTGGCTTTTCCCCCCCAAGCAACAGTCGGTTGACAGACCGGTGGTCATGTATCACCTGCTAATGCCTTCAGAATATACGGAGCGAATTGGAGGCAACAGCTACTCCTGTTGTACAGCAATCAATGGGAATTGCACTTAAACACCCGGGAAGGTGATTTGATGGCTCCAGAGTGGAATGAGAGCTGCAGGCGTGTGCTCCGCCTCGGCCACGAAACACCTATCCAGATCCATCCTCTTATTGACCAGCTACAGCTGTGGCCTAGCGACTCAGCCGTCTGCCTCCCTGTGTGTGTGTGTGTGTGTGTGTGTGTGTGCGTGTCTGCGTGCGTGCGTGCGTGTGTGCGTGTGTGTGTGTGCGTGCGTGAGTGTGTGTGTACAGCAGGCCACCTGTGGTAATCCTACAAATGTGCATGTCGCCACCCACTCCGCCCCCCTTTGAATAGTGGGAGATATTAACGGGGTAATCTCCTGTGTACGTCTCCGAGGGAGAACATTCCCTGGCTATCTCCCTCCTGGGGCCTCGTGCAGCTGTGGTGCTAATACAGGACACACATCGTCAGATGCACTCTCTCTCTCCACCGTCCGACCGTGACTACTACTGTGTGTGTGTATGGCGAAGCGGAAAGGCACCTCCTCCTCCTCCTCCTGATGCTCCTCCCATCCTCCTCTCTTATCTGTCTTTAGTGACACAGAGTCCTCTCTCCAAAACTCCTCCATTTTTTCCACCCCCCCCCCCCCCCCCCCCCCCCCCCCCCCCCGCCGCCGCCGCCAGCCTCGCTCCCTCTGACCGGTGGAGTCCCACAGCATGGGATGACCTATCAGTTGGCTGGGTGTTACACATCCACCGGTGTGTGTGTGTGAGTGTGTCTGTGTGTGTGTGTGTGTGTGTGTGTGTGTGTGTGTGTGTCTGTGTGTGTGTGTGTGTGTGTGTGTGTGTGTGTGTGTGTGTGTGTGTGTGTGTGTGTGTGTGTGTGTGTGTGTGTGTGTGTGTGTGTGTGTGTGTGTGTGTGTGTGTGTGTGTGTGTGTGTGTGTGTGTGTGTGTGTGTGTGTGTGTGTGTGTGTGTGTGTGTGTGTGTGTGTGTGTGTGTGTGTGTGTGTGTGTGTGTGTGTGTGTGTGTGTGTGTGTGTGTGTGTGTGTGTGTGTGTGTGTGTGTGTGTGTGCGTGTGTGGAGGGTAGGGGGTGACGATGAATGATAACCAGGAGCTCTGTGCCTCGAGGCCTGTCAGAGCAGATTTTGGACGGGGGGCCTGATGGACTCGCTACACCGTACAGTCTGCGGTTCTGGGCTCTCAGCGGGAAGAGATATTAGAACGGGGGGGGGGGATGGGGGGTGTTATGCCGGTGCACACCAATTAATGTGTGTCTCGGATCACCTTGGATGACCATAGTGCTTGTGCACCGTGCTGACAGGCGGTGCCCCCCAACAAATAATAACAGCCTGAGCAAACACCTCACCCCTGGTAGAGGCATACATGGGGGGGGGGGGTGTCATTAGGTGTATTGGCGACACTGGCCATTATCAAAATGGCAACTATTAAGTGCTAGTGTCCCCATTGGGCTCATCAGGTGAACACTGATATGACACCCTGACCTTCCTAAACACCAAACCATCATAAACACCAAACCATCCTAAACACCAAACCATCATAAACACCTGACCGTCCTAAACACCAAACCATCCTAAACACCTGACCGTCCTAAACACCAAACCATCCTAAACACCAAACCATCCTAAACACCAAACCATCATAAACACCAAACCATCCTAAACACCAAATCATCATAAACACCAAACCACCATAAACACTAAACCATCATAAACACCAAACCACCATAAACACTAAACCATCATAAACACCAAACCATCATAAACACCAAACCATCCTAAACACCAAACCATCCTAAACACCAAATCATCATAAACACCAAACAACCATAAACACTAAACCATCATAAACACCAAACCATCATAAACACCAAACCACCATAAACACTAAACCATCATAAACACCAAACCATCATAAACACCAAACCACCATAAACACTAAACCACCATAAACACTAAACCATCATAAACACCAAACCATCATAAACACCAAACCATTGGGACGTTCGGGTGGTGTAGCAGAGATTGCGCTCGTCACCAATGCAAGAGGCTGCGGTCTCGACTCCCGGAGTCAGCATTGCCCTGCGGCTTGGGCCGGTCGTCATACTAACTCGTTTGGCTGAGTTAGGGGGAGGGAAGTCGTGGGTGGTAATCTGGCGTTGTGGACAGCGACGCCTACAGGTCAGGTCTGACCTCCCACGCATTACGCTGCACCAATGAGAGTCCTCGCTGCCAGGTGAAAAAAGAGCCACTTGCTGTCTCTACATGTGTCGGAGGAAGCATGTGGTGGACTTCAGGGTTCCCTTGTACCGACCAGTAGGAGGAACATGCGCACAACAACCAGGTAGGGGAGGGGGGGAATTGGCATAACGACTTAAAAATTGGGATGGGGAGAAATAATTGAAAATCAGGTAAAAAAAGAAAAAAAACACCAAACCATCCTGCCTTGTGAATTTTGTAATGCAACTCAAAGTTTTAAGAGCGAAGTACTGCTCTGGGCTTTCTTATTATGTATTGTGCCTAAAATGGAATCAATCGTTTGTGCTCATTTTATGTATTTTTTACTGATGTGAAGCACTTTGAGCTGCAATTCTTGTATCAAAGGTGTAATACAAATACAGTCACAAAAATGATGTTAAGTAATGTGGCTAATGGGCTAATGAGGTGGTGTAGTGGGCAAGGCGCTCGCCACCAATGCAGGAGACGCTGGGTTCGAGCCCAGCTCTCCGCATTGCTATCAGCTTGGCTGGTCGTTCATACTAACACAATTGGCAGTGTTAGGGGTGGGAAAGCTGATGGGTGGGGATCGGACGTTGTGGACAGCGACTCTGTCATGGGGCTACCCCATGCCCTATGCTGGTTGCCTCAGTCTTAATTGGTTTAGCCCTGGTCCCCACATGTGGTCATGCTACCAAACATTTAGCTTAGGCTTTGTGGCTTTTGTTATATTTTGTATAGGTACTGGTAGAACCCAGGCACAGAAGACAAACCTTCTGTTAAATTATAAACATGTTATGTGGACTAATTAAAGTAAATAAATGTGTTAACAAATACCCTGTTTGTCTGTGCTCCCACTTGGTTCCTTGTAGAATATCTGGCTGCCCAACCAGAACTGTGAGAGGCCAAAGCCTTTTCTGGAGGGGAGATTTGGAAGGAACCAAGTGTGGTAGAGTACAGGGGGAGATGTCCATAATGAGAAGGGAATAGTCTTATGAAGCGCCCTAAACACTGTTTAGTGTTTTGTGATGGTAGATCAGTATGGAGTGATGTATCCATGTTGTACAGAATTATTGAATGTATAAAATTTATAAATTAAGTCTGTATTAATTAATTGATTGATTGTGTTTTTGGTTTGTCCCTGTAGGAGGAGCTTCCAGGATAAAGCCTGGGATGGAAGCTCCTCTCAGGGGGAAGTTGAGGCTGGCTTGGAGAGAGATTCCGCCGTGCTGGAGCTAGTGCCCTTAGCCAAGGGCCGAGTTGTTGATATTTTGTTTATAGAAAGTGTAATAGTTTTCTATTTTTTGTATTTAATTATGTTAAATATGGCTTTTGCCCGTTTTTCCAACTTTTTCCCACTGGTGAGCAAAATAAGCAAGAGAATAAAAACCAACCACTGGGTGATGACAACCTGCCTCTGACTACAGTTTTTCCACTACTTGGCCACATCCTCACAGACTCCTACAGGTCGGTTGGTGCGCCTGCGCAGCAGAATCAGGAAGCGACGGGGGCGGCGTGTCCCTCGCGCGTGATTACACAAACAAGCCGCATTTCTCGGAGACGCTCTCTGATTGGCACTGACTGACGCTCTCTGATTGGCCACTGACGTGTTTGCCCAATCCGTGACGAGCTGTGTCTTTGCCCATTTCCACGCCAAACAGCCTGCAAACTACCTGGCGTTCTATCGCCATGCTCTAAGACAAACTCTAACCTTAACCAACTTCGAAAGAGTGCCTAAGCTTAACCGTCGAAAGAACTTGCCGTCACGCTCTAAGACAAACTCTAACCTTAACCAACTTCGAAGAGTGCCTAAGCCTAACCAGTGTAGAAACAGGCGTCAGCCAATCAGAGAGCGTCTCCGAGAAATGCGGCTTGTTTGTGTAATCGCGCGTCCCTCCCACGCAGACCCCCGACGCTGAGAGATCGCGCTGTGCAGGTGAAAAGATGCGACGGCTGCTTCCTCGAGTACCGGAGGGGACACGTGATGCAAGGCTTCGTCCACATTGCAGCCGGCTTGTGGGAGGCATGGCCTAACAGCGTTCGAGACAGGGGAGGGTAGAATTGGACGATATGAAATTGGGATGGGAGAAAAATTGAAAATGGGAGAAGAAAGTAGATAAAAAAAAAAAAGTTATGTGGCTAATCTGTACAGTGCACCCAAGGCAAATTCTGGTGAACTTCTACATTTGTGCCATAGAAATCATACTCACTAATGGTGATTTTCCACTGCATGGTATCTACTCGACTCGACTCGACAGGAGGGAACATATAAGACCCCCCCCCCCCCTTGTGCTTCCTGTCAGGACTGTACTCGCCTCTGTCTCAGCAACATCCCTCCCTCCCTCCCTCCCTCCCTCCCTCCCTCCCTCCCTCCCTCCCTCCCTCCCTCCCTCCCTCCCTCCCTCCCTCCCTCCCTCCCTCCCTCCCTCCCTCCCTCCCTCCCTCCCTCCCTCCCTCGGTCACCATGTCCCACGACACACCTTGGGCAGGGAAGTGAACAGGAGCTATTTGGAAAGAGGCAACACCAGAGGGTGCCAAAGCTTTTCTCTTTCAGATTTGGGAAGAAGAACCACACACTGCATCTCACTACATACATTTGAACTCCCAGTCACAAGATTATTATTATTTTATTTTAGAACATTTTAAAATGTATACCAATTCATAGAGACATAGTGATTCCTCAGATACGCTGAATGACCTGAATAAGGTAACAGAGAATGTTTGGTAACTGGTATTATGTATGTATCTCTAAATACATCATCATTGTCAAGTGGACTTTGATCACAACCGGCACCATATTGTACAGTCTCTGAGCAGCCCTTTCTATTTGCATATCTCATGAATTCCCCCCTCTGATGTTTATTGGCAGATCTGGTGTTTACTGGCCCCCTTACAGAGAAGCCACATAAATTCAACATGGGGATAAATCACCTCACAGGGGATTTCCACACGATTTCACGTGATTTGCACGATCGTCGGAGTCGTCGCGATAACACAACGATAACGCGAAGGCAACATTTGTGAAATGCATGTTGCTTTTCTGTAAGAGCAGGACGAGATTTTATTTTCCCCTTTCTCCTAAAGAATCGAGATCCAAAATTGACCTATTAAAAGCATATATGTGGAGATCATTAGAGCTATACCAGCTGCTGCTGCTGCTCGCATTAGACTGTGTCTTCACAATTAATGTCACAGCGGTGGTACACAGAAAACCCTAGTCGTCGCATCTTGAAATTGCTCCAGAAAAAGCCCATGCCGCTTATAATTATTAACTACTGTATATCTTATTTTTAAGGCAATAGCTGCACTTTTAACACATGCCTACATTAGTGATCCCATTGGAGGAAGCATGATGCCTTTTAAATTGAGCCATTGTGAGAACCAATCCGTCAACTAAATTGTTGCTGGTATGTGAGGCCCTACTGGCTGCATCCAGTCACTATCCGCCAGCTACGATTCAGACCCTGGAGTCGCTCCCTGTTGTGATCTGCGGTAGATTGACTGACTGATTGATCTCCCTTTGAAGGAGAGAGGCAAAGCGAGAATGAGAAATGGAGAGAGAGAGAGAGAGAGAGAGAGAGAGAGAGAGAGAGAGAGAGAGACAAAGCAGAGAGAGAGAATGTGTCTCAATGGAGAATAGGTTTTTGAGTGTTTGTCAGCTAGGAGAGCAGTAATGATTGATGTGTCTGTCCATCTTGCCATTCCAGATAACTGACATGCATGGTATCTGCTCCTCTTCTTGGTCTTTTATTCAGTGTATTTGGGAGCCATTAACTTAAAAGGGGAAACTCCAGCCAAAGTAAGAATTCCTATATATTAATTCCAAGGCCTATAGGATAGTTCAGTCAATATTGTGTGAATCATGAGCCACTCTCTCCCCCAAAGCCATGCAAGCGGAGAAGTCAGACTCAAACTTGTGATGTCATCATCAGGTATAGATTCCGGAGCCTCTCTACTGGCAATGAATGAGAGACAGATTCTCTCTGACCCCCATAAGTGTGTATGCATTTCTATTCCCAAAATAGCTTCATTCCATAGTTATGTTCTCTCGTCTGATGTACATTGTGCTCAAATCTACCCATTCCCCTGGGCATCTCTCAGTGGTCAATCAATACCATCTGTCCATGTCTATAGAGAAGCATCAGACTTTCTACCTGATGAGGTATAAAGAGCGGCATGGTGGTGTAGCGGTTAACACTGTCGCCTCACAGCTAGAAGGTCCAGGGTTCGATTCCCGCTTGTGGACCAGGTCGCTGTGTTGCCAGGCAGGTACCCATGTGGGGTATCTCTCCCGGGCCTTTCTGCGTGGAGTTTGCATGTTCTCCTTGTGCTCGCAAGGGTTTCCCCCCCCAGAATGTAAACCCAATGGAAAAACATGTCGATCGCTAACACTGTCATGTCCCTGACAAAGAAGGACAGGAGCACTTGGATTGATCCCCGGGCTCTGCCCCACGCCACAGCCCATGTCTGCTCCCGGCTGCCCTTGGGGGGAAGGACGACTGGCTGGGGCAAGTGCAGAGACGAAATTTAAACGGCGACCCAAAAAATTGCATAATGTGTGTTGCTGTGTGTGCCGCCCATCGTATGTGTGTCGCTGCATGACGACACTGTCAATGTGTGCAATGAATAAAGACTTCTTCAAAGTCAAGTTTAATCTAAAATCTTTAATGATGACATCACACATTTGATATTTAAAGCCATGCTAAGATGCCAAAAGTGCAGTACCGGCCATATCCTGCTAGGTGGCAGTATCGCCCACCCTTTGAAACCCTTTGGACTCGTTCCAATGTGATCGGGTGAAGCGCTAGACTTGCCTGGACCAAAATTCTCCGCCCGGAGGACATTAGATGTGACACACAGTCTGGAACAGGGTTTCAAAGGGTGGGCGATACTGCCACCTAGCAGGATATGGCCGGTACTGCACTTTTGGCATCTTAGTATGGCTTTCAGCAGTAACATAATAGGTCCGTGAGTGTAATATTGATATAAAAATTGAATAAAAGAAAAAAACGTAATATTATGTTTTTGGCGCCCAATGGTTGGCCGCGAATGAGTAAATGACCCCCATATGGAACCCATTTAAAATGCTTAACTTCCAAACCACCTGGGTGTCGACCTAACAAGGAGCCTTTTTTTTAAGTTCAACATTTTGGAGACGCAAGAGTGAAAACTGCAGGTACGCTGTAATTCACTCTTCGTGGTCATCAGGGTCCGGCGTCGTTCCCCCCGCCAGATGTCTTTGTCCCGCGCCGCTTTGTTCTTGCACGAGGCTGCTATTCATGGTCCGCATGCGAGTAACAGTATCTCCTGATCATGCATCCCTGTCATTCTCCCCTTATGCTCACCGCGGCTGGTTTGTTAATTGTGTCAGTCGGAATGAGCATCTCGGTGACATTTAAACCGCAGGGGGGGGGGGGGGGGGGCACCCCTCCCCCACACCACCTCCCCCCCTGTCCCCTGCCTGCCCCACCTGATAATGCTGACGGAAATAAATCAACCAGTTTACTTTTAATTCACTTTGAGAAATTGATTTCTTTTTTTTTCTTTTTTTTTTCTTGAACACTTGACCTTTAAAAAACTTTGGGGCGTAGGAAGGTTGTCATTTAACAACCTGTCGAGGATTAATTGGAAATGAACGTGCTGTCATAAGCAAGTGGAATTCTGGTTGTATTAACATTTTTAATTGACTGAATTGGAAGTGAGTAGAACACAACCTTACTACACAAGGTGGTGGGAGAAGTACATGACTCCTTTACAGTATATACACCCTGAGTAGCACTCTGGTAAGTATACACAAGTTTGATATTGCTCTATGTCTTTACTACTATGCACTCAAGACTGTAGCACCCGAGTTTCAACACTGTTTGACGAACATTGTTACTCAGCTGAACAAGTTGTACCCTTCCTGGCGACCTGTTGTACAGAACTTGTAAGTCGCTTTGGATAGCTAAATGTCTAAATGTAAATAATATGTAATAACTATACGTAACTTAACGTAAGTATCATACGCAAAGGTTAAGAAGGTTCTTGTATTTTAACACTTGGCAGCGTCACCTATACTAGTATACTGCAAGATTCAGAGAGGTGTAGTGAAGTAAATTGTATGATATTTGCTTTGAAATGTACCAGCTCCCTGAAAAGCTCCCTAAAATGGAAAAACTCAAATACCCAAATACCTCAAAACTGTACCTAAAGGAACACGCCAACATTATGGGAAATGCAGTTACCATCTTCTCCAGAATCAGACAAGAAGATATATACCAATTTCCTCTCTGTGTGTTCAGTAGAAAGCTATCCACTTCCATTAATTTGTGCTAAGCTAGAAGCACACAGATTGTGCTAAGCTAGAGGTTTAAATAGAAAAATAAAAAACAACATTTTTAAAAACTCTTCTCCAGCAACGCTCCGCTTCACTCTGAGAACACTCCCACCACCGGGGAACTGCCTGATACCACCGAGCCATGTTCAGAGAGGAAATTGGTATCTATCTTCTTGTCTGACTCCTTAGAAGGCGGTAATCGCAGTTCCCATATTATACTGCATTTATATAGCGCTTTTATCCAAAATGCTTCACATTTACATTTACATTTAGTCATTTAGCTGACGCTTTTATCCAAAGCGACTTACAAGTGTTGTACGACAAGTCAGCAGGAAGGGTAGGCTACAGAGTGGTGCGCTCAGCAGAGTGTACTACGGGTATTGCATTACCACCCCTGCAGGATTTATATAACAGGAGGTGCAAATCCAGAGCCTGCAGAATAATGAAAGACCCTCACCACCCCAACAACAGCCTGTTCAAGCTGCTGCGGTCAGGCAAGTGCCTACGTACACACACTACGAGAACAGAGACTCCGGCTAAGCTTCTTCCCCCAGGCCATCAGAACATTGAACACTGAATTATCCACACACAAGTACACATGGGCACACACATACACACACACAACACACATGCTGCATTCACTCACACACAAACGGTCACTTTAAACCAAATGGAAAGGACACTTTAAAGGAACAAGGAAAATAAAGGTCACTTTAAGGAAAGAACTGATGTGGTTCTTGTATAGTATAGTTTATATATAGCAAGTATAGCATAAATATATAGAGTAAAAACTGTATTATTGTATAGTAGTGTACATAGGACCCAGTGCCTTAATCTGTAGCTAACATTGTATTGCACTATCTCAGGACTTCAGCATGTCTATTTTACATGCCTATTTTATGTCTATTTTATTACCTGTTTATTATGTCTATTTTATTATTTAGTATTATTGCACAATCAAAGTGGGCATGGCCACCCGCATTTCACTGTATGCCCTGGTATGTATGTGACAAATAAACCTTTTGAATCTTGAATCTACAACTCTATCAGCTGAGCAACAATGTTCATCAAAGTGTCGAGTGCTACAAGGTAGTTTAGTATATTAGGACAAGTGCATGACAGTAAGGTTAGTTAAAAAAAGAAAATGTACACCTGCTTTACACCTTATGCCTCACATTCACTCATTCACTCACACATTCACTCCATGCAAGGTGCTAACTTGCTCATCAGGAGCAGTTAGGGGTTAAGTGTCTCGCTCAAGGACACTACGACCCACTGCCCATGAGGAGCCGGAATCGAACTGGGAACCCTCTGATTACCAGACGACCACTCTACCTCCTGAGCCACTGTCGCCCTTTAAGTATAGTATTATGAGTATAGTATTTAAATGAACATGCCAACATGTTGGGAAATTAGCTTACCATCTTCTCCAGAGAGAGACAAGAAGATAGATACCAGTTTCCGCTCTGTGCGTTCAGTAGAAAGCTATCTGGCTGCATGTTAGCCTATCATAATGCATGGAAGCGGACATGGCCGGTTAGCCTTCGGGAGAGGTGTTAGTTGGACAATGCCTAGTTGGACAATATTCTTGTCTCTCTCTGTAGAAGATGATAAGCAAATTTCCCAAAATGTTGGCGTGTTCTTTTAAGCAGATCATCTGACACTGGCCTAGGCTAACCGGCCATGTCCGCTTCCATTCATTGTGCTAAGATAGGCTAATGTGCAGCCAGATAGCTTTCTACTGAAAGCTATCTGGAACTATTATGCAACTGCAATCAGGTTTTGTGAACCCTGGCCTTTTAGATTATAGAACAAGTATAGACTTTTAATTGTCATTGCACAGTATACAACGAAATTTCAGGGGAGCTCCCACAGACCGTAGTACAATATATACATACATGATGAAACACATAACACATATAACACTGTACATAACAGAATATTTTAAATAATAAAGTGCATGATGAGTGGTAACAGTGCTTATCAAGTCCAGGTAAGTGCATGGTGCACGTGAGGGGACAGTCAATGAGCGTTTAACAGTCTGACTGCTTGGGGGGAAAAGCTGTTCATAAATCTTGAGCTCTTGGCATGTATGGACCGGTATCTCCTCCCTGAGGGAAGGAGCTGAAAGAGGTGATGTGCTGGGTGAGACTGGTCCTTGATGATACACTTGGAGCGGTGGAGGCAGCGGGAGGTGAAGACGGAGGTGATGTTTGGTAGAGGAGTTCCGACGATCCTGCCTGCCGCCTTATGCTTCTTAGGCTCCTTTTTACTCACTTTTTTCTAGGCAGAATTTTGACCTTGGTGGTTGACCTCGAAGCAGGTCGAATTTTACTTGTTATTTACTTCCTCAATAACTCCCACAGTTCTTGGATTACCGTAATGAGTGAAGAAGAAAGCTCAACTCCTTGGCTTTCAGATGGCGCTGAGCTTTTTTTCCCGATAGCGCAAATACTCAAAGAGTTACGGTACAGAGAAGCAGCAGTGGTAAATGGGCCCCAGGAGGGGCCCCCGTAGGCTTAAAATAATTAGCAGTCTCCTAAACAGAGCGGGACTCATAGAATGCCTTGCACTGTGACTTGGTGCCCCCCCCACTGAGTAAAAGACCCAGATTCCTCCGTAGATCCGTTCCTCTCTGTGACTTGACTCATCTGACCCAAGGCGTGCGGTGGATGGACGATGCTTCTCTCTAGCAGCACAATCTGAAGACGTGTCTCTCTTGGCCGCCGCCCACCGCCAGGACCAGGTCCCGTGAAGCAGCAGAAGGCTGGCTGGCCGGCACCGCGAGCGGCAGATGTCTGGTAAATGTTTGGCATTGGATTAGGCGAATGATTACTTCTGCATCTACGTCGGCACACAGGCCCCCGTCTCCTGATGCACTTGGTGAAGTGTCAAATAAAGCGGGGGGGGGGGGTTGACCATCGTCTCGGTTGATTATATTTCAAGGTCAACCCGGGGGGAGGATATAGCCTCTCTTTTTAACCTCATGCTATGCCCTTCATTAATTAATGCCGTCCAATAATTCAATCATTCTAAAACACTCGCTGCCTGTTTATGGGCCCGTGAAAATGGTAATTATAAATCGCTGTTCAAAATGTGTGAAACCAACTAAATGATTTCATCCTATAGTATAGATAGACCCACAGCGCTCAGCATAATCTGCTCTTCATACACTGTGGTAAAGTGTGTGTTGGATTATTAATTTGATCACTAAAATGACCCTGCAGAAAGGCATATAAAGCCCTCACTGTGAGTATTGGACCATTCTCTGTCTCCCTCTCTCTCTCTCTCTCTCTCTCTCTCTCTCTCTCTCTCTCTCTCTCTCTCTCTCTCTCTCTCTCTCTCTCTCTCTCTACCACAGCAAATTCAAAAGTGGATTGATACCCCCCCCCTCCCCTCCACACCCGCCCCTCCTCCTTCTACTAATGCAGAGTAAAAAAAGCTTTATCCACCTTCTATAATGTTCCACCCAGCATCGCCCACAGTGATGGCCAGTCAAATTGGATTAGTCTGAGGTGGCTGGGGGCTCCTAGGCAGCTGCTGCCGGTTGATACGGGGGGTTTAGGTGAGCCACAGAGTGTTAACTTGGCTGGACTTGAAAGACTCACAGAGAGACATACGTTTTGTATTTTGTGTGAAACCACGGCGGGGGCGGGGGTGGGCATTGCCAGCATAGGCGGCGCGTCTATTAGGCCAGGGGGGGCTATGCCTACCCAAAATATTATGCTGGGAATTTTGAAATGTATATATAATTTATGAGCGCAGGCTGCTGGCTATTGTGTGTGTCTTGTGCTGCAGCCCGCTGGCCGAGGTGTCAACGACGAAGGTGTCAATCGGCGACATCGTTTAACATTCCAGGTACAGGCAGTAACCAATCACGCATAGGCTCAGGTTAAATAATGTAGCCAATCACATCATTCACATGATCCCGCAGCGTGTATATTTTCCCCAACGCAGTTTCACTTCCGCGTTCGGTTTGCTGCGTTCTGAATCTCCGCCCGGCGATCCTTTGTAGCGAGGAAGTTAATCATATTGGATGCCTTCATTTGAACAATAATTTGCACTATATGAAACGAGTGGGGCTCGCTGTAGTAGCCTAGTGGGTGTATGAAATCAGAACCTGGACAGCACCGTTTGCGTGCAAGCAAAAAAGAAAAAGGAAACATTTTGTGCACTCCGCGCGAGTCCCATCCCATCAATAGCCTACCCTAATGTCCAGCTCACGCGCCGCCTATGATTGCTAGAGAATCAAAGGCCTTTTAAATAATTTTTTTTACATGAGAGAAGTGTCATTATTATACATAAGTGTTGTTTGTGTGTCTCGCGCGCTGATATTTTACATTTACAGTAATTTAGCTGACGCTTTTATCCAAAGCGACTTACAAAGTTCTGTACGACAAGTCATCAGGAAGGGTGTACAACTCTGGCAGCTAAGTAACAATGTTCATCAAACAGTGTTGAACTTGGGTGCTACACAGTCTTGAGTGCATAGTAGTAAAGAGAGTTTAGCATAGTAGGTAGTAATATAGGCAAGGACAATTATTTTGTAGCAAAGTGCATGATAATTAAAGACAGTACAAAGGTAAAATATTAAAAACGACCCGTTTTTAGCGGTCCTCGAGTTACACGGCGATAGTGAGGCGTGCGCCAAAGTCTTTAGCAGACTTTTTATTTTTTCGAATACCACTACAGACTCCTGAGGCTCTACCTCGAAAATGATTGGACAAGGTTGTAACCAATGTGTGTGGCTTTCCAATGCGGGGATGAGCGAATCAGGGATCTAGGTAAAAAGTCAAGAGCGAAAACGGGAAGTAAAAAATGCGCCGAATGCATTTGGAGTCTATGAGAAAATGGAAACCAGCAGACCTTTTTTTCTCATATTTTACCAAAATTGCTCTATATCACTCATTTCTGAACGGATTTTTATGAAATTTGGACAAGATTCAAGAGGTTTATTTATCACATACGTACTGTGATGAACTGATAGGATACAGGTTCGCCGCGGTTCAAATACAAACAAATGTGAATGTCCACACAAGAGCAATATCAATCAATACAGGTATATATTGATTTTTGGGTGAATCCAGGGGGAAAAGCAATATAATGGTCGTGATCCGGTCCGGCGGTCAATAACACAAAGCAGGCTCGCCGACAGAAAAAGGGATTGTTCACAGTTCAGGGTCATCGTCCAGTCCAAGGTCAGCACACAAGGGGGTATCTCAGCCAGTCCAGGGTCCAGTACACAAAGAACACCTATCTCGCTTTCTCCTCTCCTTCTACTTCCTCTCACTGTCGTAACTCTGAACACAAATCTCTCTCTCTCTCTCTCTACACAACTACTCCAACACCTTACTCCACTCAACTTACTCCTCTCCATCTCATTGTTAATGTAGTGGATGGGACAATTGTGGGTGCACGTAAGGTGTGTGTCTACTAATTATGTGCAGGCGTACCATATCAGTACTAATCAGCTAGTGTATGTGTGCATGTGAGGTGGATGTGCCTAAATGCTGTGCAGATGTGTTCTATCAGTACTAATCAGCTACCTAAGTGACGGATATATCTCCCATCCTTCACATATCCAAAGGAGGGGGGAGGAGATCTGTCACAGTACATACCAGGGCATACAGTGATATGCGGTTGGCCATGCCCACTTCGATTGTACAAGAATACAATAGTAAATAATAGTAAATAAAATAAGTAGAATAGACATGATAAAATAGACATGTTAATAAATCCTGAGATAATTGCAATACAATGTTGAGCTATGACTTAAAGGCACTGGGTCCTATTTACACTACTATACAATATACAGTTTTACTTCTATGTCCCTATGCTATATTTGCTATTACTAACTATACTATGCAATAATATACTACATGAACTACACAAGACTTCAGGCTATGGACCCAGGGTGTTTTTTCAGCCATACAAATTTTTTGGGAAATATACTTTTGGATATTGCAACTACAGAAAAACGTGAGTAACAAGTTTTTCTACAACTCAGGTTCAGACCTGTGTTACTTTTTTTCATTAGCACTAAAAGTGAATTTTCTTTATTGTATCAGAAACTTCAGAATGTTATCTTTCAAAGGGGACCATGCATGTGTTATAAGTATAAAGTATAGTATTTTGGTTTGCAAAAGAAGTATGCAGTCCTCAAGTTAAAGTAAAGAAAATTGCCACTTTTGGGGGCGCCAGTTAAGAGGTTAATGGGAGGGGGGGGTTGGCGGAGGGGGGTGGGTAGCACCAGTTGTAGAGGTCTGGCTCAACACCAGTTGTAGAGGTCTTCTGGCTCAACAAGAGTGTTGTAGAGGTCTGGTGAAGTAGTAAAGGCTTCTGTTCTGGTTCTGATAAGATCAGAACTGCCTGGATCGTCCTCTGCGTTGTGAATGGTTCCCCTAAAAACCTTTGTACTACCAATAAGACCAAATGGTCTTGTTTCACGACCAGCGGGGCAGCAGGAGAAATGGAGGAGAAGGTGTATAACAGCAGCTGTTTAATCAAAGTTAAGAGTGTATTCAAATTACAATGAAAAATGGATTCTGCAATGATATAAGGGTACTCAAGTAATAAGCCACCGACCCCTTATATCAGACTAATATTAAAGTAGAGTTGATAAGTTGTTGAGGGGCTTTGTTCTATGGCTGATGAACAAAGCAAAGTCTGTTCTCCCTCCAAAAAGTTCTTTGTCTCTCCCGTCTCCTCTGCCGCGTCGTCTTGCTGTGTGAAAAGGTGAGGTGTTCTCCTTGTGGTTTCGTGTCAGAGTTCTCCTCCCACCGTCACAACACCCCCTCTTATATCAAAAGCCTGGAGTCTCTCGTGATGTCACCAGAGTGACATCACCAGATGTGTTCCTCCAATCCCAGGCCGGCACCGAGTATTTGAAAACGGAGGAGGGCCCATTTCCCTTTTTTTTCAACCAAAGAACAACCATCGTCTAACAACTAACATAATAATTTGGTTATTGATCTCACAATATATATATTCTAATTGCAATTGATTACATAAACACAGAGATATCATAATTGACCACATTCTGTTACCTTTAAGCCTAGTTTCAACCTAAGTGAAACTAGTCTTACAATGCAGGGGATTAATTCTTCAACAGTCTTTTTGGCTTTCATTGAATAGCTACATGAGGCCTAATCATTCTTTTAACTTACATCAATATCTCTTTTATACAGTTTAGTATGCAACACATTTAAGTATTTTCCAATGTAGATTCAAATGTGGCCTAATTTCAAACTCTGTGTTTCCCCGTCATAAACCTGGCATATTTTATATCATTAGATTCAAGATTATTACCACAATATAAACAGGCCTATTATAATACAGTTAACCACTCTCTCCTGTAAGGGCCTTTCTTTTTCTTTGTTTTATCCCTCTCCTCCACCCTTTCTTTTTCTTCCACTGTCCATCTTGACATCAACGTTAATTGACTTTCGCTCTACTGTATCTCTCCCGAGTCCCTCACAACCCCCTCCAATGTACAGTAAAAATGACCAAGTATGGTCTTGTCAATATTCCAATGTACAGTGTTGCTTGTACAGTTGTACAGTGTCCCCCACCCACCCCTCCTACCCAACCTCCCCCCACCCACCCAACCACCTCCAATGTACAGTACCCCCCCCCCCCACCTACCCAACCTCTTCCAATGTACAGTTTCTACGTCAAATGTATATACTTCTTTTCTGGACTCTTTTCGTATCACAAACAGTACTGTATTTGCAAATCTGGTATGTCATAAATGTATAGATGTAGCAGTACTGTCTATCTGTATGTCATATATGTTACGATGAATAAAAAATGGGGGACCCTGATGTAAACAAGACAAAAGTCTTTCTCTGGTCTGCATCCCCTTAACAATTGTATGCATTGAGCTGTACTGTACTGTACCCATTCTGCAATCTGTTAATAAAGTTTTCAATCAATCAATCAATCAATCAACCTGGCTCATTGCCTGGCTGTTATTCTGCATCTGAGTGTCGTCTGCCATTCCATTCGCCGCCTCCGCTGTCAATCAGTTGTATCGCCTGGTCCCGCCTCCACCAATCACAAGCGGCTGCACGGCTCCATTGTGATCCGCGTGAGGGAGAGAGTCAGATAGTTCTCCAACTCTGCCGCAGACAGTGAAATCCTGGTTGTTCCCCACCCACCTAGGTTATCTAACTATCGCGCCGCGCCGCCGCCACAACTAGAAACAATGGCCTGGCAAAAAAAATAATAATAATAATAATTTTTTTTTTTTTTTTTTTTTTTTTTTTATTATAATTTTTTTTAATCTGTGCAGGCAAGGCCACCGGGAAAACTCCCGGTGCTCCCGATGGCCAGTCCGGGCCTGCCGGTGCGTCTGTTGTTGACCTGGGACACCCGATCCTTCTTTGAAGTGAGATAACCCACTGTTCTCAGGGAGATGTTAAGACCTGCGTGACCAGTATCCTGTCTTGCAGCTGCCTACAATTAAATGCAAATTACCTCCTGTGGTGATCCCACGTCTATGCAAGCACACACACATTCTCTAAGCTTGTCCCTCAGGTTTTAATAATATTGACATGTTTCTACAAGACTAAAACACATTAGTTTGATTTAAACACCAGTTTCAGGCAACATGTCTAGCTATGGTTACCAAATAATACTACACTGGCTCAACACCAGGCAGCACAAAGGTCCTGTGATCGATTCCCACTTGGTGACCAGGTTGCCGGGTTGCCAGGTACCCAGGTGGGGTATCTTCCGGGCCTTTCTGTGTGGAGTTTGCAATGTTCTCCCCGTGCTCGCAAGGGTTTCCCGCTTAACCCCGCTGTCTATTGGAATATAGCTGTCAATTTATTTCACGGCTCTCTTTCTTAATCTCGGGGCTGTGTGGCGAGTGTGTGCACACGTAAATGGCTGCTTTTTTATATAGCGCTTTTATCCAAATCGCTTTACAATTTGTTACTCACATTTTACCCATTCACACACCGACGGCGGAGGCAACCATGCAAGTTGCCAATTTTGGGGTATTTTCTGATACTTTGGGGTATTTGGGGGTATACTTTGGGGTACTTTGGGGTATTTTCTGGTACTTTGGGGTAATTTGGGGTATTTTGGGGTATTCTAGGATATTTTGGGGTACTTTGGGGTATTTTGGGGTATACTTTGGGGTATTCTGGCGTACTATGGGGTATTTTGGGGTACTTTGGGGTATTTGGGGGTATTTTAGGGTACTTTGGGGTACTTTGGGGTATTTTAGGGTACTTTAGGGTATTTTGGGCTATACTTTGGGGTATTTTGGGCTATACTTTGGGGTACTTTGGGCTATACTTTGGGGTACTTTGGGGTATTTTGGGGTACTTTAGGGTATTTTCTGGTACTTTGGGGTGATTAGTAGGACCCTGCCAATCTGCTAATTCGGGAGCAATTAGGGGTTAAGTGTCTTGCTCAAGGACACATTGACACGCTGCCTGGTAGGAGCGGGAATCGAACCGGGGACCTCTGGATTACCAGACAACTGCTCTACCTCTTGAGCCACTGTCACCCCCTCTTTTCATTGTATGGTTTGTTTATTATTCACCAATGTATCTCAGATCCAATAAATACTCACTATTCCACCAGTGGCCAGAAATAATTTACAATTAATGATATATTATCTATGAATAACAAAGGGACTATATGAGACATATAACAGTAGACTGATGGTTTTTTTTGTGCCTGGGTTGTTTTATATTGATGGTCGATGCAGCTACAAAGAATGTTGCCGGTGAAACTGGTTTGGCTTTCCTTCAGGCTACCTGCTATTATTTATTACGGCAAAAATAATTATTGAAACTAATCAGGGAGGTCATAGATCTGGGAAACAGGGTGAATGCAATAGGCTGAGAATCTAGTGTAAGAACAAGCTATAAGAGTCACATCTAGTGTAAAAACAAGCTATGAGAGTCACATCTAGTTTAAAAACAAGCTATGAGTCACATCTAGTGTAAAAACAAGCTATGAGAGTCACATCTAGTGTAAAAACAAGCTATGAGAGTCACATCTAGTGTAAGAACAAGCTATGAGAGTCACATCTAGATTAAAAACAAGCTATGAGTCACATCTAGTTTAAAAACAAGCTATGAGAGTCACATCTAGTGTAAAAACAAGCTATGAGTCACATCTAGTGTAAAAACAAGCTATGAGTCACGTCTAGTGTAAAAACAAGCTATGAGAGTCACATCTAGTGTAAAAACAAGCTATGAGAGTCACATCTAGATTAAAAACAAGCTATGAGTCACATCTAGTGTAAAAACAAGCTATGAGAGTCACATCTAGCGTAAAAACAAGCTATGAGTCACGTCTAGTGTAAAAACAAGCTATGAGTCACATCTAGTGTAAAAACAAGCTATGAGAGTCACATCTAGTGTAAAAACAAGCTATGAGAGTCACATCTAGATTAAAAACAAGCTATGAGTCACATCTAGTGTAAAAACAAGCTATGAGAGTCACATCTAGCGTAAAAACAAGCTATGAGTCACGTCTAGTGTAAAAACAAGCTATGAGTCACATCTAGTGTAAAAACAAGCTATGAGAGTCACATCTAGTTTAAAAACAAGCTATGAGAGTCACGTCTAGTGTAAAACCAAGCTATAAGAGTCACGTCTAGTTTAAAAACAAGCTATGAGAGTCACATCTAGTTTAAAACCTTAACCTATGAGAGTCACATCTAGTTTAAAACCCTACCAAATGCTATGCAAGTGGAGCCTCTGCAGCTTCATTAAAATCAGAACAATATGTAAATAAGCCCTCATCACATCTCTCACTTAAAGCAAAACCGGTAACTCTGTGATCAAAGTGTGGCTTGTGCTTTCAACCAACTATGCCTTGAAATATGTGTCTTTTTTACGTTAAAAGTCCCATCCTATACCTGGTGCATGCGCCTCTTCATGGCCGCCTCGTTCCCGTGTTTCATCTGCCCACCGCGTTCCTCCCCGTCGGCCCTCCGTCTCCTGCCAGCTTCTAACGAGAGCCACGATAAGTCTCTTTGAATACCTACATATTTTTTTTAATGCAGGCTCCCTAACGGACACAGAGATACAGAGAGAAGGGGGGTAGATTACACTTCAGTCAGTAAACCTTCAATTGGGAACCATGGTATATTATTGTGGTCTCTTTAACTGAGCTTTACCTTCCACTTCCACCTCCCCATCTGACTCCACTCTCAGTCTAATGAGAGGCTGGATAAAAATGTTTACAGAAACTCTGGGCCCTTTTCACGTTTCTTGGCCCTCTGTTCTTGTAACTTTTTCAAAGTGACATTTCTAAGGATGTGGTTTTGATTTGAGCTGCCGGTCATCAAGTCCTTTTATGTATTGGTTATTTATTCATTTATTTATTACCAGAAGACAAAGTACATCTAGGGGTGACAGTCGCTCAGGAGGTAGATCGGTCGTCTGGTAGTCAGAAGGTTCCCGGTTCGATTCCCGCTACTCTCCATGCAGGCAGCGTCATCGGTGTGTGAGTGAATGGGTGAATGTGAGGAACAAAATTGTAAAGCGCTTTGAATAAAAGTGCTATCTGAATGCACCCTTTACCATTTACATCTCCTTGCAGATATCCTGGTTTCATTATCTTTACAGAGATGTTAGGGAGACTGGGAGGGAGACGGAGAGTTGGGGAGACCCGTGAAGAGAAGGCTCTGGTGGGGATTGGATCCCAGGCCATGGCAGGGGGGGGGGGGGGGGTCTACAATCATTACGCCGTCTCCAGGAAACATGTCTTCTTTTCACCCTCATCAGATCTCCCCCTCCTTCACTGGACCAAGTCCGGTTCCAGCTGAGCGGGTGAATGGGTGCTGGCTGAGCAGTGCTGGGGTGTGAAACCCAGGAGAGGCTGTGAAAAGACCAATCAAAACCATTGGAGGAAGGACGGGTGTGTGGGTGTGTGTGTGTGTGTGTGTAGGGGAGGAGGATTTTACGGGACATATTAAATGGCAATAATGATATCTAGCTTTGGCTCGGACTAGATTAAAACGGATTCATTTGAGGAAAATAAATGAAATAATCTCTCTAATGCTTCTCTGAAAAAGGTTTAAATTGATTTGCTTCATTTGTTAATATGAAAGAAAAAAAATATCTGTCAAGAGCACTTTTTTTCTAATCTTGTTGGTGGGGGCTGCAGCCAGCATCTAATCTGTGATTTCAGGAGGGGGGTGAGGGCAGCGTTGGGCCCGAGAGGTTAGATACGTGTGGGCTTTTGTGAGTAATAAGGCGCTTAACCCCCCACTCCCACCCCACTCCAGTGCACCTGGTTCACGGCTGACAAGTAGACGACTGTGGTTGTTCTGGGCAGCTCCCAGGCGTGAATGTGCGGAACTGTATGAGTGCGTGTGTGTGTGTGTGTGTGTGTGTGTGTGTGTGTGTGTGTGTGTGTGTGTGTGTGTGTGTGTGTGTGTGTGTGTGCATGCGTGCGTGCGTGCGTGCGTGTGTGTGTGTGTGTGTGTGTGTGCGTGTGTGTGCGTGTGTGTACTGCATGTAGCAGGACGTTGCTGGGAAGAAAAGAAAAAAAATAACACCACCAAATCTTACTCACCAAATATTCCCTGGGTGGTAAAAAAAGGTTAATGAGGTTCTCTTTTCTCTGGACAGGTAGAGAGAGAGAGAGAGAGAGAGAGAGAGAGAGAGAGAGAGAGAGAGAGAGAGAGAGAGAGAGAGAGAGAGAGAGAGAGAGAGAGAGAGAGAGAGAGACGGGTGCGGCAGAAAGAGAAAGAGAGAGAGGCCTAGTAACTGTAACAGCTGTACATTCCTCCATTATGATACAGCACAATCTCTCCTGCACACGCTCAAGGTTGTCTGAGAGGTGGTCGGTTAAATTAGCACCCCGAGCCGGCGTTTGCTCCCCGGCAGTCAGTCAACCTTCTCCGGGTAAACAAAGGTTAAATAAAGAAGTGACACAGACTTGTAACTGGAAGGTTGCCAGGTTGAATCCCCAGTCCCGGCTGGGTTCTGTTGGGTATAGGAGGGGGGGTGATGGAGTAATGCTTTCCTCCCGCCTCAGCGGCTACTGTTTTAATGTGCCCTTGAGCAAGGCACGTAACCGCACGGCACTCCAGTCATACGTATACGTGTTTCGGATCCAACGCTTGAGGGCCAACCACGTATATATACGCGTTAAGGTTGTTTTGGCTTTTATTCCATTGTAATATCCTACTCAATGTCACCGAGCGGCACTGCAGATTTACCCTACTCTTGGGATTCGGAAAAGTGCATTATCGGCCACATCCTCGTAGGGGCGCTATCTCGATAATGCAGTGTTCCCTGTTACAGACTGGTGTTTTTTTTTTTTTTTTTTTATATCATTGGTGGACTTTTTTGTTAGCCTAAAGCTATGCCTGTAGCATGTAGCCTGGAATACTTTTTGGAGTTTTCCTTTAACAATTGAGCTGTACTGTATTGTACCCATTCTGCAATCTGTTAATACAATTTCAATCAATCAATCAATCAATCAATCAATCAATCAATCAATCAATCAATCAAGCTTTAGCAGGGAAGCTAGAGGTCGCTTTAGCAGGGAAGCTATAGGTAGCTTTAGCAGAGAAGCTAGAGGTAGCTTTAGCAGGGAAGCTAGAGGTCGCTTTAGCAGGGAAGCTATAGGTAGCTTTAGCAGAGAAGCTAGAGGTAGCTTTAGCAGGGAAGCTAGAGATAGCTTTAGCAGGGAAGCTATAGGTAGCTTTAGCAGAGAAGCTAGAGGTAGCTTTAGCAGGGAAGCTAGAGGTAGCTTTAGCAGAAAAGCTAAAGGTCGCTTTAGCAGGGAAGCTAGAGATAGCTTTAGCAGGGAGAGATAGCTTTAGCAGGGAAGCTAGAGATAGCTTTAGCAGGGAAGCTAGAGGTAGCTTTAGCAGGGAAGCTAGAGGTAGCTTTAGCAGGGAAGCTAGAGGTAGCTTTAGCAGGGAACTAGAGGTAGCTTTAGCAGAGAAGCTATGGTACAGTAGCTTTACCAGGTAAACTAGAAGTACCTTTAGCAGGTAAGCTAGTGGTAAATTTAACGTTGGCTCGTCACTTGTAATCCACAAGTTAGTATCACAAACTCTGCATAGACTTTGTGTGAAAATATGTTGATCCTTAGTATCCTTACACACAAACCACTATTAGACACAAAACCCAATGTGTCTGTGGCTCAGTAGGTGTGCATGGCAGACTCACAGTCGTGCAGAGTTGGGCTGAAATGATGACCATTGCAAGCTTGTCTCTAAAACATTGTAAGGTCGAGACACACGTTAGTAACTAATTTCTTTATACTCAGAATGAAATCCTGAATGATTAGACACCAAACACAACTAGGTTTGGCGTTGTAGCGGTCTGTCAATTGAATTATGCACATTCTACATACTACGAATTAAACAGGCACATACATGCAAACTATTAGACAGTTCTCCAATGATCCTTGGTAGAATATTCAGTCTAACTCTTACTATTTCCATTATTTGGGCCAGTTTGTGGACTGGCGGGACAATCCTCTTTGTCCTCTTTGTCTTGACGAAGACAGAGGGACACCTGACGGTGTGAGGAAAAGGGGTTCTTGTGGAGCCCAATAGCGAACACAGGAGGAGAGAGAATGGAGCGGTTTAGGGTGTTTTAATAGTTCCCCCCAAACAGACAAGTAACAACTGTAAGAATGTTCAACAGTCGGGGATGAATGTTCTTGGGGGGGTAGCACAGGGGTACTCCTCGTGCAGTATGAGAGGATGGGAGACACTGGTTGTGTCGGGGTTGATAGCAGGAACTCCGTAGTCAAGCACCAGGGGGTCCAGACGGGCACGCTGGAACGGAGGTCCTGGTTGACACTGGAACGGATGTCCTTGGGCACAAGAGAGGGAGGTTAGAACAGGGAATTCAACAAGAGCGGGTAGCAGAGCTTCAGGTCGAGACGTCGTACCTGGGAAGGCAGTTTAACACTGCGACACAGGATGACTGGATCTGCCAGGTGATATAGAGCCTGCCTGATGAGGTGATCCCTTGCAGCTGCGCTGATTGCTCCTCATCTGGCAGGCTTGAGTCCTGATTGTGACAGGCGGCTCCTTTCCTTCCAGCCTCCTGCTGTGAACGCTAATGGCTTAAACCTCTGTGATCACTGGGCTGGGAAGAGGTTAGTTGATGTTGAACCGAACTGCTCTGAGCCGGTATCACCATCTGAAAAGGGCAGAAGTTACCACGGCTCTGTGTCGCCTCGCCATCACCTGGCGGGGTCCCAGAATGCAATTCTGTCAGGGGAAAACGGTCAGATTCTCTCTTCCCCAATCAAATGGGGAAGAGAGACTCATGTTGAGTCAATATGTATATTGTTATTGAAGATAATAGAATAGAATAGAAATACTTTTATTATCCCGAGGGAAATTTGACACTGCAAATCGCTGAACATTAAACATTTAGACAGAACAGGTCACGAATAAGAATAACAAAACAAATCAAATTGCCTAAGATAAGAATAGAATAAAATAGAATAAAAATGGAATAAAATATACAGTAGTAAATAAATACAGTAAAAATATACTGAGGCCTACAGTAGGTGTAATATTGCACAGTTTCAAAAGTAAGAGTCCAGGAAGAACTGTCACTCTGTGCTCGGTGATGCAGTGAGGCGCAGTGATGCATTGTATAGTCTGATGGCTGTCGGAATGAAGGACTTCCTGTGCCGTTCAGTGCTGCATTTAGGTAGTGTGAGCCTAGCACTGAACATGCTCCTCCTGTCAGCCAAGTCTGTGTATAGTGGGTGGGAGGGGGTGTCTTCATTGCTTTTACCATTTTTCTTATTCTCTGCATTGTTGCTCAGCAGGGAGAGGATCTGGGAAAGATAATGTGAACCTCCACTCGTGTTACGCTCTCCCGCTCTTGAGGGATGGGAGAATAGGTGAAAAAGATCCACTGAATGACACTAAGAGTTTAAAATGTCAATATATTTTTAAGATCCTAAACATGGCAAAGCTGTTTCTCCTGTACTTTTACTGGTACGAGCAATTTTACATCCCACTCCATTTGTTTTTGGAGTATAGCCAGGGAGGGCAACATCTCACTTCTTCCCGCCTCTGGCGCTGACGCTCCAGCATCAATGTCTCCAACAGGGGAGACGGTTGTATCCGTGCATTATGCATATTGACTAACTGTCCAAAGCCATTGGAATATTTGCAAAATGCAAATAGTGTTTTAGGGTGCATTTCCCACAAATGTATTTCAATTTCCATTGAACAGTGTCAGACATGAAACTCCAAACGTGGATCAATAATAACACCTCTATGAAACGAAACAATCTGAAGAGACGACGACGTGGAACTGATTATTTTATGTTCGTAATTAAAGCAGACAACAAGGACAACCTTTTTGGTGCCGTCTCCTCACTTATCAGTCGTCTCTGGTTCTTTTTATCCACAGATTATAATGTCAGCTTTACCAACAATGCTGTGGATCAGCAGTTTTTCTCAGCACAATCCATGTTGTGCTTCATCCTCTGACTAGCTAGCCACAAAACAAATGTAATGTAATGGGGCCACTTTCTGTAAAAAAAAAAGAAAAAAAAAAGTCCTGAAACCTATACTCCACAGTGCACCCGGAGCAATTTCAGTGCACTTCCAAGTACGTTTGAAGGGGAATACTGCGCCAACTTTCAACACTGAAATATCTCTGTTACTTACCTTTGGGAAGGTACTATGATGATAAAGCACAATGTTTGACTGGGTTCCAGAGCAGATGGGTCATAGGCTGGCCGGGTCATATGAGCTGCTTACATACCTGGGATCAGTGTTGTCGTCGAGTCACCGGGTCATATGAGCTGCTTACATACCCGGGATCAGTGTTGTAGTCGAGTCACTAGATCTCAAGTGCAAGTCGAGAGTCCCCAGTGTTCGAGTCCGAGTCCAAGTCACCAAAGAAGAGCCAGAGTCGAGTCTGATTCGAGTCCCCATTACCCTAGTCCGAGTCCGAGTCCAAGTCAAGGGTGAGTCCACTCCACTCTGGCAGTCAAAGAGCTGACATACAAATAAAAAAAAGGTCAATATTACACATAAATGACACAGCGGTCACCATTTCAAAGGGAGTTTTTTTTTTTACTTTGTCATTAATATAGCCATGCCAAATGATTAGGGCCCATTACAAAATATAAATAAATAATTGTATCAAGTCAGAGTCCTCTTCTGCACCTTCCGAGTCCAAATGCAGCCAATGCTCGAGTCCTGAAAATCAGTCCTGGACTCAGTACTCTACAACACTGCCTGGGATGCTACTTTGGCGCCGGCTCCCCCTCTCACCGCAGTGCAAAGTCAGGGGGCATCGACTCGCAGCCCCGGTCGTGTCACAGCCGTGAAATCATTGCAAAGACAGACAATATCGGTGGATCTTCATCAGACACAACTTTATTTTCTTTAGAAATACAGAAAACACTTTGGATTTCTTCTGTGACTCATTCAGTTGCAAACACTAAAGTAATGCACAGCGTCACATGTTGGATTGTAAACTCCTGTGTCCTTTGCTGTGCAGTCAGTGAGAGGGGAGGCGTGACCTACAGATCTCAAACGTTCTGCTTATCATCATAGTACCTCCTGAAGGTAAATACAATGCATATTTCAGTGATCTGCAGTTTTCCCCCTTTAAGTTTTTTTTTTTACAGTGGCCCCTATTGCTTTGCATGTATTTGGTGGCTAAGTAAAGAGGAACTGTGTATCCAGTAAGAAGCACAACATGGATGGAAAGAACTCGACCATTCCAACAACATCTCTCTCTCTCTCTCTCTCTCTCTCTCTCTCTCTCTCTCTCTCTCTCTCTCTCTCTCTCTCTCTCTCTCTCTCTCTCTCTCTCTCTCTCTCTCTCTCTATCTCTCTCTCTCTCTCTCTCTCTCTCTCTCTCTCTCTCTCTCTCTCTCTCTCTCTCTCTCTCATTCCACCTGGGTAAAACAGAGTCCATTCTCTTCGGATCAAATAACAAACTCAGCAAGACCAACGGCTTCTCAGTTACAGTGGGTGACAATATTGTCACAAGGAAAGATGAAATTACCTACCTGGGGTCCATCCTAGAGGGAAATCGTTCCTGTGACAAAATGGCAAACAATGTAATAAAAAAAAGTCAACCAACGAACAAGATTCTTGTACCGGATCTCCTCTCTGGTAAACAAGAATACCCTGAAGACTCTGGCAGGAGCACTCATTCAAGGGTACTACTACGACTATGCGTGCACCTCATGGTACCAAAGCACCTCAAAGGCGCTAAAAACAAGATTACAAACACAAAACAAACTGGTCAGACTACTGCTTGACCTTACTCCTAAAACCCACCTCACCCCTGCCCATTTTGACAACCTAGGATGGCTTAGAGTAGACGATAGAGTACAAAGACGAAAGTCTTTCTCTGGTCTGCATCCCCTTAACAATTGTGTGTATTGAGCTGTACTGTACTGTACCCATTCTGCAATCTGTTAATAAAGTTTTCAATCAATTTAATCAATCTCTCTCTCCCCTCCTCTCTCTGTCTCTCTGTCTGTCTGTCTGTCTGTCTGTCTGTCTGTCTGTCTGTCTGTCTGTCTGTCTGTCTGTCTGTCTGTCTGTCTGTCTGTCTGTCTGTCTGTCTGTCTGTCTGTCTGTCTGTCTGTCTGTCTGTCTGTCTGTCTGTCTGTCTGTCTGTCTGTCTGTCTGTCTGTCTGTATGTCTGTCTGTCTGTCTGTCTGTCTGTCTGTCTGTCTGTCTGTCTGTCTGTCTGTCTGTCTGTCTGTCTGTCTGTCTGTCTGTCTGTCTGTCTGTCTGTCTGTCTGTCTGTCTGTCTGTCTCCCTCTGTATGTCACTCTCTATCTCCCCTCCTCTCTCTCTGTCTCTCTCTGTGTCTCTCTCTCCTCTCTCTCTCTCTCTCTCTCTCTCTCTCTCTCTCTCTCTCTCTCTCTCTCTCTCTCTCTCTCTCTCTCTCGCTCTCTCATTCACCTACACAGTACAGCACACATCTCCACCCTACAGTAAAGCCATGTCCAGGAGACCTGCATAACTTCTTCTGACTGGGGCACATGTGCTCCACCCTGGCAGGGAGCACCCGGCAGGGCGAGCCACCTCCTAATGGGGTAGCAGTAGGGTTAGGGTTACAGACCAATGCCCACAAGAAAACAAAACAAAACAAAAGGATAATGGACGATGTTATTAAAGATACCATCTTCTATCTCCTGTGTTCATTCAAGCACCTGGGTCGACCCTACAGAGCAACGTGGATCAATGTGGCTGAAAGTCAGCTAAAATGTAGCCATGCCTGGATTACCGACCGGACACACTACCCTGGGCGGCCCCCCTGGACCATCGGGGGCTTTTGCCAGCGTGATAAAAACAGCTCGTCTTGTCGCTAGTTCAGTCCAAGCACCTTTCTCTTTCTCCCACTTCACTGTTGGCTGGATTCGTCTTGTCAAACGATGTGTGAGTAAGGAAATGCCGTTCCAAATTAAATTGTATTGCCAAGCGACACACAGTGATTACAATTACATATAACAAGGCAGATGTGAAGGAAAAAAGAAATCCTCTTCCCATTCTGTGTGGAAACGGCAGTTCTTCTGCCTCTTGGTGTCTCATCCCATCCTCAGTGATGCAGTCTCATCAGCTCAGTTGTGGTTGTAAACAGGTAATACCCCATGCAGCGTGTTTATAACCCCAGCAGGGCGATTCATGACATCATCCCGGACTGTGGAGCACAGGGAATGTCCATGAAAGAAGAAGGCAGCACAAAGAGACACACGGGACAGGGATTGGTTGAGATTCACATTAAAAACTGAAAGCCTGACTGTGATTGGCTATCTTTGTCTGGTATTCCCAAATCATCCGGTGATCTACTCAGAGGCCCCTTGAGATCGACGGTCAATCGAAAAAGACATGGTTGCCCACATCTGGGGTAGGCCATTGGCCATGAATAGGGCGAGTCATATTGTCATTGATTCTTAGTCCCATACCGTGGAGATAGTGTTTTGAAATACTACTCATAACACCACGAATCATCAAATTACAAATTACACATTACAATTCACAGCAAGTCCTATAAACACCACAACGAACAACAAAACCTACCAGCCCCACAGATGAGCCAAATCAATGACAGTGGCTTTGGAATAGTGTCTGCTATCATACAATGACTCCAAAGCTACGGTAGAGGCTAATTGATACTATATATAGGTTTTAGGGTTGCCAGCCCTCCAGTATTTCCCAGGACACTCTGGGAATTAGCTTCAGAAAGGAATAAATTATGCAGATTTTAAGACGCTGAAATTATAATGAACTTAACCATTTTAATATAAATACATGGGGAGATTTAAGTGATGATTCACGACTTGAATAGTACTGTAGTTGTTTTGAGTGTGATATTTTCAATGTATGGGGCGCGTTTTGAGATGTCAAGCCTTCATGCTCAATTCTGATTTATTTCTCTGATAAAGACATTTTGTTTTCCTGTTCATATAAAAAGTATTATTATTATTTTGTATTATTTTATTTATGTGACCAATATCAGATCCCAGTGTGAACTGGCCACGCTCCTGAATCAAATCAAATCAAATCAAATTTATTTGTAAGGCCCGACAACACACGTTAATGTCCCCATGGGCCGGACACGTCTTCAAGTCAAGAAGAAACATCACAATCAATCAAGAACAAAGCAAAAACACCATGATGTCCAAAACATTTAAAATAAATGAATGCAACACTCCCAGACATACCCCACGCGAAGGTAAGGAAAAACTCACTAAAACCTAGCAATAATAAAAAATGCAACACAGGCAATGTGGAGGAGAGAAACCTTAGAAGGGCCGTTCAAGGGGGGATCTCCCTTCGTAAGGCCCTCCCATAGTCGAGCGGACCATACACGGAGCAGACTCCCGCGGGCGTGTAGCTTTATGCCAAGCAAGCAGTGCAAAAATTTACCGTAGTGGCATGCAGTAATGCGCCTTTCATTTTCCGCCGCCCAGCGCCCAGGTCGCGCGGAAATAGGCTGTCTATTGCCATTCTCTTTGACAAACTCTAACCTTAACCAGCTCCTTAACAACGCCTAAACTTAACCGTTCTAACCTTAACCAACTCCGAAACCATGCCTAACCTTAACCATAGAAATTATATTGCCATTCTCTTTGACAAACTCTAACCTTAACCAGCTCCTTAACAGCGCCTAAACTTAACCGTTCTAACCTTAACCAACTCCGAAACAATGCCTAACCTTAACCTTAACCTTACCGGCGAAATAATACACGTTAAAAAAAAATCACGTTAAAAAATATTTTCGATGGGATTCGAACTCGCCAGCAAACAAGCCATAGGATCCACAGCCATGTGTCCTTGCCAATTGAGCTATTGCTAGATACTGAATAAGGGGCGGTGACTTATATATATTGAGCTCCGCTCAAGGCGGGATCTCATGCGCATGCGCGGGCACCTCGCGCGAGCACGCCGGCGCACGCACGCACCTGAGCGAGCACGCCGCCGCCGGTGCACGCACGGTAGCATTTGTCTGAAAAGAAGGGCGCTTTACCGCACTAGCGTGCGGTGACGAATGCGGAAGCATTTTTGCACTGCTTGCTTGGCATTAACGTACAGGCCTCCCGCGGGCTCAAAGCTGACCCAAAGGTTACTCAAAGCAGACCCAAAGCAGAGTCCAAGTGAGAAGCTCCTATTTTCTGACGCACGGACGTCCGCGGCGCCCACTTGGTGTCACACAAACTGGCGCGAGGTGTAAACTGGCGCGAGACATGTAGGAAATTGGTCCGCGGAGATCCGCTCGACTATGAAAGCTCAAAGAGTCCAGTGGACCTCCGCAGAGTCCAGTCCATGTACAGTCCGCTCGACTATGGGAGCACCATTAGATGTTGGTGATAGTAGTGTTGCAATAAAACAGGCGAAACAGCTGGTAAGCATGCACACATACGTGTAATGAAACACAAATAAGAGCATGCAATAGCAACTGAACATTTTGAAAGATTGAAAATAGAGCTGATGGCGAATCCATTTGAGGTATGGGGGCCGCATAGAGAGGGTCACATCCTTCCAGTCATCATCACCGGACGTCCACCACTCCGGTCATCACCACGAGACAGCCACTCACAAGGAGACGGGACAGGCGTTAGACAGTTCGGGTGATTGTGATGGGCGGACATAGCAATAGATACATGTGGTAAGCATATATGTGAATAGAATATATATATATCTAGTAAGCATATATGTGAATAGAATAGAAGTACTTAACCCAGCAATGAACTCAACGTCTAAACCACGTTGACAGACCACGGACAACAGACGGTATGAAGCTGATCCATGGCCTCGGTGGTGTCGGGGTAGAACATAGTCACTGCAATCTTGGCCAACACTCCGAGACATCCACCACCTTGGTCAACACTACGAGACAACCACTCAGAGATATGGGGAGATGGGGACAGGGGTTAGAGGGTTCCCATGTTTGTAGTGGGTGGAGATGGAGCAATAAATACATGTAGTGAGTGAAACCGGTCTTATTTGACATGCCCTGGGTGGGAGTCGAACCCGGGTCTCCCGCGCCGCGGGCGACATCACAGACCACTATACCAAGAGGTGAATTCACTGCTTGGTAATGTGTCTGGATGCCTTTTAAAGTGACATTTTGTTTAAAGTGATTGTTTAAAGTGGTTGCCGCATGAGTGTGTGTGTGTGTGTGTGTGTGTGTGTGTGTGTGTGTGTGTGTGTGTGTGTGTGTGTGTGTGTGTGTGTGTGTGTGTGTGTGTGTGTGTGTGTGTGTGTGTGTGTGTGTGTGTGTGTGTGTGTGTGTGTGTGTGTGTGTGTGTGTGTGTGTGTGTGTGTGTGTGTGCTTATACTTGTGAGTGGAGAGTTCAGTGTTCAATGTTCTGATGGCCTGGGGGAAGAAGCTGAGCCGGAGTCTCTCTGTTCTTGTTGCGTGTGTGCGTAGGCGCTTGCCTGACCGCAGCAGCTTGAACAGGCTGTTGTTGGGGTGGTGCAGGTCTTTCATTATTCTGCAGGCTCTGGATGTTCACCTCCTGTTATATAAGTCCTGCAGGGGTGGTAGTGCAATACCCGTAGTACGCTCTGCTAAGCGCACCACTCTCTGTAGGGCCTTCCTGTACTGTGCCGTGCTGTTTCCAAACCAGTCAGAATGCTCTCTACAGCCCCGGAGTAGAAGGAGTGGAGTATCTTCCCCGATACTCTGAACTTCCTTAAATAATGGAAAAGTCACTTTAAAATAATGAGGTATTGCATAGTATAGTTTAGATACTTTAAGTATACAAATGACGGAGTTAAAATGTTATATTGTATAGTAGTGTACATAGGAACCAGTTTCTCAGGAACTTAGCATGTCTATTTTTATCATGCACATCTTGTGTCTTACCTGTGTTTTTCTATGTCTATTTTGTAATTGTATTATTGTATTATTGCACAATCGATGCAGGCATGACCACCCGCAGTTCACTGTATGCCCTGGTATGTACAGTATGTGACAAATAATCCTCTTGATTCTTGATTCTTGCTTTGTGCCAGGCAGACACTCTGACCTGACTGCTGCTGTGACCTCACTGTCACCCTTGCCCGAACTATGACACTAAAGACACTTTTTAACTGCTGCTGTGACCCATTGTCACCTACATTTTTTGATAACTGGCATGATATTGTAAACACTGTGAATCGGAACGTGCAGTGTTACTCACTGTGCCTTTAAAAAATTGATCTATTTTTACGTTATTTTTTGTGTGAAGGGCGGACTAGCAAAGTACGATTTTCATTGTACGCAAACTGTCTGTTTAACTGTGCACATGACCATAAACAATCTTGAATCTTGAACTGTGTATGGTAATGTTTCACTTTTTATGTGAATTTATGCTGCCTTTGGTCTCTCCCCCCCTCTTATGGTGCCATACCTTGGCTTTTGCTGAAACACAGCCACTGGTTGGCACACATAACATATGAATATACAGTACATACACAGAGGTTGTGAATAGTCTGAAGCTTAGCCAAGGATGGAAAGCAGAGAACACCATGCCAGGTATGCTTCATTCAACCAAAATAAAATGTTTGGCTTTTAAAATGGTCTGTTGCTTTGTCTTCATGTGTGGTAGTGGAGGTGAATGAGAAGCACGGAGCATGACTATAGCGACATCATTCAGATTCTTGCCAGTGCTTTTTGGATGCACTGAAAGGACGAGCATGTTAAATTGTAATTAGCATGTTTTGCCAACGCCTGTGGTCAGACGATCACCTGGTTTTACATGTATTTCCCATTAAATAAAATCTATTGTTAACATTGGTGATAACTAAGTCATGCAAATTGTACAGTGAGTGTTACCGGTGGCCAAGGTCACTTTCTAGAGTTGAATACTTTTTATTGAATTGAATACTTTAGTTTGACACAATCGTAGGAGAAACATTTGAAAAACAAACAATAACAGTGTCAACTGTTAGAGAGCTCCCCCATCTGCAGTGTTCATATGAAAAGCAAGTATTTAGCCTTGGGAAATATTGCACAGTGAATTATTCACAAATCAAGGTTCCCTCACTGGGTCTTAAGACAGCGTTGGATGTCTTGGGGGAGATAGTTCCAGAGTCTGGGAGCTGTAACGTTTTGCTCTCTCCTGGGAGCAAAAGCCCTGGCGTCACCCTGGAGTATTTCACCATTTCCTCTCTTGTAAATTGTCCTGATTGCTCTACTCAACGCCCGCTGTGTGTAGTTTACTCTCCTTCATAATGTTTCTCTGGTATGCTATTCTTTGTCAGTTATTCTCGGATCACAGACGTGATTACTCTACCTGAAAGCGTTTGTTATCACTCGCGTCGGGAGCATAATTGTGATACCACGGTTGGTGTTGTGCTTTGTCCATTTTGTATTCATTTATTCATTGAAGTATGTATCGTGTGGATGTTTGCCCTGCAAACATTTCTCAGTTCGAGTTAGAACTGCTTTCTCGTTTTTGGAGACTAATGTCTTCCCTTTTCTTTCCCTGTTTCAAAGTATTTGTTTTGTCGTTATGCTTCATGTTCACAATAAAGAAACAAATAAATTAATTGTGAAAGAACAACTATCGCATTCCGCCTCCTCTGTTCAAACTCTGCGCTTGGGTCCAACACACCTACCCCATCATAACAGGAGCTGCCCTGGAGAAGAGCTCTGGGAGGGGAGAGCGTTCCAGAGTCTGGGAGCTGCCCTGGAGAAGAGCTGTGGGAGGGGAGAGAGTTCCAGAGTCTGGGAGCTGCCCTGGAGAAGAGCTCTGGGAGGGGAGAGAGTTCCAGAGTCTGGGAGCTGCTGCCCTGGAGAAGAGCTCTGGGAGGGGAGAGAGTTCCAGAGTCTGGGAGCTGCTGCCCTGGAGAAGACCTCTGGGAGGGGAGAGAGTTCCAGAGTCTGGGAGCTGCTGCCCTGGAGACGACCTCTGGGAGGGGAGAGAGTTCCTGAGTCTGGGAGCTGCCCTGGAGAAGAGCTCTGGGAGGGGAGAGAGTTCCAGAGTCTGGGAGCTGCCCTGGAGAAGAGCTCTGAGAGGTGAGAGGGCAAAAATGTATGGCACCAGCATCGATTTCAAGTTGTTCACTGCACAGTTTAATTCCAAAAACATTGAGCTATACTGAAAATATGTATTATTAAATATTATTTATACTGCAAATACTTATTATTAAATAAGATTTATGCTGCATGACCTGATTGATCATACAGGGCACATATAGGACTTTGAGGTTCCCTAATCAGGTATAATACCCCTCTGTCTCAGTCCTGTTCTCACGTAGCAGAACAAGCCTGCATCATCCAACCAAATTAATATCAAACTGTCAAACTAGATGTTGTCAGAAACATATTTTAGGTTCAACTTTAGGTAGAAAAGAGAAGATTTAAGAGGGAGCCCCCATTTTGTACACACAAATTTTTCCAATATCTCTTCACACCCACACACAAGCTGTTACTTCTACAGCAATTGTGACAACAATTCTGAATGGCTGGTTTCAAGAGGGAGGGTTCATGTCAAGCTGAACTGCAGAAAAGGCACAATTGTACATATTTAACATTTTGTCAGTGTTGGAACAACCCTTCATTCTGTAAAATAACTATGCAGAACAATAGGTCCCCTTTAAACATTACCAACCCTTATAATATGCCCCCGGGGTGCTTCTCATATTAATATTCCAGACCTGCAGTATTCAGACATCTAAAATGACCTGACCAACTGTCCCTCGTCCTACTCTGGAGTGTCTTGAAAGCATACAAAAGCCTGGAGGGGTACAAATGGACGAAATCTGGATTTGTGATGAATTCAATTACTTAATGTAATTGATGTGCTAACTTGTACAGTATAGTGTTAGCTATAATAATAATAATAATAATTTAGGACCTGCTCCGAGGTCATCAATTGGCACACATGCGATGCATGCATGCAATTCGTATCTGCGATTAACCCATCCCGTCGTCCTTCCCCCCCAAGGGCAGCCGGGAGCAGACAGGCGTCAACGTGAGCCGCGCCAGGGGACCAATCCAAGTGCTCCTGTCCGTCCTCGTCAAGGACGCCACAGCGTTAGCGATCTTGTTGTTGTGCATGTTTTTCCATTGGGTTTATCTTATCGGGGGGGAAACCCTTGCGAGCACGGGGAGAACATGCAAACTCCACACAGAAAGGCCTGGGAGATACCCCACCTGGGTAACTGGCATCATGGAAACCTGGTCCCCAAGCGGGAATCTAACCCTGGACCTTCTTGCTGTGAGGCGACAGTGTTAACCACTACACCACCGTGCCGCTAGTCTGTATTGTTGACTTACCACAATCTGTAATGAGTCACATGACCACATCTGTAATGAGTCACATGATCACATCTGTAATGAGTTGCTACATGCAGAATGCTAAGAAATCTGATGGGAGTCAACAGGATCAAACTGTGTCTTGCCACGAGGGAATGATGGAATCTTTCATTCAGTTTGGCGTGGGAGTGGATGAACACTCTGACATTGAAACCGTACTTGGTTTCTCTGCAAGTAATTCAAAACAGTCAATAATGCAAACTGTCTTTTCAAAGTTACTGTTCCAAAATGCATATGGAAGACATTTTCTTAATGATTCCCTGTCAGGCCATAACTAGACTTGGCACTAGTCTGGTCTACAATACATTACACTAATGCAGTGGTCGAATCAATGCCAACATAATAAGCCAACAAGTCAAAAGACAATTCATTCTGAGCTTAATTAAACATATACTGCTGGAATAATGTTAGGCCAGACTTTTTGAGATAGGGAGTGTAATATTCATGCCTTGAATATGTCATTTACGACAGGCGCGCCAGGCGCACCTTCCTGTTATGTATACCTGCACAAGGGGTCCTGACAGTCAGTTGGCTGCCAGCCGTGGATGGAGTCACACTCATGCTTAATGTTGCAATAAACAACTTAACGTAATCTCCTCGTCCTGAATGATTATTCTCTTTAAATCGAATACGACAGGGAGCTACAGCTATCAGTAGTGAATATGTTGTTAAATCAGTAGATCTACAGGATGAGAATATGAACCTTGTTGTCATCTCATTCTAGTTCAGCTCTATTCCTTTTCTCTTTTAACAGCATATTTCCAGTCCTCAGATAGCTTAGCATTACAACTCGAGATTTCATGTGTTTCTTACAGTTTCCACTGTCACACGGTGGAGCTTCTGGGTCCTCATCATCATCATCATCATAAGGAATAGGCTGGAAATCATATTCATGTTCTTTGTAGGGTGGATTCCTTCACAGGAGATTCTCCTGTGAGAATACGGTAGGCAGTATTCGCTTGCCGCTGTCTCAAGGACAATCTGTTGGACGGATTTCAGCTGCAGCTGATGACTTCTTCGCTCCCTCTCTTCTTTGGAGTTTGCTCTTCTTTCTGTCATGTGTTGAATACATCTTCCCCACATTCTCCTCTTCTCAGGGGATGGTGTAACGGTTTTTACTATAGTCACTAATAGTTAACTCCATTTCCGCCTGTCTCTTAGAAATAAACATATGGATGACGAACTTCCTCAAATTAAATGAGGGCAAAACTGAAATCCTACTAGTCGGTCCTATAACAAAAAGAGAAATGTTACAGAGCAATATGGAGCAACTTACTCCTTGGATAAAACCCGAAGTTACAAGTCTTGGTGTTATAATAGACTCAGACCTAAGCTTTAAATCACACCTCAACAAGGTGACAAAAACATAATTTTTCCACCTTAGAAATATAGCTAAGGTACGGCCGTTTATAAATCAAAAAGAGACTGAAAAACTGATCCATGCCTTATCTCAAGCCGACTTGACTACTGTAATGTAATGCACTCCTCACTGGCCCCCCCCCCCCCCCCCAAAAAACACAAAACGACTCAAACTCATTAAAAACTCGGCAGCTAGGCAACTAACTAGAACCAAGAGGAGAGACCACATCAGTCCAGTATTAGCTAACCTACACTGGCTTCCGGTAACATTTAGAATTGATTTCAAGGTCCTTCTCCTTACAAAGCACTAAATGGAACAGGACCAAGCTACATTGCAAATTCTCTAGTCAACTATGTGCCTCTTAGAACATTGCGATCATCTACTACTGGTCTATTGAAGGTTCCAAGCCACAGTCTAAGGAAAATCGGGGATGCAGCCTTTGCAAACTATGCACCAAAGTTATGGAACACACTACCTATGGACCTTAGGGAAGCTAGATGTCTTAACCTGTTCCATCCGACAGAACCGGCGGTACCGGTCATGAAATGACATCTGGTCATAAATCAATATTTTTTTGACTGTTGTATAAAAGTAGCGATTTTAATTTCAAACGTATTCAAGTACTGTATTAACATCACTAACATGTCACAACAGCATTTAGAATGTATATTATAATCAATACGTTAGTTTAGTAATAGGTTAAAAGTGTCATTAGATAGATTAAACTTTTCGATTTGGACAAGTCTAGTCGCGAGGGCGACCATTTTGGATATTTTTGAACCATGGGAATTGTCTTTTTGCAGCCATTTTGTAATAGACATCACTAGCTGTCAATCAGCGTTGGAATCTTTCAGAACTACACTTCCTGGAAGATTCTATAGGGGTTCAGAGTTCTGTATGAATTATGTAACGATCCCAGGTCCTGTGGGGCCTGGGTTAAGGAGAACAATAACATTGGACACTCTCTACCTCCTTCCAATGATATCATACCACCCTCTAGTGCAGGGGTTCCCAACCTTTTTTCCCCCAGGGACCCCCAAACATCTCTGATGAAATTCCTGGACCCCCCTCCTAATAAAATACCATAAAATACTTTTTTTTTGGTCATTTTAATACTTTTTTTTGTCATTTTAATAACAAACTGCTTATACACAGGCATATGCATCATAATTAGACCCACAATGCTTCTTTGACTTGTGCCTTCAATCAACAAATCTCATCTTGCACCATATGTATTTCAAAATGTTGGCCAATATTCAAATCCTGTATTCATCCTCTCAAATCAGGCCCTAATGGTGAACGGTTTGCATTTATGTTGAATTAAGTAAGAATCCACTGCAGTAAAAATATCCTCACCTCGAGTGGTGGTAGTAAGGTTGACTGACATGAGAATGTCCTGCTTCAGATCCTCATTTTCGATATACTGCACATAAACGATGAGCACAGCCTCGTCTGCGACAGTTGTAGTTTCATCAAGTTATATGGCAAATGGACCCTTTCTAAGCTTTTCTGACAGCTGCTGCTCGCAATCACTTGACATCTTATCAATTCGGTCTTTCACTACATTGTTCGACAGTGGTACTGATTTTAGTTTATCTGCCACCTGTGGGCCACACAGTTTCTAAACCATTTTGATGCAGGCTGGTTTGATGAGCTGCTCGCCAATATTGTGCGGTTTCTTTGCTTTTGCAATTAAAAGCGAACACTTAAAGGAGGCTTCGGTAGCCTTCTGTAAATCACTGCCACCCCTGCTCCACGCTACTCTAACATCAACGGGCTTGTTCGCCTTGAGAGACTGTTCTTTCCTCCGAAAAAAGTTTGGATCCTTCCCAACGGTTTCTGGGTGCTTAGACGCCTGATGTCTCTTCAGCTTGCTGGGCTTCAGGCTCGAGTTTGCCAAAAAGTTTTAAACTGTGGATACCAAAAAGAGAAGGTAAATACAACTTTGAACTGTTTAACAGTAATCCAGAACTATTTTATTGTACTGTACAACTACTACATGGAACAAATAAATACTAATGGAATACATGGAATACCAATAAAAAAAAATCAAGTTCATTCATGCATTCAAGTTCAAGTTCTTTATTGTCAAATACACAACAATACAGGGGCATTGCAGGTAATGACATTTTTGTGTTTCAAGCTACAGTAAGACTCAACAGTGCATTAAGAAACAACAATGAATACAAGAATGGGAACAATAAGTAGTAGTAGGATAAAATTGAAATAAAGCGAGGTAAGATAAAATTGTCAAATTATTTACAGAAAGTGTCATGCGTATAAGTCAAGTCAAGAGTCACTGTATTGTCCCATCAGCTGGGGCAATACACCGCTTCTGACAACAAACCTATCCATTGCGAGTCCAGGTTACACACAAAAGACCAGACCCCCGGCCCCCTCCCGCGATTATACATGCGCAGGATGTAGTGAGATGTGTATTGGAATACTGTGTGCCGGCCTCCGTTGATGAAGGGGTGAGACATGGCAAATACACACAGCTGCCGGGTGGAAAACTCAAAGTCAAAGTTTATTTATTTTGTCAATGCGTCCCCACTGTCACCTACCCACGACCCCACTGTGGGTCGCAACCCATAGTTTGAGAACCGCTGCTCTAGACTAAAAGGGGTTTAAAAAATCCTTTATTCCGTATAGTGCATGTTAAGGTGCAGTGCACCTTAACAGTGTTTTTGTGTGTTCAATAACAATAAGTAGTAGTAGTAAGATACAATACAAAATTTGGTAAAGAAAAAATAAAAGTAAATTCTTACAGAAAGTGTATGTGCATATTATTAAGGTGCAGGGTGCGTGTGTCTTTGTGTGCCGTCAGCCGTCTCTGAATGGTCCCCGCCTTAAAGGAACGGTTGACCTACTAAACGCTGGAGATTTATGGTGAACCCCAGACGGTATTGGCAGGGATTCACATTCAAGGCTGAATATGAATGTCAGCTCCGACATCAAAGATGCCAGTAATTTTCCCCCATGGCTGCGATTTGAATGCAGAGGTTCTTGCCAGCTTTAAATGCCAATATCCCTTGCTCCAATTTAGGCCGCCAGAACATTTGTGACCCCAACTAGTGAAACACAGCATCTACTCAGTACTCACACAAGTCCTTTAAAAGGCAAGTAATGAATATACAATAGACCTGTTCGCTGTATACGTCAGACTCAGTGTGCGCACGCATCACCGGAGCAGAAAGGAAAGTAATCCTGGTCAGAACAACAGGGCAGACTACAATATAATTTGCATTTGTTAGCCATGCTAGCCATCTAAACAATCAATCCATGCCAAAGCTAGATTATGTAAAAGGTGCAAGACTCACACTCACAGCCACGCTGATTTGGCTAAATGACATCCAGCCATTTTTGTTTGAAACTACTTTTAGTCAGGGGAGTGCCATGGTTTCTCCATAGAGCCCCGTCATATTCTTATAGCGCAGCAGCTCGCGCAGGTCCGGGGCAACTTAGTCACGTGACTCCGATGGTATTGCTGATTGGCTCTAGCACGGTATGTTTGTATACAGCGAACAGGTCTATATGTTGTTGAGATACAGGCAGTGTTGGGAAAGTTCACTTTCTACATGAACTAGTTCAGTTCATAGTTCAACATTTTTAACTAAAGTTCATGGTTTCAAAAATTAACTAGTTTATAGTTATTTTTTCAATACGTTGCTGCGAACTAATGATTGCAACAACCCATATAGAATAGAACCACAGACAGCAATCAGAATACTGGCATTTCCATCACACTGATTATTTATCAGTGTTTCCCCTACCATTTCCTTGAAGGGGCGATCCGTGTTGCGTGCAACAAGTATCTCTCTCCACGCGCAACACGCACACACATTTCCGTGTGCGTCCGTCCCAAATCTGGCACACTTTTGAACGAAGTTATACTGTGAGAGAGCGCCGAGAATGAACGTGTTCACAATTACGTTCATCTAGCGGAAATACAGTACGTTCAGTTCACGTTTGCCCAAAATATGAAGAGTTCATGAACGATCGTTTCTTTGAACGCGTTCAGGTACATCACTGGATACAGGGGGACATGACTGCTCCTGTATCTAATAGGCCTGGTACCACAGGGTTCTGACTGGTGAAGCAGAGACGCATGCAGCTCCTGTATCTAATAGGCCTGGTACCACAGGGTTATGACTGGTGAAGCAGAGACGCATGTGTCGCGGGTGGGGGTATATGGGTGTCTGTATGGGGGTGTGGATGTACCTGCGGGAGCCCAAGAGGAGGACGTGTCCCGGGATGGTCTGGAAGAGGATCTAAAGGCTTACCTGGCTGATATAACAGGTAAGTGAATATCGGCCTATGATGGTATTCCAATCACCGTCACTGTACTGCACCATGCTGTCCCTGTTTTTGTCTAGACGGAGTCCAGGAAGTCCCGGTGGGAGAGGAGAGAGCCGTCTTGGGAGGATGGTGATTTTGTGCAGAAGACAGCTACAGCAGGCGAGTGCAGGACCACCAGGGGGGGGTAGCTTACGTAACGTCATGCAGTCTACACATGTGTGCCCTCTTTCTTACGCAGCTGGGGAGCGTCGTTGGAGGGAGCGAGAAGTGGATTGGCTGGCTGGCGTGACGGGGCGGTGCCCGGAAGTACTGGCGCTGTTGAAAGGAGGATCAATGGGGGACAGTAGCAAAACGAAACGGGAGTCGAGAGGACGGCACCAGAGGACGCGGAGCTGTAGGAGTACGAGGACACGCAACTCTTTTGTTTTGTGCTTTTTCTCCAGTGGAACAAGTTCCTATTGCCGACTGCGGTGTTCCCCCCCCGCAGTGGAACGGGTGGAGCCTCAGACAGGAGAGGCATTGTCGCCGCACTGCACGCCGTGAGTAAATGGATACAAGATATCAGAATACGCGCCTGACAAGCTAACTGTTTCCCGAGTGGTAAATGAAGACATAGAAGAACAGTGACTGCATTGGAATTAGGAATATTGTTAGTAGCGTGGAGCTGAAGATTATCAGAACGGCATGCAGTAAGCCAGTAAAACTGTAGAAGATTTGAACCCAGTATTTTGGACACTCCATCCTCTGTGAACTACCTTTCTCTCTCTTTGTTGTATCATATGGAGGATATCTAATTTGTGCATTGTGACGAACCCGGGAACGGGGGGACCTTGCTATTACTGACTTTGCCCTCCATTACAGGCGGGAAAACATTATTGTACGCCTGGTGCTTGGAGTATACTAAAACACCCCAGTACGGACAGAACAGTTTTAGCCCGAAGGCGTGAGGGGCTACGGGAGCGGAAGGGGGTGGCGTCCTTCCGGCCCTCACCTTCGGGCCCCGGTCATAACTAAACCTTTGTTTGTAGTGTTTGTAAACTCAGCGCTTCCACTGCCCAAACCTAGGTTAGGATATGAGAGGAGTATTCTAGGCCTAGGCCCTACCCCTAGCGGTGAGCAGCCCCCACTATTTTATCCCAGCCCCCTTAGTTGCTGTGTGACACTTAGTGTGTATTTACCTACCTATATTCCCTATAATCATTTGCCGTGGCTCCCCGAGAGATGGTGTGATATCGATACCTATTTTAGGCTATTTGCAGTGAACCGTGTTTTGAGGTGTGGTGTGATTCTAGACTAATGTTTGATAGTCATAGACCCGTGTGCAGGGCAAACCCTTTTTCTTCACGTGTGTAGTGCCTCAGGGGCGGGGATAGGTAGCGTGGGTGGGAGCAACAGTCTGGGGCTGGGTTTACAGGGCATTGAGCGCTTCCTCCTTTTAACTACCCTAGGCCTAGGAGGCGTGGGTCTTTTAAATAGGCTAACTACTAATTATTTATATAAAAGTATAACCCTTGTATTAGATATCTATTTTTCCTACAATAAAAGCTTCTTACTGATTCTTGGCGCATTCTCCCGTGTCTGTTTGTGGTCTTGGGGAAATTCATGGTGGTAGTTCGGCTGAAGAGTATCCGTGCATGTGCACACCTTAGCCTAACCTGGATACTTCCCGTGGGGGTCTGGTGACACATGCAGCTCCTATTCCTGGTCCTTTATTTACGTCTCCATCCATACATTGCATCCGCTGACCAGAAGGTTCACCACAGCTGTTATCTAGTAACTAGTCCCCTTGTCTCCATCAACCTCCTCTCACCTCCAGGACACACATCACATCTGGTACAATTGACAATGTTTCTTTTCAGTGGTCCCTCAACCCACTAATATACATGTAGATGTGGAATAAGAGTCAATACACCCCGGGCGCCAGGGTGGCCCACCGCGTAGCTGTGCTGCAGTGCAAAGCGGACGTCCCGGGTTCAACTCCCGGACCCGGCGACCTTTGCCGCATGTCTTCCCCCAAGTCTTCTCCCAAGTCTTCTCCCAACCTTCCTCTCTGTCGGGCCTGTCCGAAATAAAGCAGTAAAATGCCATTTTGGCATCCAGCCGATACAGACACCGATACCGATTGTTGGATACATGCCTATCCTCAGATAATAATGTGTGGTATCACAAGGGGTTATACCACTGCTTGCAAGAAATTAAGTCAAATTAAAGGGAAAATTAACTATCTATTTGTCAGTGTTATTCTGTATCCATACATTGCCCTAACATACAGCATGCTTTGTAAGGCCCTAACATACAGCATGCCTCGCTTGAATGAAGATAACATTCGCTTTGAAGATTATTGTCGGTGTTTCAGACCAAAATGGAGCCAATTATTACGTAAGTCGAACACTGTGAATGTATACTAATGTGCAAACAGATTGAAACTTTGAATATTTCTCATATGAAGCACATTCTCAGGGGCTCACATGATTGGGATCGGATCGGGAGCAAACAAATGCTATAGGGACATCCCTAACTATCACCATTGCCATCAATAAATATATGACCACAGTCAGTGCAGCCAGGTTTCCAATATCGCCTACAAGCCCCGATCTCAAAACAAAACGTGCGCACAGCCGCACGGTGGTATCTCTTGTTCTCTCTCTCTCACACGCACACACACACACACACACACACACACACGCACACGCACACACACACACACACACACACACTGCAGCATTATGTACGTCAAACACTATACACAAATTAGGCGAAACTGCAAATGATCAGGCCTATACAGTATATACCAAGAATAACTTCAGTATACAGCAGATTTTGTATTGTTAAAAGGGCCAAGGCTGGCTCATGCAAATTAAACATTATGACTTACCATTAGAAGAGTTGAAGGCGACGAGTGGCACTGAACCTTCCACTCAGTTGTACATTTTCACGTGAGGTCTTTCTCAAACTGAACCAATTGGGCCTTTCGTTTGTGGAGCATTGTCCGTCTGTGGTCAGAAAAAAACTTTCCGTAGCGTTGAGAACAAGGACGCGAGAAGTGGGGGTGCGACGGGTGCTCCAGCACCCCCTGCTGGCGGGGAGGGTAACTGCAACTGCAAGGTGGTTTTGGCCTTTATTCCATTGGAATACCGACGCTACTCAATGTCATAGAGCGGAACGGCACTGCAGATTTACCCTATTCTTGGAATTCATTGCCAGATCCATAGGGGCGCTGTCTCGATAATGCAGTGTTATTAAAACAGCGTGTAGCCACTCATGAACCGGTTGGGATTCGAATAGACGCGGCCTGGAAGCGTCAACGCGGAACTGGAAATCCGTTGGTAAAATAAATAGCGGCCTGGAATAGTTTTTGTTTTGGGACAATTCGCAGTAAAGGAATATATCTGTCGGCGATGTTGTATGCGGGAACGAATTGCAGAGAGGGAGGACTGTCTGAAGTGGAGAGTGTGTTTACTTGTGTCTCAGAAAAGAAATGGCTCATCTGATTTCTTTAATAATAATAACCTGGACTTGCTGCAGCATATGCATCCGGATATTCTGGACTCACTGGACATTCATGTTGTCATGAAGGAGTTTATTTCCACCACTCCTGAACGCAAGACCACCTTCTGTGTTTTACCGTCTTCGGAAAAGGTAATGTGTGTTATTATTATTATCGCTCCTGCAGCTATTGATTTTAGCCATTATCTGAATAAAAAAAAAAAAACTATAAAAAAAAATCTAACCCTAACTAACCGTACTGTCATGCACTTGTCCTAATAAACTAACCTACACTGTAGCACTCAACACTTTGATGAACATTGTTGCTCAGCTGATAGAGTTGTGCCCTTCCTCATGGCTTGTCGTACAGAACTTGTAAGTCGCTTTGGATAAAAGCGTCAGCTAAATGACTAAATGTAAATGTAAATGTATTGTTGTTGCGACAGTGACACAGAGGGCGCAACAGCCAGATGGGGTAAGCTGGGCTGTGATGTGTGCATCAGAACGCTCAGAGCGCGGAGTTGGGCAGCTGTTTTGATTGAAAAGTTTGATTGAAAAGTTTATTAACAGATTGCAGAATGGGTACAGTACAGTACAGCTCAATACATACAATTGTTAAGGGGATGCAGACCAGAGAAAGACTTTCGTCTTGTTTACATCAGGGACCGTCCCCCATTTTCAATTCATCATAGTATCCTAGTGAACGAGAGTGTTGGTTATGACTGACAGACATGTGGAGCTGTTTGCAGATAGCGAGCATTTTGACGTGTTGCGTGGTGGCGATGTCTCGCAGACAATACAACTACAAGTATAATTATATAATATATATATTTTATATATAAAAAAAAATTATAAAAAAAAATAAAATTTATCAAAAACGATCGATATTTCAGCACCCCCACTCCCCGCGGACTTCTCGCGCCCCTGGTTGAGAACGAGTTGAGAACTTCTGTGGAGGCGCCGAAAGTTAATCCGTGCTTGAGCGCAGTCAGTACACTGGGCATTGGCACGAGAGATTTGTGGTAGTGTGATAAAATGTACTTTGTGGTCCAGATCCCCTCCTCATTTAACAGTCGTGGATCATGATGGCTAACCACGTTAGCTTCTGCTGCATTAACAGATGCACATGCACCGGGCGCTTCTTGGCAGACTTCATGGCGCCTTACCGAAAGCTCTTCAGAGGTGCTGGTTTCTCCAATGTTAGATGTTGGAGGACCTGGGGGAGGCCTTGGAGGAGGCCGTGAAGAAGGTGCCCCTGCCCCACCATGCAACCATTTTCGTATGTCCATTTTTTATGCCCGTCTCCTTGTCTTTTATTTTACCGTCCCTAACGGTGACGGACCCTCTATAAATTGTATGGTTTTAGTTTTCGCGCTCACTTTTTGCGTTCACTCACGCAGTCACGCTCTGACTACCCATCAACTCAACGTGACCAATTACGTAATAACAAATTCAAACACACACCAATCAGCGATCTAACATACACTTAAGATTTTTTTTATAATAATTGCGGGCATGGCGTTTGGAGGGGCACAATGCGCCATCTGGGGGGGGGGGCATGGCCCGCGAATGCCCCCCCATGGCACCGACACTGATGCTACAGACTGGTTTAAATGTGCATCAGCTTGCGCTAATATGGGCAGGGGCACATACATTTTGTCATTTAGCTGACGCTTTTATCCAAAGCGACTTACAAGTTATGTGCGACAAGTCATCAGGAAGGGCACAACTCTATCAGCTGAGTAACATAATAATTTTTTTTCCCGATTTATAATGCACTCTATATCTGGAAACCAAGTATCAGAGAGTGCTACAGAGTAAAAACAGACTAAAAACAGAAAAAACATTAGGCAATTAAAGAAAGAAGACATAAAGCATAAAAAAGGGATAAAACACACAAGGCATGTATAAAAAGGTTAAAACTAAGGGAAGGCTTTCATTTACATTTACATTTACATTTAGTCATTTAGCTGACGCTTTTATCCAAAGCGACTTACAAGTTCTGTGCGACAAGACAGCAAGAAGGGTATAACTCTATCAGCTGAGTAACAATGTTCATCAAAGTGTTGCGTGTTACAGTGTAGGTTAGTTTATTAGGACAAGAAGAGGTTGTTTCGTGAAGAGGTACGTTTTAAGTCCTCTTTTAAAGGAAGCAGTGGTCTGTGGTGCTCTGAGGTAGTCAGGGAGGGCGTTCCACAGGCGAGGAGCAGCCGAGCAGAAGGCCCGGTCGCCCATGGTGCGGAGCTTGGTCCTGGGGGGAAGGAGGCGGTTTGTGTTGGCGGAGCGAAGGGTACAGGTGGAGGGTTCTGGGGTTAGGAGATCTTTGAGGTAGGGGGAGCTTTTCCGTGGATGCACTGATGGGTCAGAAGGGATATTTTGTATTCAGTCCGGGTGGTGATGGGTTCATCAAAGTGTTGAGTGCTACAGTGTAGGTTAGTATATTAGGACAAGTGCATGATGACAGTAAGGTTAGTTAGGGTTATATTTCTTTTAATAAAAAAAAAAGTATAAATAAAAAATAAATTGGCACCTCAGGGGCACCTGATATTTCAGCAGGGGCATGTGCCCCGAGTGCCGCCCCAGTGGTATAATCGCCCCTGCAGGCTGTACCCCCTCGGTTTCCTCCCACTCTATCCCAGCCTATAATACTCTCTCTCTCTCCCTCTCCTAATTGCAGGCATGGGATTCAGGTGTGTGTGGAGACCAGAGGAGCAGTTGATCAACTTCTGCTCTATCTATTTAGACCTGGCTCAGATGTCATCATGCTGCCAGATCGTAACTTCTCGTATACCAGTCAGTCATTTATAGTTAGCGCTCGTTATTGTATCAGTTCCATTATCCGTTTGCCTTGTCTAACCCTGTCTGGTCCTCCTTGTCCACAGTCCTCTATACCTGGCTCCCCACCCTGCTCCCGTCTTCTGGATTCCGTGTGTGACCTTCGCCTGCCTGACTACTCTTCTCCTTGTGGACCCCCTGGACTGTCTGAGAACCCGACCCCGGCTACGACCACTCGCTTGTCTGACTACCCTACTACTCTCCTACTCCCTGGACTGTCTGAGAACCCGACCCCGGCTACGACCTCCTGCTTGTCTGACTACCCACCTATGCGTCTACTCCCCTGGACTGTCTAAGAACCTGGTTACATGTATTTTCCCTTTATATAATAAATATACCCGCTGTTTGGGTTTTATCTCTGATTCGTCATCGTCTCTGCCTGTTTGTGTCTGGGTTCTGGTTATAGTACAAACCATTACAGTGTTGATTTATCCAAGTAGAATTAGAACCTGTTTTGTTCAGACCGCCTGGATGGATGGGGAAATCAGATTACATTCCTAAATGGGAGAATTGTGACTGGCCTGAGATTAGAATGCCAGATGTAAAGAATAGGAGTCCTTATTTCTGAGATTCTGATCTTGAACAATTTCATGTGGGGATCCTGCAATCCTGTAAAGGTTTTTGAGGGGAAATATGGAGCATTAATGTGTAACGAAGCTGGTGCATGTTGGTTGTTTATTTATTTCCTCTGAGCCTCTTTCAAAGTAAATAAAATATTGATTCGATATCAGCAAGAATATGAAAGCAAGACGGCATACAATATTCAGATCTTTCTTTTGATTGTTTTAACCAGTCTGCATTATTTTTTATCCAGTATACGTTCTGCTTCCTTGGTCTCCCTAACAGCCGTACTGTATTTTACCCATTCTGCAATCTGGTAATACAGTTTTACAATCAATCAATCACTCCCTTTATCCCCAGCCCCTGCCATGTTCTGCTTCCTCTGTTCTCCTTTATCACCAGCCCCTGACCTTTATCACCAGTCCCTGCCAAGTTCCTTTATCACCAGCCCCTGCCCTTTATCACCAGTCCCTGCCATGTTCCTTTATCACCAGCCCCTGCCATGTTCCTTTATCACCAGTCCCTGCCATGTTCCTTTATCACCAGCCCCTGCCATGTCCTTCATTATTCTGCAGGCTCTGGATTTGCACCTCCTGTCCTGCAGGGGTGCTAGTGCAGTACTCCCAGGCACGTGCACACATAGAGCCCAAGGGGTGCTTGAGCACCTGCCTTTTTGAGCCTCGTAAAAAAAAGTGCCCTAATATTTTTTTTTTATTTTTTTTTACAGTTACACATATAGACTGCCCTTCCTACTGAAAAATTTCAGGATAGAATCAAAATATTAGGTAAAGAGAGAGAGATGCCCCATATTCCATTGCAGTTTGCACGGCCTCCTCAGCGTGCCTCTCCGCGGACCTATATATTTTATGCATAGCGTGGGTGGTGATGATGATGATGATGATAGAAACCGCTGTGGCGCATACAGTTGAATGCTGGTATTACACTCACTGAGGGACACGAAGAAGTCAAGTCCAATGGGATTTGGGAATCTCAAATACGAATCGGGATTGGAATAAAAAATGCATTTATATTAAACAATACAGAATATACAGCACTTCTTGGGGTCTGTAGGGTAAGCACTTATTCCCTCCCCCCTGAACATTTATGGAGATGTATGGGCCTTTTAAGTCAGTGATAAAAGTGTCTTTCAAGGATAAGTGAGCTCCTGCACTGATTATTATAGTTCAATATTCAATATTTGATCACCAAAACCCCCCAAAAAGCATAAAAAGGTTGAAAAGGGCCCTTAAAAATCGGGCTTGCGCTCTATGCTCGCTCGGTTAAGACACACACAGGCATAGTGCCCTTTTCAGCCTTTGAGCACCTGCCCCTCTAAAGTCCTGTGCACGTCCCTGAGTACTCCCGTACCCGTAGTCTTGGTTCAGTTCCATGTATCAGGTTTCACTGTCTTGGTTCAGTTCTATGTGTTGTGTTCTCAGTCTAGTAGTTTCCATAGTTCCGTAGTTCTTTTGTTTCTTGTAGTTCTCCTCTAGTCTGTCTCTTCACCAGCTGCCCCTCATTCGTTATCACCCAGGTGTTCTCAGTTGTCATTCCCCCCTGTGTATTTATGTTTGCTCTGCTGCACTGTTCAGTTTGCCGGTTAATTTGTTTGTTCTTGTTTGTTGTACTTGTCAGCCTGTGTCTGGAGTTTCTTTCACTATAGCCTCCATGTGTCTTTTCCGTTGTTAGCTAGTGTTTTCACTTTGCTATTTTAGTCTAGGTTGGTCACCCCGTTCCTGTGAGTTCCTGTTGTATTTTCACCCGTCACCTGTGTATCCTGTACCTGCCCGCATCCTGTTATCAAAGAAAACACATCGCTGGGGTTTATTCACCGTCATCTTCTTCCCCTTTGAATGTATATATATATTTTTTTTATGATCTCTTTCTCTTAAACAGTACTGTATATCTGTATGTCATGTATGTCATGAATGTCTTGATTAATTGAAAATGGGGGACCCTGATGTAAACAAGACGATAGTCTTTTTCTGGTCTGCATCCTCTTAACAATTGTTGTATTGAGCCGTACTGTGTATTGTACCCATTCTGCAATCTGTTAAATAAAGTTTTCAATCAATCAATCAATCTGCCTCCGCCGGTTTGTCCTGCATTTGGGTGCTTCAACTACAAACCATGACAGTATGCACAGAAGATTGCTTGGCCTAATCAAATGCTAATGGAGGTATTCCTGTGCTGGCAAGAAATAAAAGAAGGGAAATGATGATGGGCAAAAAATGAATCCCAGGCATATGTAAAGCCAAGAGTGTTGCCATGGGAACAACTACGTTATGCATTCAGAGACTGGGCCTTGGTAAAGGGGAATAGGGCAATAGAATTACTGCTTATTGTGCCTCTTAAACCAATCCTGTATATAAAAGAGTGTTAGAGAATGATTATATTAGTAGATAATAAATCATTATTCACACACTATTCACACATCTTGAATGTCTTCCTTTCAGTTCTTGATTGCAGCTCTACAGTGTGACCGTACAGAGCACAGCTGTGGGCCACAGAATATAAATGTATGAATAAACCATTTAAATAGCAAAGACAGCCAGCAAGTCAATAAAAGTTCAACGTCCTATTGTGGGTGTCTACGAAACCATGTGATCCATTGTATTACAAACATGTAAAGGTTATCCTCTGTAGAAATTGAAAAAATAAAACACTCACAATCAACTACATATCCCATGCAGTATTTGAGTATTCTTTACTACTACTACTACTACTACTACTACTACTACTACTACTACTACTACTACTACTACTACTACTACTACTACTACTACTACTACTACTACTACTACTACTACTACTACTACTACTACCATTAAAATGTATTGAAAGGTATTGGTCTCTGCAGAAAAGACTAAATCATTTCACAAATGACCAATTAAGGGTCGCAGACCATTCACCCAGTAGGGATGTAAACACCCTCAAATTAAAGTGGAAAGTCAGTTTCACCTTTTTCTTATTTGAGAAAAAGGTAGTGAATATCCATAGCTGCTTTTCCCAAGCCCACTCCCACACTCCCAGTGCTGAAACAACAGCCTCATCTTTCACTCTGTCATCTTTCTCTTCCATTACAGACGCTGAAGCTCTGACACTGGTGATGTCGAACCTAAATCTGGTGATGTCGAACCAACCCACTATATGCCAGCTGGACCCGGCCGATACTCTCCCCACTCCTCCAGACCATAGCACCAGACATCCTCCCATTCCTAACGGCAACCATCAACTCCTCTCTTAACTCCGGGGGGTTTCCACCTCCCTAAAACGAGCTAGAGTCACACCACTCATCAAAAAACCAACCATGAACCCCACCGTCATAGACAACTATCGCCCTGTCTCTCTTCTCTCTTTCCTCTCTAAATCACTTGAATGCTCCGTATCAAACCAGCTCACTGATTATCTATTACAGAATGACCTCCTAGACCCAAATCAGTCAGGCTTCAGGACTTGTCACTCCACAGAGACGGCCCTTATCACAGAGGCTCTTCACTTAGCAAGAGTGAAAGGCCTCTCCTCTGTCCTGATTCCCCTGAACCTGTCGGCAGCTTTCGACACAGTCAACCATCATATCCTCCTCACATCCCTTGCAGGAATGGGAGTTGTAGGTTCTGCGCTGGCATGGCTGTCATCCTACCTCATGGAGAGGCACCCTGTCAGCCCCCTACCACCTAAAGATGCGTGTCCCCTTGGACCCCTCCTAATTCTCTCTCTACACCAAATATCTGGGTATGGCGCTTGTTATTGCTTTGGCCCGGTCTGAATTAATAGCGAGATGCTGCTTGAATGCCACAGGGAGCTGGGTTTGCTTCTTCCGTGTACCAGTGATATTCACATTTGGGTGATGCCGTTTCAAATGCATGATAAAGTTTGCAACGTTTGGCTGCGTGGGATGAACAAACAACATCCGGTTAGTTGTGCACGTTATATTAGGGCCGGGGGGATTTAAGTTCTGCAAAAAAAGGTTCCGTACCGTTGTCGGCAGGTTGTTAACATCAACACCTGATAAGCACTGGTGGGGGGAGGTTTGGTCAGAGAGCTATGGGGAGAGTTCGACATCGATAGAAACGGACGTTTAGTGTGTTAAAGGTGACCAGCCATTGCCATGGTAGCGTGTCACTTAGTAACAAGAAAAGGGGGCAGGCCCCATTGCTAGGGGGAAAAACGTTATGAGATGTGAGTTCCTTCCGGGGTAAGTTAGATTAAGACACGACGTGGAGGCGAGCAGACGCGTTGATCAGATACTTTGAAACGATCCCTCCTCCCCCTGAAAATAAACATCATGAGCTAAGGAAAGAGATCCAGCGTTGTTTCTTCTGATTACGGATGTACCAATGGGGTTTGATACAGTGTGTGACAGCCAATGTGAAGTATTGAAAACAAACACAACGCAGATGGGGAAAGTCACGGAGCAGCAGGTGATGAGTGGATTAAATTATCAAAGGCTAGAAACGCTATCATCTTTCACAGTGGAGAACGTAGCCGTGTCTCTTTCCCTGACCGCCAAGAACCTAGGTGTAGTCCTTGATGACTGGCTGAACTCCTCTGCTCACATAGCCTCAACAACCAGAACCCAATTTTCTACTACTACCAACCTACTATGCTAATTATGTCTATACCACTAGTAGATAGGGGTGGGATGATGAATCGATCCAGATCGATATATCGATCTAATTATCAACGATTCAATAGGATCGATGCAACAACGTAAAAAGATCGGTTCATATCGATACTCTTATTTTGAAAATCCTGTGGCAAGTCGTATTTACGCACAAGCGCAGCTCCAGCAGCTGGATTCGTGTGAGATCCTAGTAGTAGTAGTAGTTAGTAGTAGTTTATTTTTTTCAGTCATCAAAAAAAAGTACAATATACATCATCATTTATCAATATTTGATTATTTACAGTGACTGAAAAAGGTACAGACTGAAGCATAGTGCTTATATGTGCCTGTCCTATATTCTTACCAAAAAAGAATATTTTTTTTTACTCCAAAACAATATTATAAAGAAAAGAAAAAAAGCAAGCAAAACAGTGTTTTTCACCCTTGTAGTTTTTCAAAATTTAGCATTAAAAATAAAATAAAATAAAAAATACAAAAATGTAGATTCCAAAACAGTATTCTAAAAGAAAAAAGAAAAAAAGCAAACAAAACCGTGTTATTCACGCTTGTATTTTTCAAAAATTGCTTTACAAACCTTTTTCTTAAAAACTAAAAAAATTATATTACTTAACTGTATATCCGCATTGTTCCACAAGTTAACCCCAATAATAGAAATACACCTCCTTTTAATCCCTTTCTTAGCTTTCTGAACAGTAAATTTACAAATATCTCTCAAATCATATTTTCTTTCATGTGTTGAAAAAAACCTTTGCACCCCACCTGGGAGTAACTTTGCTTTAGCTCTGTACATTATTTGCATATTTTTATAGTAAACCAAATCATTAAATTTCATAATATGAGACTTTATAATCCTCACGCAAGATGTGAAAATAGATCAACAGAAAACAACAGCACGTGAAACGCCCGTGTGTGAAGACGTTACAGCAGGGCTCCCAGTGCGCCTGAAATAAGTCCCTGCTTTTTTTTGCGCAACGGGTCCAATGAGTCTTAATTAACATGCTTTGCATTCTCACCATTCGTGTATGCCCACGTCACCGTAAAACCCAAAAAACGAACGTTCGTTTCCAGCGCTAACTAAGCTAACCTAACCCTGCTCACATGCACAGAGAAAACAGCGGGAACAGAGTTCCAATAGTGAGGGAAAGTCTCTCTCTCTCCCCCTCTCTACGTTCAATGATTTTAAGTAGCAAAACGTTACACTATAATAAAAAAAAATGAATAGTTGATGATAATAAACATCTAACTTCATTAGCTGAAATATTCAAAGAGCATTAGGCCTGCTATAACCATTCTCCCTTTCTCTGTGTGTGTGTGTGTGTGTGCGTTCGCTTCCCAGACCAGATGAGGTCAGAGGAGTTTGATAGTATTTACTGAGGATGGCCAGATAATGTTGATATTTAAACGTAAAAAAGATAATACATACATGATCATGCAACATAAAACAATTGTTGTAGGAACGGTTTGGGAGAGAGGTAGGGAAGGGGTTTTAGGTTGTGTGTTGTGAGTTCCAAATTTTTTTTACTTAAAAGTTATTTCAAGTTTCTTTAATAGGATGTGAACATTTTAAAGCTCAATATATCAAAACGTGGCACTTTACAGTGAACAGGAGGTCTATTTGTATTAAAAACAATAGATTGTTTTTCATTTAAATGTCTGGAAGAGCTATAAAATTTAAATGTCAAATGATATTTTCGTTTTCCTTTTTTGAGTTGATATAAATGTTACTGATTGTGTTAAATGGGCATATGATATCGTCTCGTATCGATCCCAGCCACCTGAATAGAATCGTATCGTATCGTATTGTATCGTGGCAGACTTTGTGATATCTGCAAATCATATCGTTGTCCAAATAATCTATATCGTATCGTATCGTGATTAAACTGGTGATTCCCATCCCTACTAGTAGCACTCAAGTTCGACACTGTTTTATGAACAATATCATTTGCCCTTAGCTGCCAGAGTTGTACCCTTCCTTCTGACTTGTTGTACAGAACTTGACTGTAAATGACTGTAAAAGTAAATTGGAAAATAATTGTAACTATTTGGTCTCTTACACCCAAATTAGGTTTTAATTCTGGTTCAGACCTTCTAGCAATGTCAGAATGTAAATAGCATGTTCGTGTAATGGTTTACACTAATATTTGATGGCCTCATAAAGTCAAGATTGCACCATCCTAGGGCACAGGGAGAACATTAAGTGAATTATTAAAATAGGAGGCACTCCCCTTAAGTTTATCTTTCATTTTAATGTTACATTTCCAAATGTGCACATTGCTTCCAACGTGTTCTGTGCCAACGGAGTGGAACAATATACAAAACAAAATGATTGTTATCCCCAAGAAATCTGTCAAAAGCCATTCATAATGTATTCTCTTTTCATAAGACTGCTACAGCGAGCTAACGCTTCCCACAGGTAATTTGTGGTGGTGGTGGTGGTGGCAAGCAGTGGAAACGACTGTGTATGCAAGACTATATATTATTAATGCATGATTACGTCTGTGTGGGAAATCTGTTTGTTACTCAAATATTTGCACTACCTCTCATTGTATTTTGACTACCTCTGCATTTTGTACATTTTCATTTGGTATAATTGTATATTTTATTTTGTATAGTGTTTGGTCTTTATTCTTTAACGTTTGACTGTATGAAGCACAATTTCAGGAGGGTCATACAGAACCAATAATTTCAGTATAATGTACATGTACCTTATATGTGACAAATAAAACAAAACTTGGAACTTGAAACTTGATATTGTGGTGGACTCAGTGGCGGCTCGCCACTAGGGGCGCAAGGGCGCCGACCCACCTGCTGGCCAGCTGCTGTTAAATCAGAGAAGAAGACAATAAAACTTTTTCGTTTTTGTGTTTTATAGCCCTATAAATAATATAAACATGTTTAAAATGAATAATATTTACTCATTTTAAGTATGTTTGTATTTCCAATGCACAATATAACGTTATTATCTAAATTAAAAAAACATCGTTTTCATGAGCAGGAAGTGACGTTTTTTTTAATTTTTTCGTATTTCTCGCCCGGGCTAGAAGCGATAGCGCTCTGAGTGCGCGTCACAGTTTGATCGCTGTCTCCGTCACAGCCAATCAGTGCATACGGCGTTGTGCGTTGAAATATGACTATTATGTTGGAATCCGAGCGCGATTTGAAGCGGTCTAGGCAGCAGCGTGAACTTCCGTGAAGAATTTCCATAGCCGCATTTTCATGGAGACGCTCTCTGATTGGCCGACGCGATGCCAGTTTTTTTCCATAGCCGCATTTCTCGGGTTGGCTTAGAGAGAGAATGCGCCAGGTTTATTCAAGGACTGAGTATTTTCATTTCGATTTATAGTTAGCTAAAGCTACCACCATGGAATTGGATAATTCTGTTAAATCCATCAAATCAACACCGTTTGAAAGACGGACAAATCATTGGCCGAATCCAATTTCTAGGTTATTATTCCTAGGTTGGTCGGTGGAGATAGTGTTGTTGTGAGAATGATGCAGGCAGCTGTTTGTCTTAGACGAGCGTACCGTGACTGCAAGTTCTTTAGACTGTTAAGCTTAGGCACTCTTTCAAAGTTGGTTAAGGTTAGAGTTTGTCTTAGAGCATGGCGATAGAACGCCAGGTAGTTTGCAGGCTGTTCGAGGCGGAAATGGACAAAGACACAGCTCTTCACTCACACAGCTTGTTGGCTAACAACAAGCTATATGGATGCGGACAATGGATGGACATCAACACAGGCTGGATGGACAATGCCATGGAGTGGATATACTTTATCAACAAGCCAACAACAAGGTAGATTAGCGATCTTAACTCTAGTTTAATACATGATACGTTGTCTACTGATGCCGCATAACGTTGTAACGTTACAGCTACTGCTAGCTGTTAGCTCCGTTCTTAGCTGGCCACTTTTATAATTACTTCATGGAAACGGAGTAACGTTAACGTTTAAACGTTATGTCGAGGTCATACAATACTACAGTCGACATAAGGTTAACGTTACCCCGTTTCCATGAAGTGTTTAAATAGCAGCAATCTTGTTGAAAATGTAACTTTACTAAAATTCTCTCTCTCTCTCTCTCGCTCTCGCTCTCTCTCTCTCTCTCTAATTTCGCCGCATGTGGGACATAACCACTCAGACAATGAATGGTAACTTGTTTAAAATAACGAGCTTTACAAATGTGTTTATTATTGAATGGATCTGACATCATCTGAGAGAGAGAGAGAGAGCGAGAGAGAGAGAGAGAGCGAGAGAGAGAGAGAGAGAGCTGTGCGTGTTTGTGTTGGGCTTTTTTTACCAAACATTTGCAAAATGTTTGGTATAGCGCCCCTAGTGGCGAAGTACCCAGCGGCCGCCACTGGGTGGACTGCCACAAATATACCAGCTGTATTTATGCCTCAGTCCTATCTTGCCTAAAGCGTGTGCTTAGGTTTTAACTGGTTCCAAACATAGAGAGACTACTACAGCATCGTAAATTAAGCATCCCTGCACTGGCTCCAAGTCAGTTTTAAGATCGGTTTTAAGATTGTGTTGATCTAAAGAACAGCTTGATCTTGTGCCAACCTACCTTTCAGGCCTTTATAAGCCCTTATGGTCCCTGTACTAAAAGCAACAACCACCGGCCATGAAATATTTTTGCCTCTGTGGAAGAATCCATTTTCAGCTTAAATCTCACACCTTGGGGTCTCCAGCCCCCCCACCCCTCCCTACTATTAACCCTTTCACTGCCACATGACAGAAGGTTAACCCTTTACTATCACACAACCGATGGTCGCCTTCTGTGTATTGTCACAGTGAAAGGGTTAACCGTTTGGTAGTCCGGCAGTGAAAGGGTTAAGGTCAGTATCCCCTTCCCCTCTATTCAGTGTGATGTCATGGACACCATGATGAGACCACTCCTCCCAGCTCATTTGACCTGATTGATTGGTTGATTGATTGATTGATTGATTGATTGATTGAAAACTTTATTAACAGATTGCAGAATGGGTACAATACAGTACAGCTCAATACACACAATTGTTAAGGGGATGCAGACCAGAGAAAGACTTTTGTCTTGTTTACATCAGGGTCCCCCATTTTCAATTCATCACCTATGTACTTTGATCCACGTGCTTCACTATTAAATCTTCATCGATCGCGAGAATCTGTCATTGAATGAATCCGGTTCCACCACACACCTCCCTTGGTGACGTGAAGTGAAGAGGGAAGGCGCTTCTGTGGGAAGAGGCAACATTTGAACATGCTCACTCAGTCAGCTTCAATCGCATGTGGCCAACTGCGCAGTCCTTTGTAGTGGCAGCCTCATGGCTCCCCTCTGCCACTGCTGTGAGGGTAGGAGGAACAGAGGCTGTGGTGTGGTACATTGAAAACAACAGACGCAACAGCATTGCTGTTGGTGTGTAGGCGCCTTTATGAAAACACATGTTCTATTTCTGTATTCTCAGGACAAGGCCTGGTGAGAATTCAGCGATTGCAGAGGATCATAGCCATGGAATTCTGAATGGAAGTGGGTGACTTTCAATCTGCCGTATGAACTTGAGGCTGTTTTTTTTGCACGCAGATTCACATCTGTACGTTGTCTTTTCCATGGCTAATAGTCTAATTAGATTTTGTTAAATAAAGACCACAGACATAGCCATACATCTGAGGGCAGTAGAACTGAAGGGTCTTTATCTCTGGGAACAAACACCCATTGTGAAGACCTGTCAGGTAAATTGTAGCCTAACACTTTCCTGTGTTGCTCAATGACTTGTTGCATGTAAGATGTGTTAACATTTCCCTGTTGTGGCTCAAACCAGACCACTGCTGCCACACATCAGAGTGTTCTGGAGATGCTGGAGGAGCCTACAGACCTTGAATCTGTGATGCATGTGGTGCTGGAGGGTGCCGTTGTCCTTTGAAGGCCTTGCAGCCGTTCTCACTGCCTTTGGAGTGCTCTTTGGCCCCCAAAGATCTTTGCTTTGCACGACTGCATGACTCAAATTCAGACCCTGAGAACCAGAACCCTGCGGTGATGTGCTGGCTCTCGCTGCCTATCTGTCTAGACTTGATAACACTGGTGATATGCTGCTCTCGCTGCCTATCTGTCTACACTTGATAACACTGGTGATATGCTGCTCTCGCTGCCTATCTGTCTACACCTGATAACACTGGTGATATGCTGCTCTCGCTGCCTATCTGTCTACACTTGATAACACTGGTGATATGCTGCTCTCGCTGCCTATCTGTCTACACTTGATAACACTGGTGATATGCTGCTCTCGCTGCTTATCTGTCTACACTTGATAACACTGGTGATATGCTGCTCTCGCTGCCTATCTGTCTACACTTGATAACACTGGTGATATGCTGGCTCTCGCTGCCTATCTGTCTACACTTGATAACACTGGTGATATGCTGCTCTCGCTGCCTATCTGTCTACACTTGATAACACTGGTGATATGCTGCTCTCGCTGCCTATCTGTCTACACTTGATAACACTGGTGATATGCTGCTCTCGCTGCCTATCTGTCTACACTTGATAACACTGGTGATATGCTGCTCTCGCTGCCTATCTGTCTACACTTGATAACCCTGGTGATATGCTGCTCTCGCTGCCTATCTGTCTACACTTGATAACCCTGGTGATATGCTGCTCTCGCTGCCTATCTGTCTACACTTGATAACACTGGTGATATGCTGCTCTCGCTGCCTATCTGTCTACACTTGATAACCCTGGTGATATGCTGCTCTCGCTGCCTATCTGTCTACACTTGATAACCCTGGTGATATGCTGCTCTCGCTGCCTATCTGTCTACACTTGATAACACTGGTGATATGCTGGCTCTCGCTGCCTATCTGTCTACACTTGATAACACTGGTGATATGCTGCTCTCGCTGCCTATCTGTCTACACTTGATAACACTGGTGATATGCTGCTCTCGCTGCCTATCTGTCTACACTTGATAACACTGGTGATATGCTGCTCTCGCTGCCTATCTGTCTACACTTGATAACACTGGTGATATGCTGCTCTCGCTGCCTATCTGTCTACACTTGATAACACTGGTGATATGCTGCTCTCACTGCCTATCTGTCTACACTTGATAACACTGGTGATATGCTGCCTGGCTCTCACTGCCTATCTTTTCAATGATGAATTGAAAACGGGGGATCCTGATGTAAACAAGATGAAAGTCTTTCTCTGGTCTGCATCCCCTTAACAATTGTATGTATTGAGCTGTACTGTACTGTACCCATTCTGCAATCTGTTAATAAACTTTTCAATCAATCAATCAATCAATCAATCAGCTTAAATCTCACACCTTGGGGTCTCCAGCCCCCCACCCCTCCCTACTATTAACCATTTCACTGCCACATGACAGAAGGTTAACCCTTTACTATCACACAACCGACGGTCGCCTTCTGTGTATTGTCACAGTGAAAGGGTTAACCGTTTGGTAGTCCGGCAGTGAAAGGGTTAAGGTCAGTGTCCCCTTCCCCTCTATTCAGTGTGATGTCATGGACACCATGAGACCACTCCTCCCAGCTCATTTGACCTGATTGATTGATTGATTGATTGATTGAAAACGTTATTAACAGATTGCAGAATGGGTACAATACAGTACAGCGCAATACACACAATTGTTAAGGGGATGCAGACCAGAGAAAGACGTTTGTCTTGTTTACATCAGGGTCCCCCATTTTCAATTAATCACCCATGTAGACTTTGATCCACGTGCTTCACTATTAAATCTTTATCGATCGCGAGAATCTGTCATTGAATGAATCCGGTTCCACCACCACACCTCCCTTGGTGACGTGAAGTGAAGAGGGAAGGCGCTTCTGTGGGAAGAGAGGCAACATTTGAACATGCTCACTCAGTCAGCTTCAATCGCATGTGGCCAACTGCGCCGTCCTTTGTAGTGGCAGCCTCATGGCTCCCCTCTGCCACTGCTGTGAGGGTAGGAGGAACAGAGGCTGTGGTGTGGTACATTGAAAACAACAGACACAACAGCATTGCTGTTGGTGTGTAGGCGCCTTTATGAAAACACATGTTCTATTTCTGTATTCTCAGGACAAGGCCTGGTGAGAATTCAGAGATTGCAGAGGATCATAGCCATGGAATTCTGAATGGAAGTGGGTGACTTTCAATCTGCCATATGAACTTGAGGCTGTTTTTTTTGCACGCAGATTCACATCTGTACGTTGTCTTTTCCATGGCTAATAGTCTAATTATATTTTGTTAAATAAAGACCACAGACATAGCCATACATCTGAGGGCAGTAGAACTGAAGGGTCTTTATCTCTGGGAACAAACACCCATTGTGAAGACCTGTCAGGTAAATTGTAGCCTAACATTTTCCTGTGTTGCTCAATGACTTGTTGCATGTAAGATGTGTTAACATTTCCCTGTTGTGGCTCAAACCAGACCACTGCTGCCACACATCAGAGTGTTCTGGAGATGCTGGAGGAGCCTACAGACCTTGAATCTGTGATGCATGTGGTGCTGGAGGGTGCCGTTGTCCTTTGAAGGCCTTGCAGCCGTTCTCACTGCCTTTGGAGTGCTCTTTGGCCCCCAAAGATCTTTGCTTTGCACGACTGCATGACTCAAATTCAGACCCTGAGAACCAGAACCCTGCGGTGATATGCTGGCTCTCGCTGCCTATCTGTCTACACTTGATAACACTGGTGATATGCTGCTCTTGCTGCCTATCTGTCTACACTTGATAACACTGGTGATATGCTGGCTCTCGCTGCCTATCTGTCTACACTTGATAACACTGGTGATATGCTGGCTCTCGCTCCTTATCTATCTACACACGTTGGGTTGTAGAGGCCATGTGGTAGGCTATGTGGCATTGTCAATACTTGGAGCTCACATTTGAACCATTTCCTCCTTCACCTACACCCCTTACCCTAAACCAGGTTTGTATCCTATTTCCTACCCCTATACCCCTTACCCTAAACTGGGTTAGTACCCTCTGTTGGATTCTCGTGTTATCAGCCAGTAATCACCTCGTCACCTGTGGCTCCGTGAAGTTTCTGCGTTGTGTTTATGTCTTTCTCATCGTACTAGCTGATACACGATATCTTCCGCCGTTGATGCATTCGTCTCAAAAGAATTAACGACACACTGGAAACAGGATACCTCTCCTGGATGTTGACGTTTATTTCCATAAACATACTCTGTACAAGATGGAAACCGTTTTGAAAAGTTTTTGACTGCTATTGAATTCATTATTCTAATGATCTCTCTCTCTCTCTATCAGCCCGGTGGTTGTTGCGGCCTAGTGTTATCCAAAAGCCTTCCCTGTTAGCCGAAGCTAGCTTGTGGCAACCGGAGGGTGGGGGCTATGCGTCAGCTTCCCTTCCCCCCACCCTCTAGCTTCTGAGGTCTCTCTGTCTACGTGTCTACGTTTCGTTTCTTAGTCTGAGTAAAACCAGAAGACCTCACAGCTATAACGTCTTTCCCCTAGCCACCGGTGGCCATCCCCGTAGCCACGCCCCTTATCTCGTTACTAAGTGACACGACGCCATGGCAACAGCACTCTTGTCACCTCTGACACACTTTAACGCCCTTTTCTCTATGTCTTCCCCATAGCAACGGGTTCTCTGTTGATATTAACTCCCCTCTCTAGCTGACCAGCAAGGAGTGGTTTCAGTACAGAATACATTTTTGCAATCAATTCAGAATCATGAAACAACCCTAGTTTGACACCTCACAAGGTGCTTAACACTTTCTGTGAGTATACTCGTTATTGGCCGCCATCGCTTGACCGCCAATAACGAGTATACTCGTTATATGGTTTGTTTATCTTTTTTCGATTTTAATATTCTATACACTCTCACGGACCTTGGTGTTATCATTGGAACTCATTATGAGGGTGCAATGCTGGCTGAATCCTGCTAGGTGGCAGTATCGCCTACCCTTTGAAACCTTATTTGACACTGTGCGTTACATTTTATATGGTCCGGGTGGAGAATTTGGACCCGGGCAAGTGAAATGCTTCATCTGAGCAACTTGGAATGCGTCCAACACACTTGATGCATATTTTTTGCCATTTCATGTCAGGGACCCGATGGACATCAATACTGTAAATCACGATCAGACAATTGGAATATTCATTTTGGAATAACTCCTAGCAAAGGTAAGGACTATATGACATCAATCCTACTTTGATCCAACAATAATTTCACATCGATCGCAACGATCAACGTATGTAGTATTCAAAACGTATGCCGTTGCTGACGATCAGAGCATCACAAAACGACCCCCCCCCTTTGATGCCTTCATGATGAAACATAATTAGGGATGTCCCGATCCGATCACGTGATCGGAATCGGCGTCGATCACGTGCTTTTCAGAGTATCGGGGATCGGGAAAAAATAATAATAAAAATCGCCAGTCAAAAAAAGATAAATTTTATTCAACAAACATGACCATGTCCACGTCTTAAACTCATACGGAGGCCTTAGTTTTGGTTTTAAATTACATATAATATATCATCATTAATGTATTTATTGTCACACAGAGCAGAATAATTTTCCACAACAAACACATTCCCCTTTAATTTTCACCGTTGCAACAAACACCCCTTTAATTTAGACGCTACACGCTACACGCGGCTCGACCACATAACAACAACAATACAACAAGTCTCTCCCGAATCACGATTAATATCCACTGACTTGAGCAGCTAGACTTAATGTCAGAGGTTTGGAACTAAGCATTTTAAAATAGAAAGTCAAGCCAGTTGCAATGTTTGCAAGGAGGACAGCCGGCTGGAGGCGAAGTTTTCAGACTAACTTTTGGAGGATAACGTTACGTGACTGAGGATTATTGTCGGCGTTTCAGACCAGAATGGACCATTACGTAAGTCGAACACTGAATGTATACTAATGTGCAAACATATATTGAAACTTTTAATATTTCTCATATGAAGCAGAAGCACATTTCTCAGGGTGAATGTAATAACAAACGCCTCCGCGCTCGCGCCCCGGACTATAGGCAACAGATGGGCTTGTCTCGCTCTGCCAGTTTCTGACAAAAATGCGTCAAAATTGATTACTAATGTGAAAGATCGGATCGGAAACGATCGGATCGATAGATATTTAAAATCACATGCTCGGGATCGGATCGGAAGCAAAAAAAGGCGATCGGGACATCCCTAAACATAATACCTATTATATACCTTTGATTTGGAAATAATATCGTGTCCAGGCAGGTAACGCAAACGACTTTCGCAAAATGCACATAGCACTCCATGAATCAGCTTCCAGGAATTAGCCTGGAGCACTCTGAAACTATACAATATTCACAACGGGATAACACGCAAATGTATACATCAACACATTAACTCTTTTTTAAATGTTGGAGGAGAGATAGTGACTGTTAAATGAGCCATAGTATTGTCTCCATAGCTATAATATAGAATATAGATATAGCTCTGCAAAAATCGTGACGCACAGTGAAAATGCCTATCTTTTAGCGTGGCCCATTGTCTACAGGGATGAGGGTAATTGCTGGCGCTGAATGAGTTAAGGTTAATATAAACATTTATAATTTTTCACAGATAAAGTTCCAGGTACTCCAACTTTCAGCAGCTGTCACAGGTTTCCCTATGGGAGTTGAATTTAAATCTGTTTTCATGTGTTATTAGACACTGTTACAAACACATTGGTGAAGACATTTCTTGGTAAGGAATTCTTTTATATTTCCCTGACTACGTGGCATTTGGCTTGATGATATTTTTACATTTAAATACCATATAAACAATCTTGTCAGCAAACTGCTACAAAAATGTTTTCTTCTTTTACAGAAACAGAAGCAGCTTGCATATGATTAGTTGACAGAGCATTGTTGAATCAGTCAATCAGTTTTGGATTGTGGGGATGTAATTTACAGAAATGCAGCTCCTTCCACTCTTAAACCCCTAGACATGGTCTATCTTTCTGCCCTCAGAGTTATTACTGCGGTGATAGCTATGATACTCACACTTGTATCCTCTATGAGAAATATCCATCGATACCACTTTTTTTGATTGAGATATGAGATATGATACCTTTTTCTCCATTAGAGGGATATAACATGTTTATATTTGTTGAAAATGCAGCAAATCAAGTCTGTTTGTTGTGATTTCCAGCATGTTACACAGATTGGATGTGAGTATTGGGTAATTTCCCCAATACCGATATACTATTTTAGCCTGTATCAGTATCGGTATCAGTACATCCCTAATGAGAAGGTGGGTTGGTCTTCTCTGGCAGAGAGGCGTAATAAACATTCATATTTGTTTATTTATAAGGGCGTTGTTGGAAAGCTACCACCTTATATTGCAATGATGCTGTATTGTAACTTTGGACCCTATTTAACTTGCTGTAATGATGGCTTATGCTTAAATTCTGAATTTGGAAAGACTGCCTTTTATTTTACGTTAAAAATCAATATTCTCCTAACCTGTTACGTCCCCAGGCCCGGCCCTTGCTGGGCCGGGCATGAGAATGACAGTGGACATTTCCCCCCTCCTGACATTGGTCCCTTACCTCCCTCTAGTGACCAAAGCCTGATGGTGCAGGCAGCCATCTTATGTTGGTTCAAAGTAATAGAATTAATTTCTAATTATCTGTTATCTTGGGCCATCCCTGTCTGTGTTTGATGTCATCCCCCTGTCTGGTTGTTGTGTGTGTCGT